>NW_026913038.1:600000-1185000 GCF_034315485.1 Pezoporus occidentalis
TAGAAGCTGCTTTCCTGGGTTTTCAGCTTTTCCAGTGCATTTGTCCCTGTGAATGAGGTGTGGAATAAGCCCAGCATCTAGTGGCTTAAATCCTTTTTTCTGGCAAGTTCCCCCATCCTCTGCAAAGGCACCTCAAGGAAAGCAGTGAGCCACACAGAATCTCCCATCTTCCTGCAGGGCTGGTAGGACTTGATAGCTCAGTTTTACCAGATCAAATGCATAAAAAGCCAGGTTTTAATAAGGTAGTCGGATGGTCTGCCTGCATACCAGGCACAGGGCAAACAACCTCCCATGCATGCCTGGGGCCTCTGGGAAAGGTTATTGCTCCTTCACAGGGGTGATAAGAAGGAGGTGTTGGTAGCAGTTCCTTTCTTGAGGAAAGCTTGTTTTCTCTTAAAGCCAGCCTTAAAACCTTTTTTGATGCTGTACATTACAGTGTCTTCCCAAATGGAATTGCAGCCATTTAGAGAGCAGCAGGTTTTACAACCCAGTCTTTCAAAGCAGGTTTTTTTGGCTCTCACCAGTGCAGCAGCTCCAGGTACCCCCACCTTGCTCTGCCCTTGCAGCTCCTGCTGCACAACCACCACAGCACAACCCATAAGCAAGCACACAATACTCACTGCTCAGGGAACAAGGACATCTCTGCCAGAGAGCAACACCACAACCCCATGGAGAGACATCTTGTAGGTGAGGAGCTGCCACCCAGCACTGGGGCTCCTACACGTGCCCACCCCTCATTAACCACCCAGACACACTGCAGCTGCCTGTGGTAATGAGTTCATATGGGTCATATATATATGACCCTATGTTAATGAGCTCATATGGATCAGCTGTGACAAGGCCAAGCCCTGGCACCTGCAGCCCTGCTCCATGTAGCCCTGGGCTCTAGGGATGCTTCTCTCCTTGTATTAATCTGTAGTAGATTTGCGCCCATTATTTGGCCCTGTTTAGCAGCAGCATGGAATCCCTCATAAAAAACACCACTGTCTAACTGATGTCTCACTAGTCTGCAAGCCCCAAGGAGAAAACACAGAAAGCCTGCTGTAACCCACTGCTATTTGTTTTTCTTGTGTTTGTTTAGTGGGTGGAGGGGAAGCTGCCAACTTTGCTGCCTATGCCTTTGCTCCTGCAACGATTGTGACGCCTCTGGGGGCTCTGAGCGTTCTCATAAGGTGATTTATGAGTCTGTAGTTTGCAGTTTGCCTTTTTGTTTGCTTGTTTGTCTTGGAAGATAGAAAGTCTTGAAGTGAGAGGAATGTGAATTATTCTGCCTAAAGGAAAAAATGTCCTGTGATTTCTACATGTTGTCCTTTTGGGGGATCATTTGGAAAGTGATGAATTAAGTAGCATGCCTTTGGGGACTTAAATTATTGCAAATATCAGTGTTATTTTCTTCTTTTTTACAGTTCTTTTACCAATTCAAACTTTTGTTTGTTTGTTTTGTTTTGTTCTCATAGTGAACAGCATGGAAATCTAAAAGGGTCAAAAAAGTCAGGCTTGTATTTAAACTCTGTCATTTGCCTTTTATGTCCTAGGCTTTTAGGGGGCTTTAATGTTGTGCATTTGTATTTCTGCCTGTTGTTAAAAGGGCTGAAACCCTATTTTATTTATTCTTAAGAAGGAGATTCATATCAAAATACACGACTCCAGGTACTGAAGGCTCTATAGAAAGTCTGTTAACAGTGAAATGCAGAAACAAATTGAGAGTTAGGGCTGCTCCAGTGTCTTGTCCCAAATTTTTATGGACAACAACTATATATTTCTGCAGATATATCTGTAGCCCCTGTACATTCAGAGCTTCTCTGGGCCTTAATAGTTCTGATGATTTAGTTACAACTGATGTAACTCTTTTGTTGTTTGGTTAGGGTTTTTTATCTCTGTTTTTCTCAGGAGTCATTTCCTTGCGCTCTAAAGGCTTAGTAAGGGCCAGCAGCTCCTAAGTGAATCTGTAGACCTTGAAAATATTCCTGAGGGTGTGCTAACGCCTTCAGCATTTTCCTCACCTTGCTGATACAAGAGCTGTGAGCTGGAGATCACACCTGCGTCTCTGCGGGTTCAGCTGTCGGTAGATGCAATGTGATTGTGTAATCACACACTGGAATCCAACAAATTTACTCTAAATTTATGTTCTTATATCACATGAAGCATTCTTTACCTTATTTTAGCTGCTGTTCCTTCTGTAAAGGACTTTAAAGGACCTGCTGACATTTTTCTGCCCCATGCAGTGCCATCCTATCTTCATATTTGCTTGGAGAACGGCTCAACATGCTGGGAAAGCTGGGCTGCATGCTGAGCCTCGTGGGCAGCACTGTGATGGTGATACATGCCCCAGAGGACGAGGAGGTCACCACTCTGGATGAAATGTCTTCTAAGCTGAAAGAACCAGGTATACGGGAGGTTGTGTTCTCTCTTGGGGCTGGGCAGGATGTACTGCTCCCCATGCCCACTGCTCAGTTTTGAGTTATATCTCTTCCTCTTCCAGGTTTCCTTGCTTATGCTGTGATCCTCTTGGCTGTCTGCTTCCTCCTGATCTTCTACTTCGCACCCCGCTATGGCCAGAGCAACATCCTCATCTACCTCACCATCTGCTCTGTTATTGGTGCCTTCTCTGTGTCCTCAGTCAAGGGCCTGGGAATTGCCATTAAGGGCTTCTTTGCTGGCCAGCCTGTGCTGCAGCACCCATTGACATGGATCCTAGTCGTCACGCTGGTGGCATCCATCACTACACAAATTAACTACCTCAATAAGTCTCTAGATATTTTCAATACATCTTTGGTGTTTCCCATCTACTACGTACTGTTCACCACCATCGTCATTACAACTTCCGTCATCCTCTTTAAGGAGTGGGTCACCATGACAGTTGTTGACATCATTGGGACAGTTTGTGGCTTCCTCACCATCATTCTGGGGGTGTTTTTACTCCATGCTTTCAAAGACATGGATGTCAGTTTAGGGAATCTACCACAGGTCCTCCAGAGTGAGCAGCAAGCACCGGTCACCCGAGATGACAAGAACATCCTGATAGAGGTGGACAACTCCAGCATTGCCCCGGAGGATAAACCCAAAGTATTCATGATCTACACCTAATGTGTTATATGCAAGGGTCTGGAGGTTGGGTAAATGGGTTGATGTCAATATTCCGGATGCTAGTGAGCAGTTTAGAAAAGGAAAAGCAGAAAATAAAACCAACAGTGTCTTATCCAAAACTTGGTAGAGTCAAACCAAGTCTTTCTCAGGGCTTTGGGATTGGATCTTTGTTATGATGTGGCAGCAAGGAGCGGGTTTAGTCCTTACTGGGTTTTAATACATGCAGCCACTGAAAATGAAAATCCTCTTGAAATATGATCCCTGAGGCCCCTTCCCATCTCTTATTCTCAGCAGGGAATTCTAACAATTACTCTTGCACTCCTTCCCCAAGTGGCCATTGATGTGTTTATTTCCAGGCCCTGACTGAATCACTGATTAGTGTTTTTTTTTGTCCTTTTTTCCCTCTTTCTAGGCACTTGCATGAGCTCCAAAATACACACCAGTATCTCTGACAGGTAAGAGACAAGGACTGAGTGGTGCACATCTATTCAAGCTCTGCTCATCCTTATTAATTACTTGCTTTGCAAATATGGGGCAAGAATATCAATGAATATGGCAAAACATGGTGAATTTTGGAGCAGGCATTCACTCAGGCTCAGTGGCAGGACCCATGAAATGATTTTATAGGATGATGGCAAATAAATCTTTTTCAGCTTTTGTTTTTTGAGAGGTACAGGAGTTTCCCTGCAGCAGTAGTTAGTAACTAGCTAGTGTTACTTAGCTTTACGTGGCATTTTGTTTATCTGGGCTTTTTCCTTAGCAGCAATGGTGCCCAGGTCATGCTGATGTGATTGGTGAAGCTACTGGCCCTGATCTAGACCTTACTTAGCAAGGGGCAGCCCCTGCTCAGGCTAGGAGCTCTGGCAAGGTAAACTCCACGTCAGGAGAAACACTGGCACTGTCTGCAAGACGTTGTGGCCTGTGAAAATCTTTTCAGGCTGAAAGAGCAAATGGCTGTAACTTTTCAGTATTTCTTTTCTTAGGAAATGTCTTGACCTTGGAGAGCCTCCCAGCTCTTGGAGCCCCATGACATTTCCTGCTATCATTTAAACTCAAAAGTGTTTTTGTTGTTTAAAGGGAGGTATGAGTTGTATGTTAAAAGACAAACAGACATAAGTGGTTGATGCTCTGCAGAGCTGTAGGGATGCAGTTTACTCCAGAGTGGTTGTGTTCACTCCTCTCCATCTTTCTCAATACAGCATGGATGTTACCTGGACTCTTGCACATGGATCACCTTCAAAGCCCCCTTGGAGTTCTGTCAGTGGTGACGATGAAGAAATGGGAGAAATAACATTTTAACCTGGAAGGTGAAAAGGGAAGGTACTGCTGCAGTTAAAGTTTTTCCCATCTTGCTGCAAACGGAGATTGGAGCCCATCTTCTCACAGTAAATCCCAAACAGGGAGCAGCAAAGCCTGAGCTGGCTTTGCCAGGCTGGCTTGATCCAGAGGCAGCTCTGCCTGGGTTAGCCCTGGAGCACTGATGCTGTCTGAGATGCTGACCTGATTATACCTGGGCCTGAGCATCGTTGAGCAAATGCAACATGGGTTTGGGGGGTGGGAATATGCAATCTCTTGTTGTAGTAATATTTCAATTCTATTTTTTTGGAATGTGGAAAATGAAATAAAGGCTTTTTCTAAAAAAAAAGAAAAAAAAGGCAAAAAAAAAAACAACAAAAAAAACCAACAAAAACCAAAACCACACCGTTGCAGGTGAATCTGATCTTACTGGTGAAGCCCTAAAAGATAAACAGGCTGATGGAGAGCTGAGTACAGAAGAGCATCTGGGCAGAGAATAAACCAGCAGCGCCCTCGTTTGGTAGCAGAAAATAATCCAAGTAACTCCCTCTCGAGCTTCTTTTCGTCATCGTAATTGGTGTCATGCTTCATGCATCTAACCTTAGAAAAAGCCTGTAACCGGGATCTTCTTTCCTCACTTCCTAGAGCTGCATTTCATAAAAGTCATTTCTTGCTCTCTGCCATCTGTGGACAAATGCCCTATGTAAAATGAAGGTTTGAATCGAGGTAATGAAATGGCACACCGATTAATGACACACACTTGCGAATGACAACTGACAAATTTATTAAAACCAGGCAAAAGGCACAATGAATTGCATTCTTCAAGTATTTGCATAGAGAACATTATTGTAAACCATTAATATGTGGACACAGGAGAAAGTGAGATGTATTTTTGGTATGTGCTCTCCCAGCGTTTCACCATCTTCACTCCTCCTGCAGTTCCCCCGTTCTCATTCACTCAACTTGCACATATATGAAAACTTAAAAGGATTTACTTAAAACTACCTTTCGGAGACTTTACGATATTCCAGCGATAAGGTTTTCCATTAGAGTTTGGGCACATGCAGTTCGCTGAGCTGTGTGTGCCCATGGGCTTCGTGATCACAGAAAATATAGTGAAAATAGTTTTAGTGATATTTTTTGGTGGCCATTTGATAAAGATCACTGACTGCAGCAGAAGTCTGCTGCTGCCTTCAGTGAGGGCTCAGATACAAGGTCAAGTTCTTGTGGTTGAAGCTGTATTACTACAGTGTACATACAGCATGTGTCCAGCCTACTGCTCCACCTGTGAGCAGTAAAACACACCATTACATAGCAACACTAGCTGCGCCCCAAGAAACAGCAAATTTGGGGGTTGTTTGATAATAGGTTGTTTATATGCAATATATTCCAACTACAGAAAAAGACATTAAAAGATTAGAAAGCTGACATCTTTTCACTTGCCATCCTTTATTTTGGGGAGTATTTTAGGATGGTTTTTGTTCCAGGCATATAGAAGGTAAAAAAAGGTCCAAAACGGTCAAGACAAGGAATACTCGATGATAAATTCAAGACAGACCCTGTGTACTGTTTCCTTGTGGAGAAAGAGGTAGTGAAGTTGCAAAACCTAGTAGGATTTAAGTCATTTAACTGCTACAAATAACTGCACATTTAATGAGTGCTTGGGGCTTATCTGTTTTGTTATATTTTGGGTCTTTTTCAATCTTTGGGAAAGAACTTTTGGGAAAGAACCATCAGACAAGACTTTATGCCAATATTACAGTTTCTCACATGCGCAGCAGCAATCACTGAGGATTTGTCCATAATAAATCAGACACAATGGAACTGTTGTAACCATAGCTCCAGCATTCCCTGTGTTCTCCAAGGAAATCATTTCAAGTTAAAAGAAAAAAGAAAAAGGAAGAAATCTGGCATAACTAAAGGTCTTAATTTAAAATCCTGAGGAAAAACCAATGTAAAACAGCCCAAACTGTTGTGAGGAAAAAAAATGAAGGGAGTCATAAGGGAGGGTCCTCAGGGTCAGAACCATCAGCTGCTTAAAGTGCACACAGACAGCTCTCTCCATTCACATACTGGAGAAAAAACCTGGAGTAAATGAGCTGCCCCACAAAAGCACCATGTGTTGCAGTAATATCCATGTTGGTTTACCACCTGGGCAATTTGAAGGTAGGTTTCTCACCGGTATGGGGAGCAGACAACCCATGCTGAACTACTGCTCAGCACAGGCTGAAGCCTGAGGAGACACGTGCAAATCTGTCACTGATCCATGGTACCGCATGTTGGAGAGAAGGTTTCAGCACTGGGTTTTGCTGAGCTTCCTTCTGGCTGTTTACTCTTGTCAGAGTTTCCCTGTCGTACCTTGACTGTGTCCCAATGCCACGGATGAGAGCACATGGGCTGCACTGGGGATGCTTCCCTGTCGTACAGCACTGAGGCAAGACAAGCGAGTGCTGGAGGACTGGCAAGTTGCAGCGCTCTTGCTGAAGACAATTATATGGGGAAAATAATCCACTCTATTAAAGCTAATCAAAATCCACTGTGACCCACAAATTACTTTAACCGGGAATATTTTCATGGTTTGCTCCCTGTTGTGGCCTCATTTGCCACCCACTGTAAACTGAGAATAAGCCAAAGAAAGTTTCAACAGCTGCCTTTTGCTCTCCCAGGAGGCAGTGGTTTCTGTATAGCACCAACCTAGGCTCCTGCAGCTGTGTGGATGGGCTGAGGAAGCCAACAGGGCTGGGTCTTACGTGAAAGTCCATCCAGGCCAGCACCTGCACTCAGAGCTTGTCCTCCCTGGTAAGACTTAAATAACTGATTAGAAACACGTGAAATCGCTCCATCCCAGCACTGGATATTGCACAGTAATATTTAAATACCGTATGAACAAGTCATTCCTATAGGGAAAACGCTATCAGCAGAGAGGGTTGAGTTCAGCTTGGCATGTACCAGTGCCGTTCCTGGAGGCACTCCTGCCAAGCCTCACTGCAGCTTGTTGAGTCACATAGGAAGCAGGGGAGGCTGGAGGAGAGGAGCCAAGACCCTGCCTGTGGCCGTGAATGGGTTTTTGGGTGATGAAGGCCATCCAGTCCCCTGTGAAGGTTGGAGCCACCCAGGAACAGTGTGCTTCACGAGTGCCCCCGGGAGCCTGGCTTCAAGATATTCACTGCTCCAGCCATCCTGACACCAGTATTCTGGATGAGATGGAAAAAGGGAAAAGAGGGAGGAGTGAGCACTGATGAAAGAGGACACACTGCCATCTCTTCCTGGAGCTGATGTTACAGCCAGCCAGGGGAAGCCTGTCTCCATTCACATGCATTCATACCCTAACACATTACGCAGGAAATTCTCCCAGGTTCTTACCTGAGGAAGTGCTCAGGGATGTGGAGAACTGAGTCAACTGTTTTGCTTAACTCAGTAAACGCAATAAGGATCAGGTAAACTTTATTGCCCTGCAATAAAGGCAACCAACCCAACAGCCTCTCCATTTCCACCCGCTAGCACTGTGCATGAAGATGTTTTGCAATATGATAGTAAGGTTATTCCCTTCAGAATACTTTTATTCCCTCGTGGTGAGGGGACGCTGCTGTGTTTCCCATCATTGTGCTCAGTGCCTACCTCTGTCACAGGCTGGAGTTGTCCTGGGGTTCTAGTGTGTGCAGGAGGCAGCGAGATGGCAGAGCTGTGCCCTGGCCAGGCTCTGGATCTGTTTGGGATGGGATCGGCTGGCAAAGCTCTCTGCGGTGGCCGGGACCTAGAAATATCCTACACAAGAGAGAAATAGTTTTGATTTCCCAGCCTGGACAGATGCCCAGCCTGAAAACAGAGATAGTAGTTGCAGTTTTATATCTAATGGATGCATGAGGAAAAACAGCAGAAACCTTACAGACGAGGCAGGAGTCCCGATTGCAACTCTGCTTGTAGCATCCCTGCCTGAGACAAAGACTGAAGGGATACAGGTAAAAATCCATGCTTGCAAAGACCTCACCCTCTCCAAAGAAAGGATGGAGCACAGGTAGCTGCTGCTGTGGCTTACTGTCATACAGGTGATCAGTGGCTTTCAAAATGCAGGACTTTTTCACCTATGAAGTTTCATGAAGACTGATGGCTTTAGGCTGCTGGGCAGCTACCTTCAAACTGAGGACAACCAAACAGGGCAGCAAGGTTTCCACCTTGCTCTACCTTCTAAATAGAGCTGTGGGCTGAAAGTATGCCACATTCTGGCTATTACAGGATCCAGAAATTTTAAGCCTTGAATTTTGCAAGTAATACAGAAGCAGTGTTCCAGAGCCTTTTAATCAGCCACATTATTCATTCACTTAAGACACTCATACTACACAATTGCCAATACAATGCCTGTAAACCTTATATACTTGTATATGTACGTGTGCCCGTACAAACACACACAGCCCTGCACCAACCTACATCAGTTATGACTTTGTTTGTGCACACAGCTGTCCCCAGTAGGATACTCGGAGCATTGTATTTTCCATTCGCCTAGTGGGTTGCAGTGTAAAGCATGCCCCTGGGGAGAAGTTACCCACTCGAGAACCAACTGCCTGCTGTTGCTTAGTCTCTGAGCTGTCGCTGGCTTCCAGGTGTTGACTTAATAAGCACAGCTGCACTCACAACTTGGAGGGGACCCAAAACCCATGCAGTGTCCTTAGACTGTGCACAAATGCAATGCTTGTCGGATGCGTCAGCCGATGCTTGAGGATCCACTGCTCTCCAAGGACCTTGCCCTGTGACTCCAGGAAGGACAAAGCAGGCTAAATGCCACCAACCACGAGGTCCAAATTGCTCCTACAGGAATAGCAGGAGAGCAAATCTGGCAGAAACTGCAAACGTCTAGGAAGGACACTGACACTAGAAAAGACTGGAATGAATTATTTCTCCTGTACCTTCCACACCTTGTGGTTATCTCCAACCTGAAAATGTCAAAGTTTCTTTTGGAAATCCTAGGCAAATCATTCCATCTAGAGGACCTGACTGAATAAAGAGATGATGCATTGAGGAGGGAACACAGTGGAGAGTGTGGGGAACTTGTCAACAACCAGCTGTGAAGCATACCTATTCCTTATTGACTACAGCCAGCTTCCTGCTTTTGTTTTAGTTTTCTTTCCTGCTGAAGTGCCGGCTGTTTGCAGGAACAATGGAGCTAGAAACAAATCCCATTCACTAAAGTATTTTGGGTTTGTTTTCCTCTCTATCCTTCAGAGACTGCCTGGGAGCCAGCCTCCTGCTATCCTGTAACTGAGCCCTTGGCTTCTTTGCTGGCCCTAACCTAGTAAAGGAAGTAGGGAAATGTTTGGGTAAAATGAAGTTAAGGCAGTCTGAATGATTTACCATCTTTTCCATAACAATGTGGGATCTGTACTAAGCTTAGACCAAAATTGCTAGCGAAAGAAATAAATCAAAACTCTTTCCTTATAACACTCAAAAGAACCTTGTGGCCAGGATGCTGACATAAGATGGGGTCAGTCTGGGTTAAGTCTAATGTTTCCTATGCAACATGCTAAAAGTCTCATTTATGCTTCACATAACAATTTATTTGAGGCTCCCGAGGCTTTAGTCCAGGAATGGCCAAATAGAAGATACCTGGGGGATCATCCCAAGGCATGGAGATCTTGTACTCAGTACTGAACCTCAGATTTACCACTGACTGGTAATCCCAGAAGAGTTTGTTTCCAGGAGACAAAATACATACAAATGGTAAGAAGAGCTGTGCTAGGCTTGCTCAGGGAAATGTCTGTACAGTCATTTCATTCCTGGCACGTTATCTATTTGATTTGAGGCTAAAAAAAATGTTTAGATTACCTTGGTGAAGTGAATGCTGCTTTGTGATCCAAGGTACCTGACTTCATGTCCAGGTCAGAGGTATCAGGGGACCTGAACTAAGAGTAATGGTGTGTGCTATTGTTGAGCATGGTCAGTCATCTACTACAAAGTGAGGCAGACCACCAGTGATCGTCCTGTGGCGAAATGGAGCATGTGCTAGTGAGCACAATAACTCCTACACCCTACCAGGGTGAGAGGTGTTACCCTCAGAACGAACCTCCCATCAAAGCACATCTGCAGGACAGCAGCACAACCCCGTACCTGAGAGACAGTGGGTCTGGGAGCAGGAGGTGCTGGTCTGCTTGGGGGTGTCCGACGGGCAGTGTCCTTTGCATTGGGCTGCCCCGCACCACACATGTAGCCAGTGGAGAAGGCGGGTGGCTGCTGCAGGTTTATTTGGAGCCCTGGAGCTTGCTGGGGAGGAGGTTTTGATGGGATCTGAGGGAAGCCAATCACCTGTGCAGAAGACTTGGTGTTAGGTGTTTCCGCTTCAAACCATCTTTTTGCTCCCTGCTACACTTTCGAGGATCTACATAAGGCCTATGAGCCACATAGTGGAAAACATCTCCTGCAACACCAGTATGTCTAGTAGGTGTTTTACCCATCCTTTGATAGAACCTCTTCCTAATCACAGCGGGAGAGGGAACCGCATCCCATATCATAGTAAGAAGCAACTATCCCCCGGGAGGTGGAAGTTGACCTTGCCCCTACCTTCCTCTGTTCCTGCGGGGTTTTCAACTTAAATGCAGGGTTTGTGTGTCCATTTCCAGAGGTGTCACTGACAATGACAGAAAGAAAAGAGTGTTATTTCCTTGGTACATTTTCTCCTTTTTCTTTGCTGTATTTTCCATTATGTTTTAACATAATGGATGCAGGCAGGCAAGGCACCGCGCTGACAACTTACCTGAACTGCGGGGTCTTCTTTAGAGAACAGATAACAAATTTATTCCAGCATTTCAGATAGTAGAATAAAAACACGATGATGAGAAGGAGAATGGGAGCCAGGATTGCAAGAGTTATTGCAACTGCTGAAGAGCCTGAGGACAAGAAAGTAGAGTTTGTTAAATGGAAAACTCTCTGCTCCTCATCTAATTCAAGTGCCTCTGAAGTGCCATCATAGTAGATTTGGTCCTACTCACCTTCAGGCATGGGGGGACCACTGTCCAAGCTTCCACCCCTTCCCTGCTTATTGCAAAATGGGGGGGCCCACCCCTGGTTGCAGTGGCAGTTCTTGTTGTTATTGCAGACCTAGAATAGGAAGACTCAAATACTTTAGTCCACAGACCAGAAAATGCATCAAACATGACAGAAAAGAGCAAATCAAGAGGCTGAAGTCCAGAGCAAACCTAAGCATGGTATCAGAACTGAGCTGAACAACCATACACAGGTGAATGGCAGCCCATGCTGCTTTAGTCTGAAATGGAGATGAAAAAGACAACACCTACTCCATGACCATGGCACTTCTTGTTACAGCTTTCAGAATCAAATATGATGGATGTGTTCTGGCAGCGTCCCTCAAAGCAAACCTGTACAGAAAGGATCCAAGAACTCAGTGTTAGCTCTCTGGGTTACGGACCATACTACAGCCTTGTGTCATTTTGTGACTTGTGGGGTCCCAGACACCACAATTAATACCCTGGGAAAGACAACAGGCCATAAAGTTAACCTGGTTCCCAAGCAAATATAATCACTACCCTAAGTCCCAGCTAACACACATCAGAGAGGGGAGTGGGAGCTCAGAAGCTGATAGCTTGGCCATGCCCATGTGGCAAGTCTCTGAGGGAACTTTCAGGTGTCTTGATTTCTTATGGCGTGTCTCACCTTTAAGCAAGACAACCTCAACCAACCAGCAATTCCCAAATTCAACACCGGCCCTGGCCTTCATCTGGCAAAGACTTAAGGTATGGCCTTTGGTGTGTCTTCTTCCATTGCTTCTCAGAAGCCTCTAAGAAATTGTTATAAAAATCTAGAAAGACATTAGGCATAAGAAATGAATGGCTTGATATCCTGAACTTCCCCCTAAGCCATTACAGGCTTGTACCTACATGATGGCTCCCACATTTTGTTCCTGTCAGCACCAAGCCAGGATCCAGCATCTCCTTTTCTTCGCTGTCAGATCTGTACACATGGGTCCCTCGGCACCTCAGCTCCGTTCTCTGCATGAGGATAGTTGTATCTATGGCCACTGCGTTGGACTGCAGGGGTTTGGAAGCAGAGCTCTGGCACTGGATCTTCCCACATTTAGCGTCTCTGATTTCAAAGGAAAAGCTAAAGTGATTATTTCTGGCTTGCTGAAAGTTTTGTAGCCATCAGCTCTATAGGTGAATTAAAGCAGCAGTGTTGAGTCACTGTTGAATGGCAAAACATCAAGCACTTCCCAAGAGCTAGCCCAAGCAACAGAGCTGGGTACTGATGGCACTATTTCAATATCCCCGTGGGTAGGCCAGCCTCAACAAAATCACAGATACAACTAAGAAGTTTCTGTCTCACTTTAAAAGCTACATTTAACTTATGGATTTGAAAACCCCTCTTCTGGTACTTCGAAAAAAAATATCAGCTAGGTGTTTTAAAATGCAAAAGGCAGGGGAAATGGTAAACTTAAAGCTGCAGTGTGAGGAGCTCTTAAGAGCTCTATGTCCAGCAGGGATGCAGCTGGTTTCCAGGAGGCAGAGGGGGGTAATAAAACTGACCCATGTTTTGGTTTCATCTACTGCCATATATTTTTGTAGTACATAAAAGTACCTCCAATGAGCAGCTCTTGGCTGCCACTCTCCCACCTCATCTCACACTTCCTGTAGTTGCCATAGATGTCCTTCCCACAGTTCCCATAGGTGTCTCCAGCGGCATTAACCTTCTCAAAGCAGGCATCTGGTGCTGGCCTTGCTCCTGCATGGAAGAGACTCATGTGGCTATGGAGCCTCCAAGCCCACCTCACCCCATGCTAACCACTCAGTTGTTCTATTTCTGGGATGGTTGGAGCATGGAAAATTTCTGCTGCTTCTTCCCAGCAAGCAGGGCAGGAGAAAAGGCTCCTCAGACTTTGCTACTGATAACACGTATGGAAGGTACTACTGCTTTACACAGGGTAATAATAGCAAGATGCTACACAATATTGCCTGTTCAAAAGACAGTGTATTTTACTGCAAGCAATGTCCTTACCAGGCCCCCACAACTGTATGCACTGGTCTTTATACGTGAGGCACATGCCACTGTAGCAATAGGCCTTTCCTCCATCACAGGGAGCCCCATCGATTTGGTAAGAGTTGGAGGGGCAGAACGGTGACTCGCCAGTGCAGTATTCTGGGAGGTCACAAAGTCCTGCTCTTTCCCTGCAGAGAGTTCCTGGAGACATCAGCTAAAAGGATACAAAGGAAAAAGACTGAATTATTGCTTGGCTCCTTTGTGGTTTCATGTTTGCACAACATATCCCTGTATATGAGAAAAAATCCTGCACGTGTCTCTTTATCCACTTCATCTTGGGCTTTTTGAGGTCAGCAGTGATCCAAATGACTCTGCAGCTTCATTAAGTGGGTGAGCTGTGTAAAATCAGATTAATGACTGGATCCCTTCCCTAGGTAGTGATGAGATCATGCACACAAAATAGGGATGCAAGGTCTCAAGGGGACACTGGTCTATCTCCCTCTACCCTAGGGTAGGATCTGATGTAACTCAACCATTTCTGGCAGATGTTTGTGTATTCTATCCTCAAAATCCTCCCTCTTTGGGAAGTTTGTTTCACTGTTTGCTGTCATTTCTGCTGGAGACTTTTTTCTAATGAGTAACTTCTGTCTCCTTTGTTGATGAGTTTACCCAGTTCATTCTTGTCCTTTCCACCACAGACATGGAGAACAAAAGAGCATGCACATCCAGGAGGTTTCTCCAAGTCTCTTGTGGAAGAAGTGAGTCCAGGTGAATTCCTAGAACATTATTTTCCACACACCCAGGATAGGTCAGTAAGAGCTCAGAGGTAAACGTGCAAACACAAAACTGAGCTCCAGAGAAATGTTTGCCTATGTTCATTTTGGGGTTAATTTGTTGGCAAACCTTGAGATCTTTGGCTCCAAAATCAGAAACACATTTTAACCAGCCTCTATAAGGAAAGCTGAGATTTAAAATTCTAGTGGTCATATGTATACAATTATCTCTGCTAGCATTCCTTCATCAAGCACCTGGGCTAAAGGAATTCAACTGCATCACAGAAAAAGAGGATGCAGAGCAAACAGAGCTTCAGACTAATCCCCAGAGGAAGCGTTTGCTTTAAATACTCTGTCTAGATTTCTTCTAGAGCCAAAAGAGAGAAATAGTCATTCTGATTCATCCCACCCCCTAAGTGAGAAGCAGTGAGACTTCATTCCAGCAGCACTCACAGCTTACCTTATCACAGGACTCAAATCGGTCACCTAGAAGAAAGGACCCCACTAGTTTGATTGCACTGTAACTGTTGTATCTAAAATTCAGACCATTGTTTGCAGGTGAGGAGCTGAACTCCACATTTGGCTGTGTTTGCTCCCCTTTCCCCTCCTTTTTCAGCCTTACATTTCCACCACCATTATTCCCTCTCTTCTCTTAGGAAAACTCTGAGATCCCACCTTGCACTGATGACAGCAGCTGCCATGAGCACATTCGGCACCCAACTTCAGGGAGCAGGTTCTGGCATCGCAGCAGGGGTTATTGCATTCCTAAATGACGGAGAGATGAAGTGGAGTTTACAAGGCAGATGTTCAAGACAGAAACATGCCAGAGCATTGAAGTGTGAAGCTGAGGCTAATCTGTTCTCATAAATGATGAATTACATGCACAGAAAGTAACACCCTTCCTTCTACAATATGTTCATGATATCCAGCATGTGCTGAATTACAGTACTGCATAACTGTATCCTCTGTTGAACTGACTGGATACCATAAATTTTGCTCCTAACATCTGGCAAATCTGAGTTCCAGCTCACTTTCGTCTTATTAGTCAAAGTATGAACTAGGAAAAGTGAGATGTAGTGTTAAGAGAAGCTCCATCATTATCAGGAATGGAGCTGTAAGTAAAGTGAACTTACATATGGAAATGCAATATCTAAGATTGCTTTTTTGTTTTCTTTTTCAAATGAAGTTTTCATCACCTCCGTTCAGCCATGGATTACAGAATCCCCGAGTTCTGGGATACATTGCATTATTATACACTATGAGTTAGACATGATACTTTACAACCTTGATTTACGTTGTGTATACATTTACATACAGGGAAGGTATGCACATTTCCTGCACAAACAAAAGCTGTTTACATATCCCATAACTGTACTTGTGAAATACATAATAAAATCATAGTGTCCCACTAAATCCCAGATGGCTGGATCTGAGCAATTGTTACCTCCACCTCTCCACAGTCACACTCCTCCCCCTCTTCCAAGTAGCCATTTCCACATTTCTTTCCACCATACATTTTTCTGGTATCCGGCATATTGGAGAGACACATCCCTCCACCAGACTGCAGATACTTCTCCAGCTCTTTCCTATTGCACCGGTTGAACACCTTGGGGAACGGGTGCCTGAATGTGGACAGTGTAGAGAAACATCAAGACACACAGGGGCAATGATTAGAGAACCATAAAGGAGCACATGCAAATCCTGACAAGTGCCAAAGGACACAGGTCTCCCTCTGAAGTCTGTAAAACTGTGCTAAAGCAGATTGTGGTTTTGTGTGCCTGTTCAAAATCAGATCCATTTGGATCACATTTGAAGGTAAGGTGAGATTGCACTGCAAGACTGTCTAGAAAGAGTGGCCTTAAAAAATAAACATTGTTGAAGCAAAATACGTTAAATTTGACTTTGGTAGCTAACAAGTATGTCTGTCCTTACCTGCTCAGTACTGATGCTGTGGCTTATTCCTAACTGCCTGAAAAAGCCGGAGAATCCAGTATTCAGACTGTGAATAACTGCTTGTGAATCTAACTGCTAAAAACAACATTTCTTTTTTCTTATCTACTGCCTCATTGCAAAGGATGTGAATATTTTCTGCTATGTGAATTATTCATTTCTGTTGCTACAATGCCAGAAGTTATGCACTCTATATATGACCATGAATATGTGTGCTCAAGTTGCATGTTCTGCTTGCATGCCATGATGTTTTCACTTCTCACCTAAATGTTCTTCCTTACTTGGAGAAAATAATGTACATAAAAGAAGATATCTATGGAGAAAATTCCCTGCTAAACCCCAAGGAGGAAGCTTTGAGGGAATGGGAAATGTGGCTTTAAGTGAATGGGTTCGTCTGACATTTTTACGTGACTGAAATATGGAAGCTGGATCCCTGTGGGTTTCTAGTCACTCTCACTTCCCCTTTCTCTCAAATCCAGCTATTTGTTTTCTTTTAAACACAGGCTTTCTGTGCCTCATTGAAACCAAGCAGTATTCTTACAATATGCAGTCAATCTGTTCTCATGTCTTCTGACTTAGAATTATAGCCCCATCACTGTGCCTTTTAATAAAAATCAGTTCTTTCCTGAAGCAATCTTTTTTCCTCTCATTACCACATTCTAACACACACGAGCTTTTGTACCAGATGCTTTAGAAACCCTGTCAATGATCTATCTATGCATATCATGTGCAACACAGAAATGAAACCCACGGAAACCTCTGCCAAGGTCACACATGTTCTGGTCACCCCTGTTTCTCTGTACCTGCTGGCAATAGGCAGTCCAGGTTTTGCAGAAGGATGTGTGTCTACATGCGTTGAACCTGCTTTGGGTTGATGGATCATTTGGTACGGCAGAGTGGGAAGCACAAACTCTGATGAGGGGCTAGAGGGGTCCTGAGGGTCTATCAGGACTGAAGATAGGAAAATCTTCCTTTTTATCAGACAGTTTAGAGCCCCATTTCTAAACACTCTCAGGTGCCTGTGTTACCTAAGGCTAATCTCAGGCAGGATAAATTCATTGGGAATATATCAATTTGCTACTGATACATGAGCCAGGGTTTGCCCAGCAGTATTTTCTCCATAAATAGAGAGAACTGGCAGCAACAGGCAGCAACAGACCCACCGTCAGTCTGCGTTTGTAGTTCTTACTCCACCAAGGCTCTTGTAACGAAGCCCTTTGCATTTCTCCATTAGACCATGTAAGATGAACTCACCCAGTTGCTGAAGCCATGATGCATCCTCCATCTTCTGCAGGGGTATTACAGCAGCCAGCTGAATCGTGATTCATGCCAAAATTGTGTCCCATCTCATGGGCAATGATAGCAGCAACACCAATGGCATTTTCAGAATGATCCTGTGCAAGAGTCAAAGAGGCACATCAGCATTTTACCTGTGCCTGTCCTGAGCCAATGGGGTATGCAGCATTTCTCATTACTACATGTAGAAAACATCTGTTGAAGGTATTCCTGCCTATAAGGAGATGAGCCAAAGGCCTTCCCAGGAAATACTCACTTCCTGAGCTTTAGGAGGTGTCTATCCTATGCGTCCACTGCTGGAAAGATATTTCATATTTGGTATTAGCAATTACTTACCATGTTTACTCCTCCTGACTGGAAATCAGAGCACATGGCCATCACAGGAGCCAAGCCCACTGTGGTACCTTGGAAGGGCACACCCCTAAAATCAACCCAGAAAAGACCATGAATTGGCACTGAGGCCCTTGGGAAGGCAAGGCAGAGAAATGCACCCTGCAGTTCACAACTTCATACATATACACAGTATGAGGTGAACACATTTTCTTTAGTAGCATCTTCAAGTATAGGACATCATAGCAGAGCTACAGAGCCTTAAGACCTATTTTTCTTGGACTACTATTTGGGTTTATGGGACAAGCAGCCAAGCCTATATTTTGTAATGGTCTCGTGCCAAAAAGTGCTCCCGCCGAGCTTCGCAACAAGCACAGAAAAGACTATTTCTGGATCCTTAACTGGGAACTGTTTGTGAACACTTAGTTTACCGTAAGCCCCACAGTTGCCAGCTTGGGATTCAGGGACTTGGCAGAGTACTAGATAACATCTCCGAGGTGCAGCCATGCTCGGCTCCTGCCTGGTGAGCCAGAATTCTGCATTATCCCTGCCAGCACGTCTGAAATGGGAGCCCTGAAAATTGTGCTCAGGACATGACCAGGTAGACGAAATACAGCAGTGTTAAAGGGGAAAAAAAAAACCAACCAGCAAAAAACAACCAAACAAAACAAGGGAAACTGCATTTCAGTTGTGCAGGTTTCTCCTGACTTGCCATTATTTACTGGTGGATAAATTACCATGGAAGAGGTAAGGAGATCTTCCTATGACATCTGCATTGCTGGCCATAGCTACTGGCTGTAATGGGATCAGTAGGGTGAGTCACAGGCCATCAGTTAGCTCGCAGCACCATGTCTGCTGTGCCTCAGTGGGATGAGCTAGGAATGAATGACTTCCACAAAGGGTTTAGATCCCCTTAACAGGTCTTGCTTATGGTACAGATTTCCTTGAAGCTCTACATGCAGCTGTGAGAAATCATGTGCAGCTGTGTGTGATACACACACGCAATAAAGCTGATGTACTTTGATGCATGTGCATGGAGACTGTTGCATAGCCTGGGACTTCCACTTTTCCTAACATGGTTGTGCTCTGGGTGCCAGAACTTAATGCTGACTGAGCAGCCTCTATGTAAATCTGCCACTCTGAATATTAGGATGATACAACCTTACGTACTGATTTCTCACCACCAAACCCACTTGTCAGAAGCAGTTTACTTGAGGAGAAATAAACTTACGTGATTAGTTGGGCATTATCGTGTTTTCTGTGCACCCGCTCCTTGCTACTCCAGGCCAGAAAAGACTTCAAGGTGGAGTAGGGGTTCTCACTTACATCACATTTATTCCAATTACTCCAGATCTCCAGCCCCACCAAGGCAATCCGGATATTCAGGGATCTGTAAAACTAAGATATAGGAAGGAGAAGAGATGACAAAATGAGCACCACTGATTTCTTTTAAGATGTTTAAATATTGAGTATGAACCCTGCTAAATGTTACTACAGATACACGTGTCCAGAGAAGATGCTCCCTCTGGCAATGCACTGCAATGTTGTGATGCAGCTCTGCAGAGAGAAATGTGCACCACTCAAAACCTAAACTTGATTCAACTAGAGATGCTGAACTTTCATTTTTAAGTGAAAGAAGAAGAGAAACCAAGACTGGGGACTCACATCATGTTTATCTTTACATAGGCTAAAATTCCTGAAAAAGGGAATGAAATGACCTGCTGCCTGCGACAAGTACTAATAGGACAAGTCTTCATGGGCAGCGGGGTGGAAGGAGTTTAAGGGGAAAAGGGGAAAGTGAAGGGAGTAGATCCAAAAAGTACCACTTGGTACCACTGCAAGGACAAGCTCTGAAGGCTCCTTCCAGCTCTAGCTGCCAGGATTTCTAGTTGCCAAGTTGCCAAGACAGCCTGAAGGAATACCCCAGTCCCTTTTATTAGGTAACGCAGTTAATAGAGATGTATTAAAACAGAGATGCTCATGGTGGCTCCAAGGTAAGGAATGGAGATTCCCCCAGCCCACCCCTCATGTCCAACAACAGAATTGTTTGGTAGATGCTCTGCACTCCCCACGTCACTGAGGAAAGCAGTAGAGAAAAACTGCTCCACTCGGAAAAACTGCTGCAGCATTATTCGCACCCACAGTAAGGCAGAATCCCTCTGTCACAATTCTCATCATTCAAGATCTGTGCTTTGGCTTCCCCATTTCACGCACACCCAATCTCACCTTATCTACATAATTAGCAGCCTCCACTAATTTAAGCCTTGTTGCTTCAATGTTGAAGCGATGCTTCTGAAACTGAACAAAATGAACATGTCAGGCAACACAAAGGCAACAAGGAGAGCAAAAGTGCATTAAAACAAGTCGCATTACTCTAGGAATAAGAAGGAAACTATGAAAGGAAGCCCAAAAGTTTTCCTCACTGTATATCTGAGTGCATGTATATTCAGAATTCATCCCTAGCATCCCACTCCAGCAATGTTACTCAAGCACTGACAGTAACACAGTGGAGCAACCCAAACTTCTCAGAGCCCCCAGAGCCAGCGGCTGACAAATGTGCCAGGTAAAATATATGGTAACATCACTTCATGTCTGAGGTCAAAGCTGCCATAGCACTCACCACATCTCACTCATCCACTCAGTGAGGAATGAATTTGCCTGTTTAAACCAGCTGGCAATTAGAAGTTAATTTTAGGGAACTGTTTGATTTAAGGAATTAAAGGTGCAAAATGTTTAGATTTTTGTTTAACAGACAACAAAACCTGGGACTTTTCTTCTAGGCAAGGCAGACAGTAAAACAAGGGCAGTTAATGACAACACTGCAAGGGTGTCCACCCCAGCTTGTCTAATCAAATGAACAACATATGGCAGTATAATGTGTTTTCTCACAGCTACCCTGTTATCCTGCTACCCAATAAGGAAAACAAACAGGTTCTGCCTTTAGTTTTGTTCTGAATAAATTATAGCCCAGAGCATGATGTGGCTTTCCCTATTGGAGTTTCAAGTTTTAAATTATGGACAGGACCAGCCTGACTCCTGTCTGTGCTGGAGATTAAATGATCAGCAAAACACTGCATAGTTTGCACTGTCAGTAAGTACGCCTGGTGTGCTGCTCGGGCTGGGGATGGGGGAGGGATTGCTAACTTCACTGGGTCTCTTCCAGCCCTATTCTATGATCTGGAGCCTTAAAAATGTCTATTTATATATAGCTGCCACCAGCTCAGGGCAGAGGATAATCACAGTTATCTTCTCCAGAGATTAAGTCTACTGCAGAGTTAGAAGCATGTTGCTCTGGAAACCCTCAAGTCACCCTAGGCTAAAGGCAGTCTCTCCCATCAATAACTAGGGCCAACCACTGGTATCTTGGGAGGTCAAAACTGATCTCTAACCCTCATCTTTCATCCAAATCACAACCTGCATCTCTCCCCCAACCAACAGTGGGCTGTTGTGGGTGGCAGAGGAGTCATGGCTGCTAGAACTAAAGAGACCAAGACACAGCTTTCCCTGTCTGCTGGTGGGGGTAGGACCATTGAGATGGCAAGAGGAAACCTTCCTTCCCCACCCCAGGAGATGCTGCAGGTGGGATGCTCGCTCTGGGCCCGGTGCTCAGTTGATACAAACATGATCCTGTTTCTTACCTCTGCATAATCAGCCACAAGCAGAAGCTCCACATACTTCGTAGCCTGCAGAGCCTCCCGTTTCACCTACAGCAGTAACAACACAGGTTATTTCCCCAATAGCCCCCAAGAAGCTCTTCACAAAACATAGGTACAGGCTGTTTTTCCCAGTTTATTTTTTCACTGGCCATTCCCCCTGCCCCATCACATGCAGGGACCTCCAGATACGACTGACTTATAGCAACCAAGCATCACAAGTCAGTTTAGCTACAGCCAGTGCCCATGTTCCTGTCCTCAGCCCTGCTCACCCTCTGGCGTGGTGGTTTCATCCCAGCTGTGAAGTCCCTGAGCCAGTCTTTGGTTGTGTCCCCGATGCCCTGATAGCCACAGGCTCCTCTCTGCAATCTCAAGTCATCCAACCTGTAAATGAAGTGCTGGTTTGGGCTGTCAGGAGCTGGCTCTAAGATATAGCTGGAATTGCTGCTCAGTATGATAAGTCCTCTGTTGAAGTGGGAAGCAATAAGAGGGAAAGCTAATTACTATCACAGCAACTGCAGACAAATCCTGCTGCTGCTGCTGAGTTCCCGTCTGACCCTGGCAAGGCACTTATCCTTAACAGCACATTTAGGTCATTAACAAAAAGGATGGGAATATTTTGAGTTCAGAGGGGAGAATCCTTGAGCTTGCATATTTCGGTGGGCCTCAGACATTCAATTGAGGGGCTTTTGGAGATGTGCTGCAACAGTGCGAACCTGAGAAGCACTAATTTTAAGTACAGCTTTTTCTTGGAGGGGCAGTGAAAACTTTTCAACCAATTGCAGACACTCATCTTTAACAGAACTGACCCAAAAAATGTAAAGACTTTGTCAACAAAAGACAAAAACACAGTTCTTTCTGTGAGTTGCACACAGCCATATGGCTCTGGTTTTCTCAATGAGCATGTTACAGCCAGCAGAGCTGGACATCTGTGCTTGATGCTCACTAGATGCATGGCTCGATGGGCAGCACACCTCCCTGTGAAGGCTCAGAATGAAAACAGCTATGTGTGTGCAGCTCCCATGCCTTCCTGGCAATCAGAAAAGGATGCCAAGGGGCTGCCAGCACATGCTGACAGTGCAGGGATGCAGGAACCCAACTGCATGTACACACTGAGACATCTCTACTCTCCCTCACAGATGGAAGGCAGAGCCTAGGAAAAGGCAGTCTGATGGGAGCAAGGCACACCTGTGACTAGTTTAACTTTCAGATTACTCATTGCAAGCCACAGGTGGCTGCACTGTCTTGTTTATCTCGCTAGGCTCTTTGGCCTGTGCTACAGTCACTTAAGATGTCTCAGGTTTGCTTTGGCTCGGGCTGTTTCCTGGCTGGAGCCGGTCCCATCAGCACAGCTTCCAATCAGTGCTTGAGAGCGGATGACCACTAATATCAATAAAGCCCATGTGGTGTTTGGAAACAAACTCTGAGCTGGTGTAAATGAATGCAGCTCCCTGGTCACAATGAGCTGTTTCACTTACTCCTGCTGAGGATACAGACCATCTTTTCCTGCCAAAGACTCCATTACTACCAAAGTGAAGGGTTTAAATGCAGAATACACACAACCCCAGCACCACTCAGGGAGAGAGCAGGTCTCACAACCCAGAGAGAATTTCAGACTTGAAGACTTTGCCCCGACGTGTCCACAGAAACTTGTGAGAGAATGGGAGGAGTTGGTTTGTGCATTAGTGTAGAGTATTGGGCTGGGATGTGGTGAGTCCTGTCCCTGTCTCTGTAATGGATGCAGCACTGAGTCTTCCGCTCCAATGGACTCTTGAGTTAAACTCACTCATTGCACGAGTCCATGCTGCCAGCACAAAGCAGGAAGGTGTCTAGGAGCTGGCTAGGAGGCCATGGTTCCTAATGATACCCAAATTTCTGCATTTCCCCAACACGCTCCCTTTTATGCCCAGAATTCTTGGTTGGGTGGCCTTAGAGAAGAGGTTAATCTACCCAGAATGATGAGAAGCTGAGCAGAATCATTCCCACAGCTCCAGCATCATCCCAGGCACTTACCGGAGCCCTTGACATGTGCTGAGCGTGACACTGGAGTGCTTCCAGCCTCTCACAACCCCATGGTAAAAGCAATGGTCCTGGAAGGCAGAAGGGAGCAGGGATGGAAATGCAGTTTCAGGGTGGACACACACTATATTTGGGCATCAGAGTCCCACATGAGCACTGCCGATACTCCAGCAGTTGTTCTCCTTGTACTGTGTTTGGCAACTGACTATCAGAACTAGATCTCTGCGAGTCCGCATTGAAATCCGGCCTTTTAGCTGCCACGCATGGCCCATGTAAGTGCATCAAACAGCTCCTTGTTGCCAGTGAAAACTGAGAGCTTTAATCCCCAAGGAAGCAACTCAGATGGCTGCAGCATTTAGGCTGATCCAAGGCTTTCTGCATGTAACAGGAGCTGCCTATCGATGGCAGCTGGCCCTGGGTCAGGACCCAGAGGATGTGCCTTCAGCCCCAGAGAGGGTGACACCATGGGCAGTGGGGAAGTCCATGTCTGGGGGCTCCTGGCAAGACAAAGGCAGCCTCTGGCAGGGACAAGGAGGCTTTGGGGTAGAAATGCCAACGTGTTCATCACATCCCTTCCCCTCACCCCGGGGCAGCATTAGTAAAGATGATCTCATGGGGGTTTTATCTCTTATTTTTGCATCATGACCAATACACATCTTTGTGCCACTGCAGTGGAGAGTCAGCCAAGGCCTGCGTGAGATCAGTGATTTGTGGGTTTTATACTGAACAGGAGCCAGCTTACACGGGCTGGTTTTCCCAAAGGCTGGGAATGCCCCCAGTGTGGAGTACCCAGTGGCAAAACTAAAAGCAGGAGGATGAGCACTGGGAGGAATAAACAGTTTCTCAGCACCCAGAGACAGGGGAGCAATGCTGGTGGCTGACCTTGGCTCTCATAACAGAGAGCCACAGGAGGGAAAGCAGTCACTGCACTCACCGTGTCGGTCAGAGAGATGGTCTGTGCTTGTCCAGTCTGGCTGTAATGAGTCTCAGTGTAATCTGGTGCAAAGAGATTTCTGCAGACACCACGGAGGGGGTGAAAGAGAAGACAAAAGACAGTAAGACCTTTCTTTATATGCTTCCCGTGTGCTAGAAAATTGGTTAGATCCAGCTCTTCCTGAAGTCAGTATGAACATTCCTGCTGCTGTGAACCACCACTGTGAACTATTTGCTATCTGTATCATGAAACCAAGTGCAACACAGAGAGGGCAGGCAGGAGATTGGTACCTGTGGGACACCAGCAGTGCTGTATCTCTGCAATCTGCTCTGGACCAGCACATTCTGCCTGCAAGACACTTGCTAATGCTGTCCCCAGGGAGGCAGCAGTGAATGGCTTCCTGGTGGCACAGGAGCCATCTGAGCTGCTGCAGGACCGATGCCGCAGGCTGTGCTTCACAGTGCAGAGTGATGTGATGGCAGAGGGTCAGAAGGTGGAAGCATAGCTGACATTGCCACATCCATCTATCTTCTGCCCTGGCAGGACCTGAGCACTTCTCATGAAGCACATCCACTTCTGACAGGGCACAGCACCCATCTTCCTAAGTGCTCTTTTAAGCCATTTATTAAATTAAATTAAATGGCAGAAACCCAGCATCATCATTGTCCCTTAATGGATAAAAGTCTCTGTGCAGAATTTCCTTTACTACTGCCAAGTTATGCCCCAGATATACTGGGATTAGATTCAAAGCACTAAGTCCAGCATAGCAAGCACACCACAGGCCAGTTCAGGACACATTCGGGCACTGGTGCAAGTTCTCAGCTGAAATCCAGACTCTCACCAGTGCCCAAAACTGAGCACAATAATGGAACAATCTGCATCTGCATTTCAACTTCTGCTCAGAAGCCAATTCACATCTTTTTCCTAGGAAAATGCTGATTCCCCAATTTGAATAAGTTCGTGTCAACCTCATATAGACAATATTCTCCCTGTCTTCAGCCCAGGATCAGACCAAAAGCCTATAAAAGGAGCTCCTGTGCACTGAATAGTAAGCGGTTTGATTTTGTTCCAGAGGAAACAGCCTTCTCCTTCTTTTTAAACATCTGCATTTGCTAAAGAGTGATCTAAAAAAGTACAGCAAGTCAAAATCTGGGCCAAACCAAGAAGGTCATATCCTGTGTCCATCTCAGCAGACATAAAATGTAGGTTTAAAGCAGCTTTTTAAAATAATGGCCTCACTCCAGAAACTTGGAGAAGGATCACAGGACATGTCCCTTCTATCAAACAGGCTTCTGCAGCAACCCCACGGTGCTACCAGGCCACTGAAGTGACATTTGCCATGCCACGAGGATACTACATGCATCCTGGGCAGTCCTTCTGCATCCCTGTTCAATGCATTTCATGCGGTACATTTTGAATTACAGCCTGCAAGAAAGCAAATATTTTGTTCTTTTCTTTGCTTGATTTCTTTAGGCTGGATGAGGAAAGCTGCATCAGAGGCAAACCAAATGTTTTTCCGTCTGCCTTGGGTTTTGGTATGTGCAGTCTGGTCTAATCTACCCTTTCTGTTTAAATAAGGGATTGGGTGATTGCAGTATCTAACTAAATTAGGCCAGAGCAACAGGAAATCCAACCTTTTATCAGTGTCTGAAAGTGCTCTCCCTATCCACCATCCGAAGGCTCAGACACCTGAACAAGTATGATGGCTTAGTGTCAGACAAAGCAGTGGGCCAGTGTTGCATTTGATGTTGGGAATGCAACAGCTTTTATCTTCACTTCCAAAGTTCACTGTCGCCCAGGAAAGCTCATTTTGTTTCTTTCTGATGTGCTAATTCTCATCACTAGATCCTGTCAGTGATTAGAAGGAGAGATGCTGCATTCAGCTATCTCAGGTCTGTAAACTGAAGATAAGCACAGAAGCATCATCCCACAGAAAGTAACTCCCTTCATCTCCCTGACTGCAGTAGCTTGCTCAGCATGAGGCTGCAAGAAACAAATGTTTAATCAACAGATTGCATTAACTCACAGGAAATTGCCTTGAGCAACGTGCTCTGGCAGGTATCTGGTCTGTGTAAGACTGTCATCTCGAGAGGAGACAGTAAACCAGTGTGCATCCGCCCAGTGCTACCAAAGCCAGAATTAGACACCAGCCCATGGATTTCCAGTAGCTGAGGCTTGCATAGCCTATTTGTTTCATTCCCAAACAAGCACGCTTATGTTTTCTTCCCGCTTCTTTATTCTTGGAAAGCATTCACTATGAATAGCTATTTTATCTCTCGTCCAGCCTCAACCATGAAACTCCTCAGTGCTTTGACTCCTGTCCAGCCCCCTGGTGCTGCCACCCAGCCCGTGTTGAGCCGGGCCATGCTGAGCACCAGAGCCCAGCACAGCAGGCTTCAGGGCACAGGATGATGCCACACAACACTTGCTGTGTGCACATTCTTTTCTACCTGCAGGCTGAGGCTGTAGCACCTTCTAGGGTGGCTTAAGGAGCTGAGAGGTCTGCCTGAATTTCTAGGGTTACTTACGCAGCTGCTGAACCGAAAGCATCTGGCTGAGCAGTGCCATGTTACAACTTTCAAGCCTCTCTCTACTAGCTCATTCTTATCTAGCAGGCTCCACATAAAAAGTCCAGCTTCTTATTCTGAGCTTGAAACAGCCCTGTTTTGAAGACCTTACCCTGCTTTAACACAGAAGAGCTTTGGGACTCTTGCAGCACTAAGAAGGGCTCTCACACTGCATTACACGGTGTGCGGTGGGCAGGGCAGTGAGGAAAGAGGAAAACCAACAGAACATCTTGTTCTTGCAACACTCCCTGGGTGCTATCTTACTTTGAGCCTCTGAAAGTTCATTCTAAGCCCCACTCACTTCCTCAGCTAGCATCAAGCTTTCCACCAAACTGTAAATAAATAGAAAAGAAGCCTTCTTTCCAGCTCAGAGTACACCAGAGTTATCAGCCAGTCTTGTTGCTTTTAAACAGGAGAGGTTAGTGGACACACATACTCCAAAGCCTTACCTATCATCATTTCAGGACAGCAGCACTGCCAGGCTGAGCAGCTGATTGCAGGGGAGCTCAGCCCTGCAAAGCACTGATTGCTCAGCCCTGCAAAGCACTGATGAACCTGCTTCACTGTTTCCAGAAGAGCACAGAGCTCATCTCCCTGCTGGAAAAAACAGTACCATTTGATCCTTCCTTTGTTACATTACACATCTCGGTGATGACCCCTCTAGCAGCTCAGGATGAAGCTGCAAAACTCTGGATGCAAAACAGCATCACTTAAAGGCTTCCGAGATGCAGTCAGGCAGCTGGCAGATTGCTAGCACACATCATCTTCCTAAAAGGCAGCATGGAGTCCCTCATTAGAGGAGTTATCAGCATGAAGAATTGATGAAGTAAGGGGAAAAGCTTGTTTTGGATAGGAGCACTCTCCTTTGCTAAGCCTCGGTCCCAGCTGCAGACACATGGGGCTGTTTGAGGCCAGAGTAAGCTACACATGAGCACTCAGGCTGTTCTAGAGAGGCCCTCACACCTTTCCAACAGCAACCAGCTTTCGGCAAGATCAGTCATTCCCCAAGATGCAGCTCAGGGTGGACTAGCCTGCTCTTGGCAGGATTTGTTCCCCAGAAAGCCCTGGGAGCTGGGTTAAATACAAGCAAGGAAGCCAAGCAAAGGAAGAGTGGCTTGGTGCCATAATGTACAGATGGCTTGAGACTTGTTTCTGCTGATGACTGACGTGGAGTGATCTTGGTCCTGCTCCAGCCTCTCAATGATATCATTGTTTGAAACCAAACCCTGCTCCCCATGCCGCTGTGCTGCTGCCTGGAAGGGCCCTGCCGTGCAGAGCTGACATTACAGGGCAGCGTGGCTCTGTTTTGCCACATCGAGATGCCATGCCAGTGAGGTCACATACTTCACACACAAGCTGATGGTATTCAGTGGGAGAAGCAGGCTGAGGGCATGGGGCTACATCCAGCTTTTTCATGGGTAGCTGCCCCTGTGGCACTTGGAACGGTGCAAGATCTTGGCTCATCCATCCACCACAGAGGAGCAGAGAAGCAGCTGAGGGGAGAGGGGCACACCAACACACTCCCCAAACCAGCAGAAAGCTGGGGCCTTCTTCCCACAGCTATGTTCACTGAAGGCTGCTCTGCAGAACCTCACCTCTATTTTCTGATAAATGGAAGCAGTTTGCTTTAGCATGTGAAACACCGCTTGTTAGCACAAGCCTAAAAGGAGCTCAGAGCCCTCCATCACAGGGGACTCCCATGAACATGCTCGGTTCTACCAGCCAGAGGTCACGCATGGGCAACAAAAGGGCCTTGGTGGCATGCTGGAGCTCTTGCTAATTGAAGCAAGAAGGACTTTCTATAATTCATCCCATTAGCAACTTCACTGGGGCTCAAGGGGCTTGACTGCATGCACAGCGCTGATTTAAACACACCCAGGAGTATCTAGGAGACAGACATATTTTTTGTTTCCTTCCCAAAAACAAAAGCCAAACAGCCCATGAAGCTCTCATGAGAAATATTGACTTTCAGTTCTTCAGTTGTGGGACCAAGAAAAGTGAAGTCTGCAAGCACTTACATCTCCTTCCCTGTCCCTTTCCTCAAATCACAGTAAATCTGTCCAGCCAGGCTGCCAACATCTGGGGGTGGAGGGAATTGATTCTCCCAAGAAAGTTTAGACATCAGATTTACATCTCGAATTTGTGGTCCCACTCCATTGCCTCTCAATAGAATCCAAGTAGGGTAAGAAGGAGAGTTTGACCCCTTACCTCCCAGGCAATCAAGTGTTCCCTAAAGTCAGAATTTGTTGTCAAAACCTGTAGTAACCCCATCTGAACACCACCAACACATGACCCATGACAACACAAGCAGGTAGGCCTGCTTTCTATATCCACCACTGGTGGGAAATCAGAGTTTTCATCTGCCTGGAATCCTCCAGCCAAAACCTGGCACCTTATACAATCAATGGAATCCAGTGTTTTTTTCTTGACGAGTTTCATCCAGACAAAGCCTGGAGCCCTGTAGCTCCTTTCCTCAAGAGTCTTTCCTGTTATAACTGAGAACATGTTTACTGTGTGAACAGCAGTGGTTTGGAAGGGATAAGTAGCTTCCCAGCTATTGAGATGGAACTAAACTAGTCATTTATAAAGCCTGGGAAAATATCACAGGCTAAAGACTCTCCATCCTCTTCTGCCATCCACATCATCCTTGATATTCACCACATAACCCAAGCAAATCAGGACCCAAGCCAGATTTGCCACATAGCCCCTTGGCTTATCAATGCAAACAATAAAAAGTTGCCTGGACAGGAAAAGGGAAATAAAATAAATGGGAAACTGGCTGATAATGAGTCAGTGCACAAAAGATTTGAAGGGCTCCATTTCCTCTCTGCCCCTCACAGAAAAATCACTGAATAGCCCAAGGGACTCAGGAGCCTGAAAAGCAGCTATGGTTTTCCAGGTCCCAACCCTGTTTTCCTGATGACTCCAAGAGACAGCAGAGCAAGATGAAACTCAATTTCCCTCCTTTACATAACCCTTACCCTCTCCCCATGCAGGAAGCCCATTAGACACTGATGATATATAGCCCATCAGTGGAATAATCTCATATATCCTTCCTGCTTGCAGGCAGGCAGCAACCTCCCCTTTTGCTCATTCAGTTGGTAGAAGAGGCCCTGGAAATGAGCAAAAGCAGGAAACAGTGAAATGCAAGTGACATACAGATCTCTTATCACTGAGAGCATCGAGCAGGGCTGGAACACTCATTGCCTATCCAGGTGGGGCCAAAAGTGACTGGAAATGATGCTGCTCCCTTTCAGATCCAGTTGCCTAAAAATAGCTACCTGGATTGCTCCAGAAGTCAGAGCAGATGATAACCTTTGGACTTCCTTTGTCCTCAGCCATCTCCACTGAGGCTCTGCCACCAAGTGCCCCACACCATCACATCTGCTGTGGGCAGGCAGCAGGCAAAACACACATCTGTGCCCCACACTGCTCATGGGATCCACTGCGTGCAGTGACACCCCATGGAGAAGCCTTCACTACCTCGTGCATCTGAGAGCGCCTTTCCCAAGTCTCCTGTCCCCATGAGACACACACAGAGGAAGAGAAGAGGGAGGAAAGTCTTGTTGATGCTCAGGTGAAAAGACAAATTCCATGCAGGTTTCTGCTGTGCAAACATGAGCTCTGCTCTTCACTGAAAAGAAAAAGCTCACACCAGGCAGTGCTGCCACACGTATCCAGTGTCCCAGCACGCCCTCCCTGCTTGGCTCAAAGCCGCCTTTTGCTAACAAATGCAAATGCCTTTTAAAAAAAGTCATTTTTCATCCAAGGTTTGCAACTCAGATTCTTCTGTTCCTAAGCCTCAGCCAAATTTAAAGCTGTTTTATAGGCATCTCTCCATATATTTGTTGTTTGTGCAGCTTTGAGCTTTCCAATCCTGCAGCTGCGGGACATGTACTTGAGTCACTTGAAACAAGCCTGAGTTGTTTTGGGGATATGCTTTTGTTGTTACTCAGAAACGTTAACTAATGTTGTGAACTCTGCTTGGAACTACAGTGTGGTTCCACCTTCTTATCAAGCTCCTGAACAGGAAATAATGCAATATTATGTTAGCTGCTAATGCAATAATTGTGTTTGTAAATGTACGAAGCCCACACTCAGAACTGTGCTGAGCTCATTACAAAATACAGAAGTGTGCACAGTCCTGAGGAAAGATGTGCAATCATTTCTGTGTCTTGCCTCTGTGGATGAACATGATGTCCTTTTCATATGGAATATGAAATCACAGGCTTCCCATGAACATTTCTTCCACATATTGAAAACTGCACGTTTCTTTCAAAGCAAGTGCATACCTCCCAAAGCCATTCAGATTGGGACTGTTACCCCAGCTCTCAAAGCAAGCTCATATTCATCAGCTTTGTCTCTCCATAAGGAGAGTGGTGAATGTGTAACAAGCCTGCCTAATCCACTGAGAATATCACTTACAATGGTATCACTAGCTTGGAGTATCTCCTTTCTAGCTTTGGGAGCATTGGTTAAATCATATCCCAACCAGACCTGATCTATGGCAATCATTTCATGCTTTCTTCAGTGGTGGGAGTCCAGGATATGGACATGAGAGTAAACAGGAGCCAGGTTGGTGTGTTCACACCCCTGAGCTGAGCAGCAGCAGTGGCGAGCTGAGTGAGGTGGAGCAACCCCAGGCTGGGAACCTGAGGAGTCAGGCTGGATCCTGCCTTGCTGCATGCTTTGACAAGGAGAAGTTGTTTACCTCTACTTAGAAGTGCTTTAGGGATGCTGATAATGACAGCATCCACAGGGCTCTCAGGGACTTCATGTGTTTGTTTGCTTCATCCCTTCTCTTTTGAGTGTCTCTAAACTACTTCTACACCTTCACATGTCTCTGAAAAGTGGCAGCTCTCCAGAGCCTCTCATTTAATCAAGTTCAGACTTGCATATGGGGATTGTGCCATCACCTTTCTTGAACAAGGACCTGAGGCCTGGCAGAATTCCCATGTGAAGCACTGCTGCCTATGAATCACTTGTATTTTCCACAGAAAATAAGAACAAAAAACCTCCAAGCCACTTGCTGTATTTCATCAGCCCCAGTAATGCGATTCATCCTGCAGTGGAAGTGTGTGTGTATGCATCTCAATGAATGAAAATGCTTTCAGGAAATAAACACAATAGAAAGCTTCTATTATTATTATTCTGTTTACTAACACCAGCAATGAGTTTGTGTGCGCTGGAAGTAGCACAGCACTGCTCCTGCAAGGCACCTGGGCTTACATCATCATGCTCGGAGCACAAATGGATTAATTCAGCCAGGATCCTTGCCCTTGCCAGAGATAAATTCACCTTTGCATAGTGACTGCAGAACACTGACAGCCCTTTCTTCCCCCAGGAAGAAGACCCCCCACAGCATTACCAGTTACATTGCTTCCAGATTCAGTTCAGAACTGACAACTGTTGTCAGCAACAGCTGTTTTTCCTGCATTAAAAGCACTGAGTTAGCAGTGCTCATGGTGCCTGGTGTCTTCTCTGTTTTCCAAGCTGAGAGATGCCAAAACTCACAGAATTAATAGCTGTTTCTGTTTAGCTTTACACAGGTGCATGACTGCCTGGGAACCAGCTTTTACAGCACTAAAACTCCCAGTAGCTTATATGGCCTATTACAGATATCACCCCATAGGATGCACTCACTTTCACCAGCCATCAGATTTCAGTCTTCACTGCAGGCAATGTCAAGAAAAATCTGGTTTTCCTCCAAAACACCCTGAATATCATTTAGGCTTATGCACTGCCATCAGAACTAATAAGTGAAGTGTCAGAAGATGTCTTTCAGAAGGAAAGCTGAGCTCCCAAGCTCTGTGGTTGGAATGTCCATATAATACAGTTAAAATACAACCAGGGTCATTATTCCAAGGTTGTTATTCCTACTGATTCTAGTAGACAAACATCTCCAGACCCACTTAAAAAGAAATGAAACACCAACAGTGCAAGTGGGCTGCTTAGCAGTTATATTTCCAGCTGCTGTTCCACCCCTGGAAACTAATATACTTACAGGGCAGAGAGGCTCTGGAGCACGCCTTCAAACCAGAATCCTTCTATGTACCTTAACCTCCTGCAGCTGCAGCTGAATTCAATACACATCACACCCTATGATAGCAGACAGCATTACTGCATTGTGCCTGAGAGGAGGTTGCATTTCAGTTAATGCAAAAGCATTCTTTTCAGTCCAATTTAGCATGAACAGCACTAATGGAATTGAAACTGTCAGATCGTTTCTCCTAGGAAACAGGGCAGGACCTTTTCAGATCACAGCAAATGAAATCCTCATTAGAGACACACTGACTCTAAAGCATCAATCATAAAGCACTTGATATCAGCAACATTTTATAGTTAATGTAGTAAGAATTATGATGCAAAAATAAGTTCACACACTGAGGGTCAGGTCACTGTCTGTTTTTTTGCTGACAAAGCTCTGTTACAGTAGTGCTGCTTGGTTGATTAATATCAGCAAGGTCTCAGACCTGGAATAACCTTGAAATCCAGAAAAGGACTTCCTTATCCTGTCTTTATCAAAACCCTGTTGAAGTCAGTGGAGGTTTTCCTGTTGATTTCATTGTAATCCTTATTCATTATTTCAGTGAGACCACAGTGCAAGGCACAAGCACACTTACCCGTTTTTCTCCAGCTCCAAGATGAGCTCCTGGCCTTCTGCCTTTACTGTAACCTCAGCTCTGAAGGGATGCTGCGTGCAAAGGAGATGGTACCTGTTACTCATACATCATCATTATCATGAACATATCCAGAACACAAACTGTCCTCCTGGAAATTGCAGCTGACCTTAAACCACCACTTGTCTTCCTCCTGCCTTCAGACCTGGAATGCTGGGGAATGGAAGGGACAGGCCATGGTGGCTCCCAGTTCCAGGCGCACTGCTGCATGCTCATGGTACAGGCACACTGATGGGATGCTGTACCTGAGCTAGTGACCCTGGTGTCTCAGGAGGAATAATGGACTCAGACCAAGCAACAAGTCCTGGTGCTAGAGTGCTTGGAGGTGCAACTGGGTGGGAAAGATGTGCTACACTTTCTTCTCCTGCACACTATGCTCAGGACCACATCACAGCAGTTTACAAGTCAAATACAGAAGCCAGTTAACCAAAGCTTCCTTTGATGTCACAGCAGAAATAGACATTTTTAGGAGCCTATGTCAGGACAGGAGGAATCATGCTTCATCTAGAGATTTTCATTTAGGTCTTTACTCACAGAAAATGCCAATAGAAAGCATGCAACAGGGTTCCTTAGATGTCTTTAGGTTCTAACCATTGTTCAGACAGTATTTCACAGCTGCTTTTCTACTAGTCTCAGGCTGCCAAGGTACTGGAAACCCTGACAGCAACTTTCTAATGTGTGGAGGCTCACAGGCACATCCATGGCTTACAATCTGCCTACAGCTCCAAATGAGGACCTAGAACAGCCAGCTCCCCAAGGACTACTTGTGCTAACAGACAGGACCCCAGTTTCTTAGTGCAATGGCAAATGCTTACACTAAAACCAACACTTAAAGGAACCCCAAACATTCAAGAGACTGAAAGTATAGGCTATGTTTTCTAGAGGACCAACTAGAATGGCCTCTGGAGGTCTCCAGTTTTACCTCCCTCAATGCAGGACCGCTAGCAAAGATCATCTGGGGATTTCTGAGTCTGAGTGCTCATAAAGGAAACGGAAGAATAAAATCCCCAGAAAAGAAATAATCCTGGCTTCCCTATTCAGCTGAAAGAAAACTGATGAAATGATTAACTCATAACATTTCCGTATTCAGCTGGGGAGGATTTCACAGAACAGATCAACGGAGAGCAAAATAAAGGAAGGCTGACTGAATAGGATGCTCTGATGAAAGATCCGTCAGCCCAGAGATACACTCATTTGCTATTTCATCAATTCCAAGCTCAATTACAAACTTCTTTCATCAGTTCCCTGCTCGTATTCTGGGGTTTATTCATCTTCCCTTCAGTTTCCAGGATATTGCACCAGACACATGCAGATGATGCAAAGCAGGTTAATACACTTAGAGTATACAACAACAACTAATTCTAAGGGGCTGAGTTTGGTTCACTGAATCACAGGTGCTCAGTACATCTTGGGGTAGATCTGTTGTTTTCCTAACACATAAGCAATGCAGGTTGCCTTCCCCATAACTGGGGGGAGTCTGAGGTTCCCCATGATCACACAAGTCTCTTCACAAAGGTTCTGCAAACATCATGATTACTAAGAATGCCTTCCCTTCTCCTTCAATAATCCCACTACTTCAGAGTCCATCGGTTGCTGTGTAACTGAAACATCCCAGCTGGACATAAGCTTTGCTAACACCGGTTTTAGAGCCAACAGGAACTTGCCTGAAACAAGCCAAGTATGACCCCTGAGACCCAGCAAATTTGTATAAGGGGAAATGCTGACCAGATGTATTTGTATCACTATCAATAATATAAAGAACCAAAACTTCCAGGCAGCACTGTAAGGATATTTTTAAGAGAAGTAAGAGCATGAGAGAATGACTGTAGCTTATTTTTTTGTTTTTAATATGGCACAATAAAAAGTCCTAGAAACTTTGAGACCATAAACCCCAAAATAACACCATTTACAGAGAGATGCCATCATTTTTCTTTGGTGTAATACTGCAGCTTTCCCTTGTCTGGTTGTAAATAACACCATCTGGATTTTCCTCTTTCATTTAATTATGCAACTTACAACTTCTTGATTGTGGCAACACAAAGGCTGGGAAAGCTGAACTGTGGCTTGTCATTGAGTTTCAGTCTGGCACAATAGCTGTTCTCAGCATGGCTAGACTACTGACACACCACTCCGCCCATCCACAGAGGGGAAACATACTGATAGTGTCTAAGACACAGTTAAATACACGTGAGTTGCCGGGTGGCTTCTCTCAGTGAAGCACCCTCACAGCTGGGATTCATCTCCTAAAGCAGATGCTTCTGTTCAGCTGCTCCTTACATGCCACTGATGGCATTGCCTCACTCCCCTTCCACAGCCATATAGATCTGATAGACCCGATCGAGGTTTTAAAGCGTAGCAAAAACCAAATGATTACAACAAGCATTTGCACAAAATGAATGCAAGTCACCAGGAGCAGCCCAACACTCAGTGCCCAGGATGTGCCAGCCAGCTCACCCAGCCTTTCCCAGGATTTAAATCATGGAGCCACAAGATCACAGAACACTAGAATGGAAAAGACCTCAGGGTTCATCCGGTCCAACCTTTCCAGACAAAGCATGACCGGGACTAGATGCCCCAGCACCGTGCCCAGCTGCATCTTAAAAGCAACCAGTATTGGGGAATCCACCATTCCCCTGGGTATATTATCAGCGTTATCACCATCATGTGGAGGGGCTGCAGCCGCTCCCCGTCGCAGACCGGCGTTCTGGTTCAGCCCCACCGACCAAAAAAAAACCCAAACCTCTAAAAGCCCCCAGACGCACCCCGCGAGGTCCTGCGCTCACCGCCGCATCGTTCCTCCCCCTTGAAGCGCTACTCCGCTTTGAAGACAAAACCAAGCCCAGCGAGGGCTCTACCTACCTTCTCTGTGCCGGGGCTGCGCGGGGCTGCCCAGCGCGGCACCACCACCTCGGGCTGCCGCTCCGCCGCTCCAGCTGGGGAGACACGAGAGGAGCCGCTCAGCACCGCCCGCACCCCGGGACGCGGGGAACGCGGGCGAGGAGGCAGCGAAACGGAAGGATACCCCCACCAAACCACCCCCCATCCTCCTTTCTTCCCTCCCCTGGGGCTCATGCAGCCGGGGGCGCTAGGGCAGGGGGCAGCAGGCTCGTGTGTCGTCCCCCCCCCCAAGCCGCATCCCTGCACTCACGGGGCGGCGGCAGCAACGAGAGGGCGATGCCGCAGAGCAGCCCCCAGCCCCACATGGCTCCGGGCAGGAGACGCGCTCCGCCGCTACCTCCCCGCTGTATAAAACCGCCCGGCGCTGCTTTCTCCTCCCACCAATTCCGGCCCTGCAGCCCCCAGCCTGGGGATGGGTGGGGGTGTCTCCTCCTCCTCTTCTTCTTTCACCCCACCCCGGGGATGCAGCCGGTGCAGTAGTGGTGGGGCTGGGCTGTCCCCTCGGCACCGCGGGGCAGGGGGAAGCCTGAGCACCCCCCTGGGGGTCCCTCTGCAAATCCTCCCCCTTCCCCCCCGCGGTTCTTTTTCCAGCACGGAAATCTATTGTGCCTCAAAAGCTAGCGAAGAGGGAAGACCCGGTGGAGGGAAGCAGCCAAATCATTGTCAAGAGCATCCTGCAGGAGCTGTACTATGGCTTGAGTTGTTTATTCATTTGCTATGTTTATGTGTAATCCTGGCAAATCGTTCATAGCTAAACCCATGGTTCCAGAAGCATCCTAAACCCTTCCAATCCTGGGAAATACACTGCCCCTGCACAGCTTAGGGGATACAGGCTGGGTTTTAAAGGCAGAAGCAAGATGATGCTCACTGTTTCTTTCCCCTTAAGCCAGATGGAGGGGCCAGACCTGGGGAAGGACTTGGGAATATCCACAGCTCATATTCCCTGTGCTGCTTTTCAGGGATATCCACTCACTCCCATGAGGGTCCCAAAGGAGCATCCCTGCTTCTCCTGCATCCTTCAGGGCTGAGCCACTGGTTGAAGTCCACTCACCATCTCTTTGCTGGTCCTCTGCCTTCCAGGGGGATGAGCACTGGGAGGACCACCAGACACAGTGGCTGGCTGCTGGGGTCAGGGCTGCACAAGGAGAGTGGGGTCCAAGTTAGTGGACTGCATACGCTGAGCTCGTGAAAAGCAACTGTTTTCCCTCATAGACTGGTTTGTGTTGAAAGGGACCTTAGAGCTCATCCAGTTCCACCCCCCCGCCATGGGCAGGGACACGTTCCACTAGAGCAGGCTGCTCCAAGCCCCATCCAACCCGACCTTGAACACTGCCAAGAATGGGGCAGTCACAGTTTCTCTGGGCCAGTGCCTCAGCACCCTCACAGGGAAGAATTTCCTAAGATCTCATCCCAACATCCCTTCTGTCAGGTTAAAGCCATTCCCCCTTGTCCTGTCATTACACACCTCTCCAGATTTCTTGTTGGCCCCTTTAGATACTGGAAGGCTGATATAGGGTCTCCTGGAACCCTCTCTTCTCCAGCCTCATGTCAGTGTATTTCTGCTGTGAGTTCCAGCCAGCTCAGCTGCAGCCACACTAACAAGGGTGGGCTGACACAGATTTTTACGGGGTCAGCTCAGAGTGGCAGGAAAAAGCATTACCTCTTAGTTGTACTCCTCAGCCAGCCATTGATCCACATTATCCAGACAGCCCTTTCCATTCATCTCTACTTAAAGTGCCTGTGTAGGTGAACCTCCAGGAAACCAGCTTTAAAAATGGGGAGCATTTACACCTGGCTGCACTTCTGAGTATATCAGTAAATCAGGCTGATAGGAAATTCATATTGCATTTAGAAAAAGGTTTGCTAGATAATAGTAATGGTTTTGTCTCTTGTCCAGAGGTTGATTTATACTATTGAAACCACCTTTCACTGAAGGTCTTTGCTGAATCCTGCCACTGTTGCCCAAAGGGAATATGAGTGTTTCCATTTGAAGATACCATTTTGATTTATGGCTTTCATATATATCCCTTTTCTCCCCCAGCACTTCACGTGCTGAACCTTTGCGATCTTGTGACAGTCACTTTATTCCTGATATAACCCTACAGAAGAAAGCTGGGTCATCTTGGTGACACAGAGAGGGACTCATCAGGGTGAGTGGGCTATAAATGACTTTTTAGCTGAACACAGGTCACAAGTTTTCCTCACACAACTAAATCATGTTATTTCCCAGAGCAAAAATCCAGGAACCAGATTTCTGCACTTTTCTAATCATATGGAGGATCTTGAAAGGAAAACTTCATTTTCTATGAACTCCCCCACTTATTTATAGCTGCTTGTAATATAAAAGAAAACAATGGCACTATTGTTGATGCCTTTATTATAAATAAGTAAAAATGCAAGCCAAATTTAGACACAAATTCAGCTATTCTGCTTGCATTCCTGCAAAAAATTTCTGTCTACCCAAAGGAAAAAAAATCAAGCACTTTGATGAGGAACATGTCTATTTGCACTGAAAGATTGTCACAAACCTCCTCAGTATGAATAATCTTCATAGGGGTTGCTCCCTATAAGAAGACCATCTATAAGATCAGCTCAAAAAAAGCATTAAATAGAAAAAAAGGTTCTTTAATTCGAGATAGTGACAATACTCAGGCCAATGACTGCTTGTGATTGTTGTCAGCATTCAAGTATCATAAAAACAAAATACATGCAATATTTGCATTTGTTATAGAGTGATATTTTTATCTTTGGCTCTTGGTAATATGAGAATTGATATCTGAATTTATAATCACCAGAAACTCCCTCTATAAAAATATAATCAGAGGCTGTGCAGTTGCTATCTATAGTTCAATCTATATATATGTGATACATCACTTACATTACTGAGACACTGTTGCATGGAAAGACTCAAGGGCTTCTAGCCTTAGTAGCAGTGCTCGGATGCTATAACTACCTGCTCTGGCACCAGATGAGTCAGATCCTGCCTGTACCCATCTCTTCAAAAGGCTCTTCCCGAAGTCAATGGGACATTTGCCTGATTCACAGAGAAAAGTCAGGCTTTCGGTTATCTTGGAATTACACAGGCTCAGACTCATTTCCTCCAGGATCACAACTGCCTGATTAAAAGTCTGCAGCTGGGAATTTGGAAGTCTCTGTTCTGTTCCCTTATCAGTTACATCCCCTGTGATCAAGGGATGGGTAGACCTATTAGCAGCAGCCTCCAAGCAGCACCCAGGGCAAAGGGGCTGTGCATACAGTTGATCAGTGGGCTTGAAAATTAGGTGTTTCAGTATCCTCGGGGCAAAGCTGATGGAAATGCTTTTGCAGTGGGGTTTCTGTACTTACTCAACAGTTTGCAAGATGATTTTACACTATTGTTGTTAGCTGGACAGCAAAAGATGATGATTCTCCCATTACCTTCATATTAAATTAGGAGTTAGCCACCTAGAAGGAAAGAGAAAGACCTACAGAGGAGAATGCCTGTTCAGGAAACAGACTTATGCACAGAATGACTTGGACATGTATCATACTAAAAGCTCAGCAGTATTTCATTGGAACTCTCTCTTCAGAAATAGGAAAGCTCATTGAACAAATGGCTCTGAAAAGCCTCCTGCTGACAATGGAGAAAATGCTACCAAGAATCAAAGTCTTAGCAGGAGAAAGCAGAAGACTTTTTGTCCCGCCTTACCTCTACATTACAGACACTTGCACTGATGAAAGAACTCTTATGTCTTTGGCTGACTTGAGTGGAACGAGAAATCTTCAATTTTTCAGATTATTTTCCTCCTTCAAATCACTTGAAATGATCAAAGGAAGAAGGATGTGAATCCATGAAGGGAACTGGTGATTTAACAGCAAACTTCTTTACTCAGAGTCTTAACAGTAGAGAACAGCTTCGGCTGACCAAGAATATTCTGTTTAGCTTTGGTTTTCCACCACCCATGTAGGACATACTTGGAAGAGCTCTAGAGCAGCTGTCCTGCCAAAGAGGGTGAAATGCTGTAAGATGATCAGGTACTAGGCAAGGGCTTGTCCCAGTGTGCTGCTAGTGAAATGATATCAAAGCAGTCTCTGGGCTTTCTTTGAAGGGTGGGTCACTGCTGCTACTTTTGCTTCATTCCTGCAGGCAAAAGAACTTAATGGTAGAAGATGAGGCATGCAGACACGCTGCATCTTTTAAGCTGTATTTGTACATGCAGAGCACTGTAGTCCTCTCCATGCCACCTGCAAACTTCAACGCCATAGGATACTGAAATCATTATTCTTGTAAGAGAAGGGGAACAGGTATAACAGTGAAAGGGCTTTTAATACCATGCAATCCACAAAACTTTCCAGTAGCTTTGGAGAGGAAAAGTATCTGCAAATGGATAGCCACAGGCAGTGACACACTGGGAAGCACTCTTGAATATCTTTTGACTTGTACAGCAGCAGGAGGAAAACAAACTGTTTGGAAAATCTGCATTTGATTTGTTTTTCAAGCTGGGAAGCATGTGAGGTGATTTTTCATTTAGATCATGGTAAACAGTAGAGAAAGAAGAAAAGAATTATAAGAGAGTAGAGTATGTCTCTCTCATGTCTCAAGTACCCTTTGCCCTGTTGTGAATCAGGTTTGCAGGAGGGCACACACCAAGGGACTGGCCCTGACTACAGCTCTCTTCACACACTGCAAGAAGAGAAATAACATCCAAGATACTTGGCAATTCAGGAATCTGCATTTAGGAGATAAGTTCAAAAGTGGTCTGTAAATGACCTAGAAATGGGAGCTAAAACCTTCTTCTATCAACAGAGAATTCCCCCATGGAGGGGTGCCAGAGCATGCTAAGGAATGGTTCATAGGAAGGCAGGTTTAGGTGGGTAGTTCACTGAGCTACAAGCACCAGCAAGTTCACAACAAGAAGAGGGTACAGCCATGCAGCTCTGAGGCACCTCCTTTAAACCACTGCTGGACATCCCCATATAGGAGGAAGTAAATTTGCATTATCCATGGCAAGCAGCCATTCTAGGTTCTGGTGCATTGAAATATGTCTTCTATCCTACTACATAGGGTATAAAAAGAAAAATGGGAGAAGGAGAAAGTTAGATCTAGAGAATAATCCCAGAAGCAGCTGTTTTATACCCTGAAACATACTTTGTGTAGGAATTGGTCCATTTGCCCACATGCATTCCTGCAGGCCAGATCAGCTTTCACTGAGAAGATAATTTAGGCAGAACACACATTTTCTACTATTTATAAGACTTCCCTTTTAATGGTTCATCTGCATTGCAGATACAGTGGGACCAGGGGGCTGTTCACAGCACAGTTGCAATATGTAGGGTAGACAGGATTCACTCACGCCTTCTTTACCTACAAAATGCAGCAGTTCTCAAATGAGAGGTTTTGATCTTGGACTTGGAAAACAGAGTTATGAACCCACAGAAGCAGAAAAGCATAAAAAGGCTGATACGAGACTGAAAACTTAAAATGCAAAGAACCCAGATTATATCTACTTTACATTGGCTTAGGGCTATGTTTGGAAGCATGTGGAAATTTCACCTGTACCTCTATCAACAATGCAATCCCAATGGACATAGGGGGCCTAAGCCTCAAAACGTAAACAGATCATCAGATTCTTCAAAATGACCTGCGCAGCTTGCTCAAGTGAGATGGGTTTTCCATTGAACACACTGACTGAAAAGACAATGTTGAGGAAAACATTTATTTCCCATTCTAAAATATAACTGTGGATTGTAATGTTTTAAAAATTACAATTCTTGCAACAACTTTAATTCCTCTTCCTCATCGCTGTCAGTTATACTGACTATGCGGATGCTGGAGGAACTAGATGGAGTGGCTGAGAAAAGCTCCTCCAGTCCTCCAACACCCAGCTGTGGTACGGGCCTTACAACCTGCCCCTCATTCCAGTTGCTGTGAGAGGATACTGCTTCAAGGCGCACACAGATGTGTTGGTTCTCACGTGTGCCTTCTTCTGGGTGTTCCTTGGAAGGATAGGCTCCCTCCAGAGCTGGAAACATCAATTCCTGCCTTTGGTACTTGTCTTCAGAAAAGCCAAAGCATTCAGGCACTGAGTTGGGGAAATTCGCACGGCCAAATGGGGGACGGCTGAATGAGCATGTGCTGCAATTAGAGAGATTGAAAGTTGGCTTCAGAAAGGCAGATTGCTGTTCAGCTGCGAAAAACAGAATGACACTAATGTTCTCTGCTAGCCAGCTTTCCCTGTTGAAATATTCAGAACGCATACTTCAAAACCTTGCCTAATTTAAACACTAGGGCCCATAACAAGAGTTGTGCACAAATTCTGTATCTGTGCATGTGCACCCCTTCATGCTAGATACATGCATGATGTTGCTTTGAAAACAAACTCAAACCCCAATGTATTTATGAATGAAATAACACCACAGATAAACTAGCATCTGGTCAGCCTGCAGTATGTTAACCAGTATGCCCAAAACAGCAAAAAAAAAGGCACCAAAAGTCAGTTCGTGTTATTTCTCTATGCCAAAATCTGTGACAGACATTGGGTAAAACACTGTTACTTATTTTTTGAAGCAAACTCTTGCATCTGCTACACTCTTATTAAATAGGAGGACTGACAGAGGATCCTTGTGGTTGTCAATGTTACTGTTTGGAGAATGTACAGTTATAAACAGCGTAGATGTTCTAAAGATGTTGGTACAATGTCTGTTGAGGCCTAGGGGAAATGATACATCTTTCCAGTCTAATCTTTAAATTCTTAGTGCAAAAATCTGCATACATGCATTTGCACTGTCAGGGCTACTCATAAATTATGAGTCTTGTATGCGAGAAATGTGTTTATAGGAATGTGAAATTATGAATCATTGTATTAGAAAGATCCTGGTATAAGCAAAGCTGGCAGCCTTCTGAAGCCTGCTAATGTGTGAACTCAGAGCAGTCTTTTATGGTACAAGAACACTCCTCTCCTTCAGAGGCTTCACAAAACTGTAATTCCAGAGACCAAGGGCTAAGCAAAGTTCATCTTGAGCAATTTTGGGAATATGTGTCCTGTATTTCTTTAAAGGACATCTTGTATTTCCAATGTCTTTAAGGTTTGATAGGTCATCAGCCTTAATTTCTGACTGGGTAACTTACTGCTCTAGGAAAATACTGGTTGCTGCTATTAGTATGAATGAGCAGTGTATAAACAGGCATAACTTCAGTCTAATTGTCATAATAATTTGTTATGTTTGATATTGCATAGTCCTGAAATAAAAATGATGCCTTACAAAGAATAAGCACCAGTAGGCCATCAGTCGACTTGTGTTGGAGCAGCACACCTGCTGCTGGGAGGGCATTGGTGCCTTCTGATCATGCTTAGCTTAGGAAATACCCACAGAATATTACATGTGTTAGCTTGTAAATTCTCAGATTAGGTGATTTCTGACTAACTGCCCAGAGACTTGAAAATAAAAAAAAACCAAACAGGTATTACTACTTATATAAGAATTCTGGAGATATTTCCCACCAGGCTGGGATTCAGAAATATTGGTAGTTATGCCAGCCCCAATGATAGTACCAGGAGACATCTCACACACCTACTGTAATTCTATCTGATCAGTTTCTAAATATAGGTACACTACCTAATGCTTTTCAGTGGAAATCAACTGCACTTAGATGCATAAAGTGGAAAGCAGATACTTCTATTTACTGTGGGTCCGTCAGTGCCGATTACTGCAACAGTACTATGGAGCCTTCAGGAACTGGGCATAAATTACGAGCAGCCTCCCACCACACAGGAGGGATAGGAAACTAAGAGCACCTTTCCTGCTGAAGGCACCATCTGCTTTCTCTAAGTCAAAAGACTGCCTTTTAGTATTTGTTCTTACTGGTATTGTAGTGAAAGGTTTCATTACCTTGATGGGAAATAGTGAGGTCCAGGTACAATGCAAGAGTGGCAAAATGGAAACCGAAGAGGTACTCCAAACAGACCAGCTGGCTGAGCAATGTCATAGACATGTGAGTGGAGAAAAGGGGTAGCCTGGGGAAGAGGTAAACCTCTAGGGAAAATAGAAACTCCTGGGTACTCCCTGGGGGGCTCACTATTAGAGGCAGAAAATCTGCCATTAGTGTTGGCTATGTTACTTGGGTTTCCACTGAAGCTCTCAATAAAAACTGGTGCAGATGTCTTCAGAGAGCAATTGAGCCCAGATGACGCATCAAGAGCTTCTGTCTTAGCAGGTTGAGCAAAGCGCTGTGGTGAAATTACAGGGGGCAGGGGCAGGGCTGGAGCTGGAACAGCCACTGATGCAGTGTTTGCACTAGTAGTCTGGAAAAGAGTAATTGGACCAGCAGGTTGAATGGAAGAAGCTGGCAGACGTATGGCCGGAGGCTCACCTTTAGGAAACAGAACAGTTATTTATCAGACATGAACAGAGGAAGTAATTTCACAAACGGCAGTATAGCAAACCACAGGCAGAGCCAGATCCATTTTCCCCAAAACACGTCCTAGCATTACTTTGTTGCAACTCACTGTCATACGCTACTTGGAGCTCAGACAAGCCAACCTTTCACAGAAACCCAAGGGTGAAAGAAGGAATTGGTTAGTGAGTGTTGAGGATATGAGGCTGGTGAGGTCTCTGTCATGTCCTGATATGGTCACAGAATGGGACTGGAGTGTGTTTTTAGTGTCTGAAGCACAGAAACCTCCCAGATCTACTTGCTTCCTTTGAGTGAGCCAAATTCCTAACAAATATTTGTGGTGCCAAAGCAGCAATGAGAAGCAAAAGCAACAGTTAAAACACCCTACTCTCCAATATGCTTGCTTTCTTGTTTCACCAGCACAGTACCCACTAGCCAATTTCACTTTTAAATGTTTTGCAGTACACTTGAATGTACACTTTCAAATCACACCTCCTGTCAACAGAGCTGCCTTTATACAAAAGATTGCAAAACACATTGTATACTTATTTTCAAAGCCCACTACCTAGTTTAAGAGTCTAAATTCCAAGTCAACAGGACTTAGATGCATCTAGATCTTTACAGCTTGTATTTAAGAATAATTTCAATCACAATAGGATAGTAAACTCTGGAATGATACATAGTAGCATCGGAGGACAGCATAACGTTGTAAAATATACCAGGGTAAGAAAATTAGTACTTTATTCAGTCAAATTTACAGAAGAGTTTGAGAACGGATCACATCATTAACTCAGAACTTCACCTAAACAAATCTGAGTGTTCTCTTTTACATCTCTGAATATTACCACACAGTGTAAACAGGCATTTCATTTTCTTGTCTCATCGTAAAGGGAGCAGCCCTTGTCAGTATGCTTAAAAATGCCATTAAGCTATTGGTTGCTGAAATCCACTATTCATATACTGAGCCAGACTTCCTACACTACAAAATGAGCAGGTCAGCTATTACACAGGACTGTTGGCTCTCATACTATATCCTATTTCACTGCCCATATTGATGTCTTATCAAAATCCTTCCAGGCTAGGTGCAATTTTTCAATATATTCCTTCTCTAATTCTATTTTTGTTTGTATAAAGCTGAGCTCAAACTGTGAGCATGTGCAAGTCCATAACACCTACATGCAGAACTGGTGTGCCTAGATAGCTAAGTAACTTGCTCATGGAAAACGTACCAATGAAAACTTTCTTTTTCAGATTTAGTGACTGCTTTATCATTTCAGCACACACCTTACTAACACCCTACTAGCATCCTTTTGGATGTCCTTGTTGACAGTTCTGTCTGCTCTCTCTTGTAAGCAGCCTAAGTTGCGGAGCATTTGCTCTAGAGCAATGTTGCCCTCACTATGAAGAAACATTAAAACCAGGGTGGAGGTGCCATGGACTGAGCTAATGGGCTGTTTTAGAAGTGGTAGGACAGGGTTGAGCACTAGTGCAGTTAGAGCTGCTGAGGTAAGACATGTGAGGTAGAGACAGGACAAGAAAAGGAAACAGCTGTAGCTTGACAGAAAGCAAGTGTTGAGTAACAGATATCCAAAAAGACTGAGAGGGAGGGAACCAGAGCTACAAATACAATAGCAGTGATCTGTGGGCAATGAAAAAGCCAGAAGGATTTAAAAGGCTGAGGAAACAGTAGGTAGAGATGGGGAGATGGAGACGCAGTGCAGAGGACTGATAGAACTAGTGGTGTCAAGAAAGACCAAGAAATTGTTTTAAGTACATCTACACTACTACATACATAACTTTTATTACAATAGGTAAATTCTGAATTTTTAAAATCATTCACTACTGAAAACTCACAGACTGGATATCCAATGCTGTTCTTAACATTGGGGATGACAACAGAGTAAGCAGGTGACTGGATGGGACAAATGCCAGCTGGATTTGTAGTGATGACACTCTGAGAAACACCGGGAAATATAGCAGAGACAGGCAGTGCAAAACGCTTCCTTTTGCTTGGTCGTGGTTGATAAACCCAATCTGTCAGAGATGAAAAAAGACACAGATGTCCCATTTTTTTGATGGTCTCATTCTTTACATGAAGTTATGGGATCTGCAATTCTAAAATATATAAAAAAAGAAAGAGTCCCAAAGTGTCTCCTATAGTCAATGGCAATACCCCATTTGTTTCAGTGACCCAGCAAATGGGCATTTTATCAGAGGTGGAAATAAAATTGACATATTTGGGCATTGGCTTTATATTACTAAATAGTAACTGTGAGACAAAGAAAAGCAGAACAATGGAGAGTGACATGGCCTTGCTGAGGGAAGCACGTTAAGGAGAACATGATACTGTATTACGGGCTTTTGGTGTGAAAATAAACTATGACTGTATCTGAGACATTGGGAAAGATTCTTCACTATGAGGGTGATGAGGCACTGGAACAGGTTTCCCAGAGAAATTGTGGATTCCCCATTCCTGGAAATGTTCAAGGTGAGGTTGGACAAGGGTTTGAGCAACCTGGTCTAGTGAAAGGTGTCCCTGCCTGTGCCAGGGGGTTGGAACTAGATGATCCTTAAGGTCTTTTCCAACCCACACCGTTCTGTGATTCTATTAAAAATGTAGATCTCTCCTGATTGCTTCATTAACCCATTAAGTCTCACACATACCTGCAGTTTACAAGAGACAGTGGAAAATATGACATATTAGGAACCCTGTACAGATTTTGGAGGAGTACATTTGGCTTTACCTTACAAGATTAACCAAACACTAAGTGATGTATATTATGTATATATATGAGATGTATATTATGTATATATATGTATATATGAGAGATGTATATTATGAATTTACACTGAGCAGCTTGGGTTCTTGCATAGTCTAACCCTTAATGCCACTTTAAAGAAGCCCTTTTTTCTTTTGAAGGGTGCAATGAGAAGGGGATGAGAGAGACTTTTATCTTTTCCTTGTTTATGACAGATTAGTCAGATGTTATCTGCCCAGATTAGCCATAATCATGAACTAGCAGGATTAAGACAACAGAGAGAGAAAGGATCACAACACTTGGTATCTCAACAGCTTTTAAAAAGAGTGTTCAAAGTACTTTTGCTGTTTTACTGAACTGCAGCATTACGGAGAAAGGGATTTGTGAAGGGTACAAATTTTTAACCTTTTTGATGAAAGGTTGAGAAACAACATCTTCCACACCATTATTTGGGAATCCCAAGTCTACACATGGAAGAATCCCACAGAATATACAATGCTGTTTGTGCTTCCTGTGGCATTTCCTTTTCCTGCTTTTAAGGAATGGATGCATGTGTCACCACAGGCCACCTGGGCAACTCTTTCTGGAGGACATGAAATGATGCAGCAGGCCATGCTCACAATAAACTCACTATCTGGCTATTAGACTACTAAAACATTCAGGAAAGCTGCTGTAGCTGTGGTTAGAGGCTATGAAGGGTGAAACATCATTTTGGATGCTGTAAAGAATTAATGTGCTTTCATGCACTAGAAAGCTGACATGAGGACTGCATGTTTGAAACTTTTGTCATCATTTTCTATTACTTGCTCTAATGAAAGAGATACACTTCTCAAAATATCTCGCACTTCTGAAGCATTCAGGTAAATAAAAGACTTGTTACTTGTTTACCAGGAAATTCCTCTCTGTGCCTTTGTTTTATTTTATGAGCTTCATCATAATAGGGCTGCTTCTGCTCTTCAGTCAGTTTGCTCCACTCCAATCCAAGCTGAACACTGATATCTGCATTGTTGGCAGTTGGGTTAGCTTTTGCTAGGACGGGGCGATGAATCCTTGCCCATACCATAAATGCATTCATTGGACGCTTCACGTGGCCATTTTTGTCCTTGCTAAATGGAGTGTCTGGCATACCTGTGCAACAGAATAAGGAAAGAGGATCATCTGCCATGCAATATATGCATACAGGTTACATTCAATAGTGCATAAAGAGGATATTTGGCACCAACCAGAAGAATCACTGGAGCTTTGGAATACATAAAGCTCAATGCATATTTGGAGAGCAGTTCCTAGAAAAATAACTAAGGGTAAGGGAGTGCTCTTCACTGACCTCCACTGAACCACTGCCCAAGGAATCACTTACCTGGCTTTTGTTAAATAGTATTAAATAAAAAGACAGAAAAAGCCCAAAAGCAGCATACGGGACTGCAAACACCCTGCTTTGGGTTTCATTTGGCTAGATTGTTTTGTTATGAATTTGTAAACTAAACATTGTATAGTGCAGATCATGTCACTGCAAATTTGCCTTCTCCGCTAGACCTACATACCCAAAACCCTAGGGAAGCAGGGACCAGATATAATGGTGATACAGCAGCTTAGTCCCACACCTGTGGAGTCCCTGGCTTCTCAGCTGAGATTGTTCCCAGTTTGGGTTTTTGGCTGTTGATTTCCCTCTCTCTTTTCTCTGATTTGGACTCATTTTGCTGGAGGAACCTGCATTACCCAATGACTGTTACATGACACCCAGCTTGGCTCTTTGTAAACACAGACTGCATTTAGATTGGTTTGGTGTCATGATGAGCCCCCCAGATGCCTCACAACTGATCCCTGAGCAAGTGATGTCCTCTCTGAAAATGGTTTTAAAATGAGCTCTTCTACATTATCAATAAAGGGGAAAAGTCTTCTATTCTTTCAGACCTCACTTTTAAGTCATTAATTTTGAAAACCTAGTTTTGAAAACCTAGTTATCTTTAAAAAAAAATAAATCTAATGCAGGTATTTCAAATGTTCCTCATTCATCATGTGCAAGTTTTCTGAGCGAGGTGTATGAATGCTTCACAGCTTTCAAAATCAAGCAGACTCCTGACCTTAAAACCTGCAATCACATCTCAGTGCAATTCTGAACACTGTTATAATGGGTTTAATGTAATCAGGGAGTAAGTGGACAAAGCTGCAGTGAGTTTAACAAACATGCTCCCACATGTTTATTACATCTCACACTGAAGAAGAGAGCTGTACAAACTCCACTCTATCCAAAGGGACGCTTCTCTCCAGTTACGTTCTCCTATCTGATTACCTGTGTGCCACTTACAGAACCCTTGCAAGCTCTCTTAATATAATACCTGCATCGGCGGGGAGTACTGTGAAGGGAATGTTTTTGGTTTCGATCTTTACAGAAGGCTCCAGTAAAGACTGCGTTTTAAGTGGCACTTTTTTCACCGGCACTTTAGGCATGTGGAGCAGGCCTGATGGCAGAGGGCCTTGGATCTGGATGCGGGTCCCAGGAGGCAAAGGGTGAACCACAACCGGGATCTTCATATCTTCAGAGAGGAACCCAAAACCTTTACGTAGCTGCACCTTGCCGTCATCAATGCTGGTACAAACAGGCCCACACAGGGCTCCAGCAGGAGCAGGAAGAGGCCCACAAAGGGATCCAGCGGGAGCAGGAAGAGGCCCACACAGGGATCCAGTGGAAGTAGGAAGAGGCCCACACAGGGATCCAGTGGGAACAGGAACTGGCCCGCACAGGGATCCAGTGGAAGCAGGAAGAGGCCCACACAGGGATCCAGTGGGAATAGGAACAGAAACACACAGGGATCCAGTGGAAGCAGGAAGAGGGCCACAAAGGGATCCAGTGGGAACAGGAAGAGGCCCACATAGGGATCCAGTGGGAACAGGAACTGGCCCACACAGGGATCCAGCGGAAGCAGAAACTGGCCCACATAGGGATCCAGTGGGAACAGGAATTGGTCCACACAGGGATCGAGTGGGAACAGGAACTGGCCCACACAGGGATCCAGTAGGAGCAGGAACTGGCCCACACAGGGATCCAGCCAGAGCAGGAACTGGCCCACACAGGGATCCAGTAGGAGCAGAAACTGGCCCATACAGGGATCCAGCCAGAGCATTGGCAGGCCCACAGAAAGATCCAGCCAGAGCATCATCCTTTCCCACCTTCACCCCAAAGGCCTCAAAGGCCACACCAGGCATCTCCACTTTGACAGCACCGTCTCTCCAGGGCTCCTTCCCATTCCCCCACTTCTCCAGCACCTTCACCTCCTTCTGGCATTCACCGCCAAACACTTCATGGTCCCTTTCTCTCTTGATGGCACCGCAAGCCTCTTCACCCACTTCCTGAACCTGGGAGCACCCGAACCCTGCCCCTGACTCTCTGCCATCCCCGCAGTAGCCCTGGCCATTGCCCGGCTCCACACCGGGCTCCTCCACTTTGATGTGCAGCACCCCGAGGGCACCCTTGCTGTCCTCCGGTGGCCGGAGGTGGCGGGATGCCGCCGGGGGCCGCCGGGGGCCGCTGCGGGGGACCGGACGCTGCCGCCGGCCCCTCTCCATCCCAAGGCCGCCCCTTAGGGCGCCCGCGGCCGTTGATGCCAAAGCTCGCCGCGCCCTCCCGCCAACGCCCACCAACGGGCGCGCCTCGAGGACCGTTGGCGGAGGCTCCGCCGCCGGTCACGCCCCGGGACGAGGCTGTAACCATAGAGAGGTCCGCCGAGACGCACAGAGCGGCTCCCCCGAGGGAGGGGTGTTCACCCCGCTTCCGTTTCCGCTCTGGTCATGCTGGGCTGCGGGCGGGCCGCTGGAGCTAAGGCGGCCGGGAGCGGGTGGTGGGTGCGCAGCTTGCGCGGCCGCTGCCGCCGCCTCCTGTCCATGGCGAAAAGCAAGTTCGAGTACGTGCGGGACTTCGAGGCGGACGATACGTGTCTGCCCAACTGCTGGATAGTGGTGCGGCTGGACGGCCGCAACTTCCACAGGTGAGGGCGGGCGGGCAGCTCATGGCCGGGGCGCTTCTGGCGGTGTGGTCGCTCTGGCGGCGCCTCAGCGAGTGGAGTGGGGGGGACGGGTCCGGGGTACGGAGGCGCGAAGCCCTGGAGGCGCTGGGATGCTGGCTGTGAGTGCTGGGCCGAGAAACGGCCCCTGGCTGCCGCCATGCGGGAGCCTTGGCAACTCCCTGCCCGGCCTGGGCGGGTTCCGCAGGGTTAACAACTCCTCCTTTCCCCTCACCCCCAGAGTGAGGCCTTAGCTCTGCCTCTCCGATTGCTACCGGTGCTTTGCCTCCGAGGGCCATGGTTTGATTCATAACGGTGCCTTCGGCAGCGTGGTAGGGAAACGGTTATACCAGTGTCTGAGGGGAGCAGCAGTTGCTGGGGGAAGGCTAGCAACTGGTGTACAGCGTGTTTTATTTGTGTTTGGTGTCGGTGTCTGTGCGGCGTTCATCTTTTCTGGTGATCAATAGAACGCAGTTCTCAAGTGCTAGATGATGTATCCGTTGCTGGGGATTTGGTCTCTGGGTTTGTCACAGAGTTCTGGTAAAGCTGTCAAGTTTTAAGAAGTAAATGATAATGTTGCCTGTATTGGATAGAGTGTAAAAGGCAGCATGGGAGAAAGTGAGTTTATATTTGTCACCTTTTCCAAGTAAAATACAGAACCCAGTGGTGCAAGACTGGTTAGGCTGAGATAGTGATGGGAAAGAGAATGGGTTCTTCAGAGTGTGCAAAAAGGTTTTTTGTTATTGCTTTTCATACCTGGAGCAAATTCTCTGTATTGCCAGGTTGCTGGAAATCAATATTGATAGAAGGCAAATGTGAGGAAACTAAAAGGGTTGTCATTTTTAGTGGCTTCTTAAGGGGTTCTTATTCAACCATTTTTGCTTTGAAGGTTTTCTGAGCAGCATGAGTGCAAAAATTCAGATGATGCCTGTGCTCTTCATCTGGTGACCAGGTGTGCCCGGGCAGTGATGGAAGATATTGCTGCTGCTTCGGGCCAGAGTGATGAATACAGTTTTGTCTTCCAATAGAAGAGTAGGTGGTTTAAACGAAGAGCAAGGTAAAAGCTGCTTTGATACTACATCCCTAAACCTCTAGTTCTTTAGGTTTGCCTTTATCTACATGCAGAAGTTAAGAGTTAGGCTGTGTTTGGGTGCATATGCTCTATTTAATTCAGGTTCTTCATGTGAAGGCTTTGTTCATGATCTTTCAGGAAAACACGTTCAGTGATACAGGGATTTAAAACCAGAATTGCTGATAGAAACATCTGAAACAAACATTGACAGAATAACCATTCTTTTAACCAAATGTTACCTTTTCCAAACTTCCTTGATTCTCAGGATTTCCTGTTCTCCAAAAGACTCTGTCGTTGCTGATCAGTTGGGCCATTACTTAAGCAATGCTGCTGCCCACCAGGATGATAGGTACTTATACCTCAGATAATCACAGCTACAAATCACATTGAGGTATTTCTTTCTTTTCCCTTTTGCTTTGTGTTTGCAAGCAAGTTCATGACTCGTGTGGTCTCCCAGTTTGCCTGAAGTTATGTTTTCTATTGGGAGGATTACTTCAAGGAGCAGCAACTTCTGTACCCACCAGGATTTGGTGCCCGAACTGTGTTGTATCCCAGCCACCAGAATTTAAAGAACTATCTCTGCTGGAGACAAGCAGATTGTAAGTGTTTCTAGAAAACAGATTTGTGCAGTGGAGTCGTCTTCGTCTCTGAATAGAAATGCCTTTATTGCCAGTGTGTATAGGTATCAGTGAAGGATCATTTTGGGCTTTGTATGGGTACAGAAATACTGGCTGGAATTTTGAGCCTTCAGGTTACAACCATATTTGTTGCATGCTGGGAGTGAGTTCAGCACAAGAAATATTTTAAATATTAATAGAATGAATTTACTACTTTTTATGTCCCAAGTTTGTTTAGCATGGGGAATCTTGAAGGGATGTGGATGTTCAATCAGTGCTGTATATTCCACACCAGAACACACCATTGGATTTATTTCCTAGGCATTTGTTGGTGCCTAATCCCTATTGCTCAGATGAAGACAACTTGCATTGCACAGAAACACCCTTCACTCTCTGCTCTCCAATTTCAGAATTACAAAGAAATGTGTCTTCTAGTCATTCTCATGATACGCAGTACCTTAAGAGTTAATCAGAAAGATCATATCATCTCTAGCAACTGGTATTATTAATTCTGTTTTATTCTTGGCTGTTTCTTGAGTACAACTCTGAAACTAAAGCTGTTTTTTCTGAGTAGTCACTTAGATCTTATAACTAGTCTTTGTCTCTCTTTTTTTCTGTAGGCTGTATCAATAACCTTTATAATACAGTGTTATGGGTGCTTGTACAGGCAAATGGTTTGACACCAGTGCAAGCACAGGATAGACTGCAGGTAAGAGTCTTTTTAGATCATGTGTTTTCCAGCTACAGAGAAAATCCTAAGATTTGTAAAGCTGGACTTGCCTACCCAGCAGGCGTGGCTGGATTGTCTGTTCTCACAATAATAATTTTGTGGATGTTGATTCAACGACTTCCTCACTTGTACAGGTGCTGACGTGATTAGAAAACACTGGGTTTTTGGCTGTAGGATTTTAATCCTTCAGTAGCATGCTCAGAAACCATAGAAATGTCATATAAACATCCAGTATATGTGTGCATGAAGTACTCTGGCAGGATTCAGCTAGTATGGATCCCCAGTCCCTTCTGTAGGATTTTGCCTCAACGTGCAGGCTCGAGCAGATCATTTTCTCCTGGAGTCTGTTGACTTTTATCGGCTTGTCTGGAAAATGGAATCACGCAGACAACAAAACCTTCTCTGTATTAACATCCTCGTTTGGCAGTTGGAAGGAATTCCTCTGTTGGAAGAGGTAGTTAAACCCTGTGACTTAAAGGTGAAAATCTGCCTGAATGTCAGTCTTGCATCCAGTGTTCACCCTTTTTCTACCCTAGAGATTCAGTTTGTTTGGTTTTCTCTAAGAGTGTTTTCTGTTTTCGGTTCTTCCCAGGGGACTTTGGCTGGAGATGAGAATGAAATACTCTTTTCTGCATTCAACATCAACTACAACAACAAACCTCTGATGTACAGAGAAGGAGCTGCCTTAGTATGGCAAAAGGTAAACAGCTGTATTACCACTTGCTTCACGCTCAGGGTTTTAGTAGGGACACTATGGCAGATAAGCTGTGCTGTAAGGTGACCAGCTATATCCCAAATATATGTCTATGTATTTAACATATTCCTATGTATTAACTAACCATATTTACCTTGTAATGATGTGTGAGTATCTTATTATTTTGGAGATATTTTTGAGAGATGTGTCTCTATGAGCACAGTATAAAAACTGGTGTTTGAAGTGTGACTTAGGTACAAATTATGACTGTTGAGCTAACCCATGTATCCATGGCTGAGGGGTGTTGGACTAGATGATCTGCAGAGGTCCCTTAGAGCATTATTGATTCTGTGAATTACACAAGTCTGATGTTTTTGCTAGACAAACCTGCTTTGTTTAATGAATTGTACCCTTGGTCTGTTAATGTTAGCAGCTTTGAAAATGCAGAAAGCATTCTGCTTCCTGAAAAACTCCATTTCAGTGACTATTGACATTTTGATGTGATAATTGTTGGGGCCTGTGTCGGGCCCTTCACAGGAATAGATCCCAGGTATTTCCACTGCAAAGGAATTATGACCTTCTGGCCTACTGTTTCTTTGTTTGGCCTACTATTACTTTGTTTGACCTAATTGGAATAGATAGAGGCTTCCACCTGGAAATCCGTTCACACACACACAGTATCACACAGTATGCTAGAGATTCCACTTGTTCCTGCCGGAGCAGGAACATATAATTTACACAGGAATGTTCCAGGCGGGTTTTGGTAATGACATTTGCATGATTTCCCATTTGCTTTATATAATTCCAAATTAAATACTGTGTTTTATTCGGGAACATTTGGAATCAGGTGACTTTGCAGGTCATTTCTTCAAGCCATGTGATGATGACATGCAGTTTCAGCTGCTCATGGTTGAACTGAGAATAGGCTTTCTTTCAAAAGATGCTATGTAGTGTGCTATAGGGTTGACAGTTGCTTTTTTTGTAGCTTTGGTTCTTGTCCATTTGTGAATTTCCTCTGGAGTCTTTCCTGTCTGCTAATGTGTCAACTGTATTTTCAGGTTAATGAAGTCATGACTAAGAAAATGAAACTGCCAAGGGAAGCAGAAGAAAAGGAAGTTGAAGTGACTCGGACTAGGACTAAAGTTGTTCCTCTGCACTGTGACATTATCGGGGACCAGTTCTGGGAGGAATACCCTGAGATTCTGGCTGAGGATAGTTGATATCTCTGAGTATCACTGATGTCTGACGTACAAGGATATGCCCAGATGGAGAGCTAAAATCCTAGTAGATTTTGAATGTTAAGGAATCATAATTGAAGACTGCTCCTTTCTTGAACCATGCGTATTTGTAGAAAAAGTGTACAGAAATGCCCTGCATTTCTATAGCATTTAAATGAAGTGTTTTACTGAACTGCCAAACTATAAAAAGGTTTGTGTATTTGAACAGCTCAAAGCAGAGGAGAAAATAATGCGTTTTTTTTTGTTTGTTTGTTTGTTTCAACTGCGATGGGCCAGAATAGGATCACAGAACAGTTTGGGTTGGAAGGGGCCTTAAAGATCATTGGCCTGGGTTCAGCTGTAGCAGTCATTTTTCTCTTTAGTAGTTGGTGCAGTGCTGTGTTTTTGGCTTTAGCCTGAGGACAGTGCTGTTAGCACCAGCTGAAGACTTTGGTGAGTCAAGTAACATTTACTCCGATCAAGGACTTTTCAGTCTTTTTCTCTGCCAGTGAGGAGGGGCAGGAGAAGCCAGGAGGAAACGGAGACAGGACACCTGACCCAAACTAGCCAAAGGGTTATGCTGTAGCACAGCATGTCATGCCCAGGATATAAACTGGACAGAGCTACCTGGAACGCCCAGATCGCTGCCAGGTTGGGCTGGGTGTCGGTTGACGGAAGGTGGGTGATTGTACTCTCACCCCTTGTTATTTCCCTTATCATTATTGTTACTGGTGGCAGCAGTAGTGGTTTTGTGTTATACCTTAGTTACGGGACTGTTCTTATCTCAACCCTACTGGCTGAGCTTAAACCATGCCAGTTCTTCTTGCCGGGTGTGCTGGTGCACGCCTGTAGTTTCATCTACTAATGTAGATGACATTATTATTATTATTACTAATGTATTATTATTACTAATGTAATCCATACATAGCCTCATGAATATGTATACATGCCCAGGGACTATATAAGGATGTCTCCTGTAGCCATACGGGGACATCCCCCATGTCTCCTGGTGCCGCAATCAAGACTACCCGCTTGTCAACTTGAAAACTCTCTTGGCAAATTTGTGCCTGGACTTTTCTCCAATGGCTTGTGTAGCAAGGCGGGGACACACGCTAGGAGGAGCCCTCCGCCGTGTCTCCTTGGAAACTTTGTTGGCGAGTTTGGTCCCATCCAACCTGGCCTTGAACGCTGGCAGGGATGGGGCAGAATACTTCAACTGGCATTTAGTATTGAATTTCAAGGCTCATGTGTTTAATCAGATCAGTGCTAAGCTGTTTGCCTGCTCTGATCCTCACACAAAGGGAGTAGCCCAGCAGTTTTTTGTGATTTTCAAAGCTTTTGTCAAATGCACAGGTTTTTTATACTTTTGAAAAATAAAAATAATAATTTCTTCCCTGTTGTGTTTATTACTGGGCCTTTATTTTCCCGAGAATTTTACTAGTAATGGGTGAAAGTTCCGGAGAGGGGAATTAATAGTCAAGGTATGGTAGAGATTTGAAGTCTGTTAGGCCATGGGCAGTACACACTGTGTTCTCCTCTTCTGTGCCCGGCAGCAGAGTTGGTGTGTGTCTCCTGCTGGGCAGCAGAGTGAAAAGTGGTACCACTGGAAATTCTGGTGCCTGCAAAGAGGCCGCTGACCCAAATTCGTACTGCTGTCTTCTGATTTTCCTGGGGATGGCACAGACAGTGCTCCTGATAGTACAGGTTAGAGGCAAAACAATCAATTAATTAATCAAACAGTTAAATCCATACAACCTCTCTGAGCCGAGATAGTTCTGCCAAGGTAAAGGGGCTTGTCCCAGTGCAGCTGGGATTGGAGAGAAACAACCTATTTCAGTATAGAAATACAACTGTAATGATAGAACAGGTATTTATAAGGATATTACTGCTAGAACAGCAATCGGGCATGCTGCTGCTAAGGGAGAGACAGGAGTTGGGACTGGCTATAAAACTGGAAGCAAAGGCTAAGGTGTGACTGAATTAGTTACCCATGAATTTGTACAGCAGCCTGCTCTCTGTTTCCTTTTTTCTTCCCCCAGGAAGAACTTACACATTTAAGGCAATGTGTATTTGGGTTTGGTTTTGTTTTTTAAAAGCCACCCACCAGGTGCTGATGTAAACTACACCTTTGTAGGTTCTTCCTGAGATTAAACAATGAGCCAATGTGCTCCTGATAGCACAGGGCTTCCCTTTCACCGCTGTGTTGTTTAACATGAAGCAGACCCAGTGGGAGAATGGGGATAGAATTTCCTTTGGAGAATGGGCTGTGTAATTCCCAGGAAGAGGATATGAGGGATTATGAGAGGATGATTCCAGATGAGTCATTGCACTCACCATTGACCCTTAAGCCCTTCCTGTTTGCATGTTGGTTTGGGGTTTACTTTCCTTTGAGATGCTGTGTGTTGCTATCTGTTGCCTGACTTGGGACGTTACATCTAAAGCAACTGTTCCAGAGGTGGTAACAGCTGGATTTTGAAGTCAAAGTTTTAGATTAAGAAATTTGGCAACCATGATTCATGCATGGAAAGTATTATGTACCTTTTTTGTCTTCTATGACTACCTGATCCATAAATACACTGTGGAATGTATGTACATGATATGTGTGTATATTAGGTCATCCTTACAATAGTACATAAATGTATCTGCGTGCATATGGATGCAGACTTTAGAACCAACATATGGATTAGCTGAAGAACCATACCCTTTGATTTGCATTAATATAAATGCTGGAGAAAGAAAATCCCTGTGCTGTTGTCATGCGTCAAGTCATTTCTGTGACTTTGTAGCTGTAGGGGGAAATAAATCTCCCCAAGGCTCAAGCAGCAGACAGGTGTTAGCACCACACACAGCTCAACCTGCGGCCTGTGCCTGTAGGGGTTTCTACAGCTGCAGCAGTCCCGTACGGTGACCCACTGAAGGAGTCCTTCCGTAACAGGAAGCACAAACGTACAGGACCCAGGTCTGGAAGATTAATGGGAGGCGATGGAATCCGTCCCAGTAAAACTGCTTTGCAGCATTAACACACGGGGCCTTGCTGTTCCTGTGCTTTACACCCTTTTTACGGGTTAAAATGCAAACTCCCTTGCAACCACCGTTTGCCCAGGTGCTATTTCATGGCCAGGGCGGTGCCGTCCGTTCCCTGCGCGGCGGAGATCTCCTACATCAGCTGTGGGGCTGCAGGGGGAAACCCGGGGCAGCGACCAGCGCTACCGGCGCCACGGGCCGAGGGCAGCCGTAGAACGCCGCACTTGGGGCTGCTCCTTGCGCGGGCGCGGCCGGCTCCGCCCCTCGGCCCGCCCCGGACGCGGGCGGTGCTCCGCGGCCTCTGCCCTCCCTTCCCCGCGCCGCGCGGGTCCCGCTCAGGTTGTGCGGCCGCAGGGGGGGCTCTCCGGACGGGACGGCAGTGCCCCCTGGCGGCAGCGGGGTGCCCCGGGCCCCTGCCCGCAGCCCGGCATGGAGGAGGAGGAGGGTGCCGCGGGCGGCGCGGAGCCGCGGCACCCCCGCCGCCGGCTCGGAAGCGAGCGCTGCCCCAGCCCCAGCCGCTTGGACGTGAGCTCCAGCCGCTTCGACCCGCTGCTGGCGCTGTACTCGGCCAGCACGCCGCTGCCCTTCCCCTCCGCGCCCTGCTTCAACAACCTCGCCGAGTACGAGAGCTTCCAGCGCGGCCTGCTCCGCCCGCGGGGCCGCCGCTCCGCTCCCTCTCGCCGCGGCCCGCCCGCTTCCCGCTCCGCCCGCCGGGGCCCGCCCGCCGCCGACCCCGAGCGCATCCAGCGCCTCCGCAGCCTCATGGTCAACGCGGGCCACGAGCAGGAGGCGGCCGAGGGCGGGGGCACGGCCCGGCGCCGGCGGGCACCGCGCAACGTCCTCACCAGGATGCCCCGTAAGTGCGGGCGGACACGGAGGGGTGCTGCGGTGCGGAGGGGAGCGCGGGGCGGCTGCAGGCAGGGGTGGAGGGCGTGAAGGCGCGGGTCTGGGCCGGGTGCTGAGGGGGGAACGCTGTAGGAGCTGAGCCGTGGGGTCGAGGGATGCGGCGGGGCCCGGGTGTGGCCGGAGGCGTGGAGCTGGGATGGAGTTTGGGGAGTTGGGAGGTTGTGTTCTGGAGGGGGCGGCGGTTGGGGGACAATGGATGTGGGTGGTGGGGAAGGGGCAGGGATGGAATCCGGGTGGAAAACGGTGCTTGTGTGTTAGGTGAGAGAGTGGGGAAACCGTGTGCGTGTGAGGAGCGGCGAACTTCACAGGAGTGCTTATTCAGAGATGGCACTCGCTATGGTGACGTGCTGCTCAGCTGTGTGGTTGATTATGTTGATCCTCTTGATTGAAGGAAAAAAGGATGCGATACTGCTGTGCTTTTGAAAGTGCACTTTTTAAACCAGGAATCAGATTTGAGCCCGTTCAGCTCGTGACTAAATCATAATAACCTCGGCATGAGTCTATAGCACACTGCTATATATATCTTAGTTACTAACTGTATGCCTCAGGGGCATAAATACAGTGCTGGCATTTCTAATACCATGATGGTAGGACAGTGGTGGGAGGCTGGAGGCAGCTGTGATGCTGATACAAGTTTCTCCTGTAAATCTGTGGGTGCAGTCAGGACGATAGCCCCTGCATGTGAAGGGGTGCAATTCATGTGCCAATGCAAGCATCAGATGGCATTGCTATCAAATGAGATGTAGCTTTAGTGCACTTAATTAAACACATTGTGTGTTTTTTGGAATCAAAGTATCTCTTCTAATCACCAGCATCACTTTAATGATGTTGTTCTAAAAAGGCAAAGCACAGATTGTTCAGTCCTCAGTGCCCAAAGCAGACCTTTGCCCTTGCTTAGACGTCAAAGCATAATGTATTCACTGCTGTAGGCACTGCATGATGCTAATGTCCCATCAACTTAGCATTCTGCACAAATGCAGAGGCTCTGTTGGTGTAGGATTTCCAGATGAACTGACCTTAAATACTGATTTAGCATCCTAAATGGATGCTGTGATGGAATTGGGGAAAGAAAAAAACCAAACCCAACCCAACTGTGAAAATTAACTAGTGGTGGTCTAGCAAATAAATTACATGGTTCCATTAAGAGCATATACTTAATATGCACACATCTAAGGCTGGGCAGCATGGACTTTGAAGCAGACTGGCACAACTGCCATGAAAAGTGCTATTCAGCAGTCTGGAGAGCTTTAAGAATAACTTTCCTGTAAGCAGGGGTCTGTCTGCACTGCAGATGGGCCCACATTTGAAGCCTGGGTTCTGAGGTGGTGGCTGCGTCTGAAAGTAACTGATGGGTGGTTTGCTGCATCCTTGTGCTCCCAGGTAGCAGTGACAAGGTACGATGTGTTCCCTAAATTCAGTGGGTCAGAAGTGTAAAATGGAGCTAATGTTTTGCTTGTCACGAGATGTGATTTCAGATGCAGCCACAAAAGCGAGAAGGAAGCTGCTTGAGCAGTGCCTGTGTTGGATCAGTTCAGGAGAAGCTATTCCTAATTAACTTTGCATTTACCAAAGGGGCAGAGAACTCATGTGCAGGTGGTTAATGCAGAGCAGTTAGAAAGGCCTTTGGTAGTGCTCTGGGTTATTTCAGCTGTTCTCATTTGCTTTGCTTTTATTGCTTGGGTTTGGTTTTGTTTTTAATCTTGCCTCTTAAAACCTTGCCCTGAGGACAGGGACTTGAACTTCACCAGAGTTTGTATCTTTATTTTTTCCCTCCTGGGGTACTCACCCTCTGGCTTGCAGTAATTTATTAGCTGTTCTTCAGAATCCTGGTATTAAGCATGTGCTTACTGTACACAAATAGGGATTGGATTTAGAGTACAAAACCAACCAGGTGCATCCTTCCTTGTGGATTGAAAACCTATTCATCCTGGTACATCACAGCATCAGCAGCCACAGGCAACTCTAGCTATGTGCAGAGCCTGGTCACCCCAGGCTTTGCTGCTTGCAGAAGAGCAAAAATGAATTCCTTTCATTGCTGGTTTTATTGTTTTGCCAGAAGTGGATGTCAGATTGTTTAAAGGCTTTTGGATTCTGTGTTCTGCCCTTTTGATCAAGTGAAGTTGAAGGTTTGCCCTGGTGAAGCTGCAGGGGCAAGTGGAAGAGTGTGTCTTGTCTAGGTTTGGTAGAGCCGCAGTGTTCTCCACCAGGCCTAATGGGGTGCTGACAGTCAAAGGCATAGTTGGGAATATAGACAGGATGTGGATTTTCACAAGAAGTTGTAGATAAACTTCCTGCATAAAGGGAACATTGGAATTTAAAATCTGACTCTGATAAGATGCTGTAGATTGTCAGAATTGGTTAGAAAGAAAGAGTGTTTTCTGATTAAAAGCATCCATCTGATGATGCGATGGTGTCACCTGTGGTTCCTGCACATCCAGACATCAGTTCCTCATCAGTTTGGCTGAAGGAAGCAGAGAGACTTGTGAAAAGGCCCCCACAGGCAGAGCTGGGAGGTACTGAGGCAGCTTATGCTCTGTGTGAAAGCAGTTTTCTCCAGCTACCCAGCTGGAGAGGGCTGGCAAGACGACAGTGGATCTCAAAAGATAAATGTTGTTAGGTTAATTCAGAGGCAACTGCTTTAGCTTTCCCTGCTGTGGCTAAGAATTACCATGCAGGCAAACACCGCAGATCAGCTGTCATATGGCAACGCTTTACACTCACAGGATGTATCTTCTAGAGTGCAAATCAGGCCTTGAATGCGTGGTCCCTAAAGCACAAGGCAAGAGATCATCCCTGACTCAGATATTTTATTAATATGAAGAGCCATGTGAGATTTTAGACCAGTGTTTTCCCCTGGCTCTCAGAAGGAATTGTACAGCAACCCTGGGGCTGTGTTTGCACAAGCAAATGAGTAGCTGTAATTTAGCACTGGAATGGCTTTGCTGTGGTGTAGGTGGAAGTTGTAAAGTAAATAATATCTACCCCTCCAGGTAATTTACACTTGCAGAGATTTTCTAGTGTGCAGATAAGGCGTGTTCCTATCAGATAAGCTGTATGTTTTCCTGAATCCCATTGTGCCAAAAAGGGGCTGACAAGAAATCTGGATGGGGACTTCTTACAGGGCATGTAGTGACAGGACAAGGGGGAATGGCTTTAATCTGAAAGAGTGGAGTTTCAGATTGGATACTGGGGGAGGAGGAATCACTGAGGGTGGCACTGGCATATGTTGCGTAGAGATGCCGTGGCTACCCTATCCCTGGCAGTGTTCAAGACCAGGCTGGATGGGGCTTGGAGCAACCTGCACACATGGAAGGTGTCCCTGCCCATGGCAGGGGCTTCAACTGGATGAGCTTAAAGGGTCTTTCTAACCCAAACCAGTCTGGGATTAGTGTTCTGTGGGTTAGCTGGTTTCATCGATGACTGTTGCGTAGAGTAATTTCATTTCTTTGCTGCAAAGGCTTGTGCATCTTTGAAGGGTGTTCTGCTGCCTGCTGAAAGTTCAACTGAAACAATCCATTTTCATCAGTTTAAACAGATCCGGTTTAGTTAGTTGAAGATCTTTGAGTCAGTCATTGTTTCAGAAATCGTGTAAAGAAAAGGAACACACTTGATACAGTAGTTTATTGAGTAAAGTGCCTAAGCTGAGGTAGCCTTAACTAGGCACTGTCTTCATAACTCACTCTGCCTCTGTGAATGTTCTTTTCCCTCTGCTTAAGTTTAGCATTACTTTGCATGTTTCTGAAATGCAGCAGGAAGATTTTCAGATGAGGCTGTTTTGGCTGTGGGTTATGTAAAGCGAAGCCTTCATATTTTCTAAAGTCTTTGTTGTCCCCACTGTAAGAAGAGTCTAAAAGAAAATGGTATAGTAATGACAACTGCAGTGCATTACAGTGCTCCAGGGCTTCTCTTTTCTTTTGCTGTGAAGACAAGTGTTGTGCCAAGATCTGCTGTACTTCCACTCTATGTCTATAGGAATATACATAGTATATTCTTACATATATTTTTAGACACACATATATATATATACATATGTTTATATATGTATTTTGTTGAAAACCTGTGTTGTTCTCTTTGTGGTTTAGTCCATGAAGGCAGCCCACTGGGGGAACTTCATCGCTGTGTCCGAGATGGTGTAAGAATCAATGTCCATATCCGCACTTTCAAAGGACTTCGTGGAGTCTGCACAGGTTTTTTGGTTGCATTTGACAAGTTCTGGAATATGGTAATTAGTTTTCATTTAGTTATTTTATCCTTGATTTATAACTGGTATATTGAAAACTTGAAATTTGTGATAGGTTTGAGCAAACTACACTGTGAGAGGATTAATGTGGTATTTGCTCTTGCACCGAGGGCTGGGTTACAGGTGAAAGTGGTGCCTGGTGTTGGATTGGTACATCTGAGAGTAGCCATCTTAGAGAGGTTTTAGGTGAGAGAGGAGCTTTGAAGAGTTCCCAAGATCTTCAAAGGTTTTGTATAAGAATTCAAGAAGGTGGAATATGAGGAATATAAGAAGCTTCCGAAGCTTTCTCTGCAGAACCCAATCTTCTTATAGTCATAGCCACTTCTTTGTTTTCTTTCACTAGCATGTCATTGGGATGTCAGCGACAAAAGCTTTTCCTTGTGTTCCACCTCATGAAGATTTTAAAGACAGCGATGGAAAAGCAGCTATTAAATATTTGTGAGCATGGAGCTGTGAAAAGTTTGGAAGTGGGGAGTGGGGGTGGATTTTGCAGGTTTACAGAGATTTTGCAAGTAGTGCAGGACAGATGCCAGGCTTTGCTGCTGCTTTTATAGCTCACTACAACTTGGATGATTAAGAAACCAGCTTCAAAGCACAGCTTGTTCCTGGGATGGTTTTTCTCTTAGAACGTAATTCCATAGCGCTGTGACACAAAGCTGGTCCAGAGCTTCTTCATGTTTTCTTTTAATCTTGACCTTTCTGTTTCTTCTGTCTTCTAGGCCCTGACAGATGTAGATGAGACATACAGAAAACCAGTGATGGGCAAAGCGTTCTACGCAGAGCCTCAGCTCTCACTAACCAGGGTAGGTAGCCATCTCCAGTTCTCATTTGCCTTTTTAGTGTCTCCTTTTTCAAAGCAGTAAAAGGGGAGCATTGATTGGAAGACTGTATTTATATTTCAGTACTTTACCTCCTTTTATTACAGATGACTGCAATAATGACTTGAACTGGTTTTCAGATCAGAACAAAGCAGTTTTCTGACCTTTTTGAAATTTGGTCATAGTTCAGTGTTAGAGAAGTTCTACTTTGGAGTTGCTAATATCAGATCACAGTTGCTACCACTGTGTAGTGCAACATGCTGACATTCTATAAGATCACTCTGGGTTTTGATTTGTTCAGTGCATTCTGCTGCACCTATGATTGATCTGGTTCACATTTGTCCTGTGCACGTTTGGCAGTGCATTACTTTGACACCCATGTTCATGGAGTGACAATTTTTGTCTCCACCTAATGAAACAGTACATCTCTGTGGTCAGTTGAACTTCTGGTCTAGGTACTATGAAGCCCAAGATTTGGGACATTGCTCTGAAGCAAGACACTCTCTAGGATCCAGCTACAAAAATGATGTGTATGAAGTTGAGAACTGAAGAGATGATAGATGAAATTCTGAACAATGAAGGGGAAGAAAAGATGTGTCAGAGCTGTGCCTATTGAATGGCAGAGCTCTGGGCCTTTCAAACATCAGAGAAGTGTCCTAAAAACACTTAAATGATTTCATTATGAGGAATTTACTTTCAAACTCCTGCCATTTCAATCTGTTTTCTGATAGATCCCACCCTTCCTCTTTTAAAGATTAGTTAAAAATAATCAAGTTGCCATTGTTCCTTCATCCACTCTCACAGGGATTGGTTTTCTGTCCTGTTGCTGGGAAAGGGACAGGCTAACCGAGAATTTTCTTCATTTGTCTGTATTTCATAAAAGTTTGCCTGCTGCCAGAGTAAAAGCAGTTTCTTTTCCAGTTTCAGCACATGTATCCTTAGATTAATGAGCTCATACAGTGCTCTGGATCTGCTGCTCTAGCTTTTATTATTTTTCTATTGTTTGCGGCCTGCTCATGTCCCAGAATACCCGCATGGCATGATTTAGTTTGTTTTGGGGAACACAGAAGGTCCATCATGGGGCAGCTTGGTAACTGTCTGTCGGTCTGGACCAAAGTTAAATGCAAACACATCAGTATTGCTTCCCAAATTAAATTCCTTGGTGCTCACATGAAGGCACTCATGTGCATGCAGCAGATGCATTTACCTTATGTCACTGGTGGACTTTGGCAAGAAAACACAGTCTTTATTGCTGGTAAAGATTCCTCGCTAATTATTGTATTGTGAGCTCTGATTTGGGATTGTAGATGCAAATACCACATAGTAATGCTGAACAAGCACCTCTTGTTTTATGAATGTGGTCATATACACAAATGCTCTTTTACAGCTGTTTAACAGACTCAAGCTGCAGGATTCCTCAGTAAAGAAGGGAGCTGACTCAAAGACTGTCTCAGAGGAGCTAGCCCTGACAAATGACTCTCAGATGCTGGGGTCGAAAGCTGGATCAGGACGAGGGAGAGCAGAAGATGAGCGTGAGAGGCAGAAACGCTTGGGCAGAGGTGGAGAAAAGAAGATGCCAGGTGACAGTTCACATCTGGCTGCCAGAGGTGAAGCTGATGTGGGCAGCGGGCCTGCCCGCACAGAGGGTGCCAGTGCTGGTGGTACCCGTACAAGAAGCCAGTCACGGAGGAAAAGGCGGCCCAAAGTGGATTATCAGCAGGTGTTCACACGTCACATAAACCAGATCTTTATTCGAGGAGAGAATGTCCTGCTTGTCCATTTAGCACATTGACTTAGCTGAGCCTTTGTCAGTATATTTATTTGATAGCATGAATTGCCGCTGCAGCTCACATCGCTATTTAGCATTCTCGTTAAGTATGATGGTACTGTGACTGGTTTCCCATTGCCATAACAAGATAGGGGAAATAATTCTAACTGGAGCATCCTGAACTTGATGCCAAAGCAGCCTCCTTAGATCTCTGTTGGGGATTTCTGTTGCTGACGGAGTCAGAAATGCAGTTGTTTCTGTGAAGTGGGCACAGATCCTACTGCTCCTTAAAAAGAAGCTAAACAGAGGGGGCTGGAAGAGAATATTGGTGTACTCGGCTACAAGAGCTAATTGTGGCCCACATTTAAGGAGCTTAAGGTTTTTGTTTGCATGTTCTGAGTAATCTCAAAAGAAGGTTGCTAATGAAACTGATAGTTTATCTCTGCTGTTACATGGATGTTCTCTTTTCCAGACAGTTCTGACAGTCATTTTGGAAGTATGAAAAGGTGGAGTAACGTGCTACTTGGTGGCTATTAGCTGCTTCTTCAGTTAGCTCTCTAATGCCCTGTATGATAGAAAGCCTCTCAATTGAAAACTACTCTTTTTCTCTGAATAATGGAAGGACATTAATTTGTTTTTACGATGTCAAAGCTTGGGCTTCTGGTTTTGTATGCTGTGCTTTAGCCCTGTGTCACCAGCAAGCAGCTAATGTAGCTGATCCACAGGCCTCCATATTTGGAGTTTCTCTGTAAATATTGTGGTTGCAGATGGCAAATTGTACTTCCATATTTCACCCATTTGCTACTTGGTGTAATAGTGAAGTTTGCAAAGATGTCATTTTTCTTCTCAGATTTAAGTGTTTGTGCTGAGCACAACTGTACTGTATCTAAGCGCCTTTCAAGTTCCCTCTATTGCAACTAGAGGTGCTGTGTTTCCAGCAGCTCTTACGGAGGAGAAATCTTCATGGTTCTTTCCTATCCATGTGAATGATGTATCATCTAATTACATTTAAACTGAGCTTTGGAGGTGTGCTTACAAATGTTTTGAAGTATAAAAGTCAAAGTCAGCTTATCATATAACTGCTTTCCAAGAGAGCTACATGTAGAAGTTTGAGGGTAAATGAAGCTGTTACATTATCTAGTCTATTCCCTTAGTTGTGAAAGGACAGTAGATTTCATACTGCTACTCCTGTATTCATCTCGGCTGACTTACGCTTTGTGTTTAAGATGAAGTTGGGAAATTGCTTTATAGTAGGGCTTGTGTTGCATATAGAGGTTGTAAGTCTTCAAACTGGTTGACATGTACTCTCAGTGACATGTATTTCTGTTGCTGCAAATGCAACATGCTGCTTGCTTGTCATTAGGGGTATGTCTGGGGTTTGGGTGGATTACAGAAATCGTTTAGCAGGAGTTTCTGGACACACAAAGCAGCTGGATGCCTCTGGGGGAGCCTGAAACTTTTATGGCAATGTTTCAGATGACAAGGGCCCCTGAGCTGCAAACCCAAGTTCAGCCTGGGACAGAAGTGCCTCCGAATAAAACGTACTGTTGGCAAATCAGTTTCATCAAGGGGGGTAAGGAAAGAATATCTACAGTTTCTTGTTATACATAACTTTATTGGTGTCATCCCTTCCTGCTATGATCTGAGACTAGGCACTGAAAAGATTCTTCTCTTGAAGGTTCTTGTTTCCTCTCCTTTTAGTGCTGTTCTTGGTTGTGTTTTCATGTGGTCTGCAGTTCTCCCTACCTCCTTCTCTTGTCAGTATTTTATCTCTTCAGGACATTATAATGCTGGTTTAGGAAGACTGTTCTTTTATTCACCCCCCAGTTGTCCTGGGTTTCTGAACCTTTCCTGGTTGGCTTCCTGTGTGGTTGCCAACTAATCAGAACGCTCACAAATTATTAGAAATGTGAAGCTAGAACAAGAGGCTTATTTCTGCTCCTGACTTCTCCTCAGCTTTTGTAGCAACTGAATGCTTGTCTTCATTATGGTTTTGGTTGTGGGTTGCTTTTCCCCCTCTGCTTTCTGACTGGTTTGTTTTTCTTTCAGTTTGGGATGACTGATCTCTGCCTTTTCCATTCATGCCAAAGGCTACTGGTTTTGACCTCTCCTCTTTCCTTCATGCTTGACCAAAGGGTGTCAGATCTCCACTCAGGCCTATGTACTATGACTTTGAATTCAGTTCTTGCTCTTCTTTACCTCATATTCTTAATTCTCTTGGTTTGCCCAATTTATACCACCTTGTGTTTCCTTTCAGCAGAACCTTTTCTCTGAAACCTTGGAGGTGTTTGTTGCTTCACATCTACAAGTTTCTCTTTTTACATTTTATGAAAAGTGCTGGTGCTTGGACTTGAGTTAGTGCCTTGATTTTTATACCATCACTGACACCTTCGTCCAAAATCATCACCTCAGTCAACAAACCTGGTTAAGAACTATCCAGTTTGTCTACTTCTTTTGCTCTACCTCATTATTAAACTATTCCTCCTCTGTTCTCATGGTTGTCTCATCTGTGGAGTTAGTTAAAAGTCTCTCTTCCAATTTAGATTTAATCACTTATTTGGTGGTTGTTTCCTACTTCCTGATCCACCTCTTACTATTTCCAAGCTGCTTCCTAAATACAGCCTCTTCAGCAACTTCAGATCTTCCAAAGTGTCTTCCTTTTCCCTGCTTTCTCTCACATTGTATCTTTTTAAAGTCTGTTGTCAAAGTGCTAGTTTATGAATTTTCTCTTTCATGCATAACATTTGTGATTTAGTCTCTTTCAAGCATCATGATCGTGACTAAGGAAGCGATCCTGTACGTGTGTCACTTGCGTGTTTAATACTTCAGCTGAAGTTGCTCTTTAAATAAAATCGAATGTGATGTTCTGAAGTGAAGTCGTCTACCTCACTGAAGTCTGTTTATGAAAAAAGAAGTCAGCCCTTGGAAGCAAACAAGTTTGATTAATTTATTGATTGTTTCTGGTTATTTATTTCCACGTTTTTCCTCTTCCAAACTCGGCATAAAAATCCAGGTTCAAAAAGCTGTCTGCTTCTAGCAGTTCCTCTCTTGCTGCAGCGTCATGGAGATATGTGAGCATACACACCTTGAGTCATTGTGCTAAAGAATGGAGAGTAGGAGCAGGAGGTTGTCTTAAGAAAGAGCAAGCTGTGTGAGAGTGAAAAAGCTTTGGGCCAAGTATAAGAACCTCAGGAAAGGATCCCAGTCCTGGTTGCAACCTGTCCAGTGTTTTAGGACATTGTTCAGCCTGGTCATAGGTGATGTCACAGGTCCATCTCATGGTGTCGTCATGTGTCTTTCCATTGCCAGCACAGTTCAGTAGAGAGCCAAGTCTCATGGTTATGTTAAGAGTGATTTTATTTGTATGGTGATATAATCCTAGGGATTGCAGATGGTGTGAAAGGGGTTTTTATGGAATCACAGCATAAAACCTTGCTGTGCCATGGGGTTGCAGGGAGCTGGTAGGGAAAATCAGGCTGAGAGCTGCTGTGTTAGTCGTGGTTGTGGGTATCTTGGCTGGGATAACTTCTTGGGGAAACCTCTTGCACCTCTTTATTTTTACTGAACACATCTTAAACAGGGCTGTGGCAGTAGAATGGAGAAGGTCAAAGGAAAAGGAGCTTGTAAAAGGTGTGGGTTTAGTGGCACCTCTCCACTGACTTCTCCAGCTTGTTAATTGCCTGGAAGTTGTTCGGGGCTGTTTTCTGCTTAGTGACAGGTATTTGGCATGTCCTCACCAGGTGATTACTTGAAGTAGCCAGCGAGAACTGTTTTCCATCTGCTTCTTGTCCTTCAGTTTCTGGATTTGCTGTTTCTGATGCAGCTTTCCCTTCTGCATCATTTGGAAGCAGGGCAAGGTCTCTCAGCAGGAGTAGGCTTGACTGCCCACTGGTCTCTTTTTTCCCTTTTATAATAAGAAATATTATACCCTGTCTAGTTTTGTATCCAGATCGCCTTTAGCTGTTCTTGGTTTTCATACTGTTCTCTGCGGACTTCTGGAATTATTTGTTCAGAAGAATTGTGTATCTTGGACTGATTGGAGTAAACTGATTTGGGGGTTTTTAATATTTTTACTTACTTTCTTTGCTAGGTTTGCTTAGTTTGCTGTTGCAGTCACCTGCTTGCACCTACAAATCACTGTGGGTGAAGAAACGGCCAGAAAAAAAGCAGCAGAGAAAAAAGGTATCTAATTTTTGTTGAAGCCAGCATCCTGCCCAACATGCTGTCCACACTTACTGTTTCTATTGCTTGCCAGCACTGACATAAGTGGGACGGATGGAAACAATGATTTCATCCAGAATCTTGAAAGAAAATGGAAAGGCAGCAGGGACAGCAAACTGAAAACACTCAGTTTCTGAAGATGTGTATCCCCAGGTAAATTTCTTGCCTTTGATTAAACAGGTCAGAATTATAATGACTATCTTAAATTACAAGCTCTGCAACTGGGTAAAGTTGGAAGGCACAGTGCTACACCCTGTCAGAGGCAATGCAGCAACAGTAGCAGTAATGCTGATTGCTTCAGCCAGGCAAGCTCTTTCCTTAGAAGCTGTTGATTTCTATGCAAGTGTCTGCCTCAGAGCATAACTGCAAAATACTGCAGATTAATAAATTAATGTTTAAAATTCATGATTAAAATTAATGCTCTTTCTCCTGCCTGCGTTGCAAAGTGTAAGACATAAACACTGAAACATGCATCTTCTGCATCCCAGAACTGTTTCAGTTCATGCTTTTGCTTCTTGACATTGGCTTAAAAATCTGAAGTTTATACTGTAGCAATCCTAAAACAGTCTTTGTTGTAACAGAATTTATGAAATTCTTATTGTAATTACGATACTACAAACCAAAAATATCCATTCCCCTGGCTATTATGAAGATACACAAATAGAAACGTATGAAGCCACAGCTGGAAGAAGAGATGGTAAATACTTCCCTTTTAGTGAAGGAAGGTGATCCTTCATTAGAAGGAGTAGTTACTTCTTCACTGAAGAAGTAATTTCCGAGGTAATTCTCCCGGTTTGCAGGTGTGACGGTAGGTGAATTAAACATGCACAAGGTGCGAGCTGAAAGATGCGTGGCTCAGTTTGCAGACTTGAGTATCAACAGTCTGACTTTACAATGAGAGTTTCTAGAGAAGGAACAGTTTACAGCCCTAACATCTGTGGCATTAGCTCCATGCAGAGCTTTCTTGTTGCTATTATCCTTGCTCATAAGGAGATAAATACAGGGGATTTTGTATTTATTCTTGTGTTTATTCTTGTGCTGCCCTGTACAATGTTTTTCAAGGTGTACATAGTGGAGAGATCTGACTTAGGTGGACAGAGGAAGAGAGGGGCGACCGCTTGCAATAAGAACCCAAGGGCTGAGACCTAAAATCTAAGCAGTATCCTTCTGTCTAATGAGCTATAAATCTAGCAAAGGAAGATAGAGTCCAAGCTGAGCTTTATTTTTCAGTTTACCAAAAATACTAATACCCTGGTTGGGTATACTTGGACCAAAAGAGAAGAATGCACTCACATTTTCATTGAGAGTCTTTAACTCTGTCAGATGTTTTTCCAGTAGTGCCTGTCTCACCTTCAGATAAATATTATTATGTTTTTTTGAAGTCCTGTTCTGTTCACGTAGCCAGTAATATGCATTTCGCATTCAAAAGGTGCTTTTTGAAGTGAGTGTCATTAGAAGGACACCTGTTTTCAGGAGGTTACATGTAGTCTTCTGTGCTGATTTATAAAACACTTTGTAAGACATCACAGCTTTTTCTGTCAGGAGTTGTCCATGTATCTGCAGGACAAACATCAGCTGTTAATGACAGAAATGTGAAGTAAAACCTCACTATTGAAGAGCACCTTTTGCTGCTATTTTTTACCCATTAGCAGCCTGGGCAATAAAAAACTGAGGCCACTTGGGAAGAACTAGGCATGTGTGAGGGTCCCCCTCCAGGTGGGCACTGCAGGGTCAGTGTGCTTGAGAGAAACTTTTCTTGATGGAAAGGAATGTGCATAATCTACTGTAAGTATAACATGGACCTCTGTACATTTCCCCAGCTCTAGGCTTTCATGGCATGCTGAAAGGAGAGGAGAGAGGAATTACTTTACTTTGTGATAACTCCTTGGAGTGTGAGGGTGCTTTCCAGCCTGTACCCTCTTGTCATGCTTTGGCCAGCACTGGGCAGTTGTGCTCTGCAGGTGAAGGAGGAGTTGCAGAGACAGTTCTGGAGTGCAGCATCCGTTATGCTGTGAGTGCTTCACAGTACAACTGTACCCCAGGGGTCTCTGCCAGACTCCATCCCTAATAACTGACACGTTTCATCCTGCCTCTAAAACTTGGCAGAGGAAACCCAGTGGGAGAAAAAACAAGTAAGCAAATTTTCCCTTTTGAGGCAGGGATGGTGAAAGGCTTGGTTATCCTTGTTAGCTTCCTGGGGGTGCAGGCAAAAGGCCTACCTTAGTGGAGAAGTGTCAGAGATGGCTTGTCTCATGATGTTTACAAGTCCTTTTAGATGTCACTGTAAGTGCTCTTGCTTTTAGCTGGTAGAAGTGAAGGCCTGTCAGGGAAGGAAAATGCCTTCTGATGTTTCTGGGTAACTATTTTATTAGCTGCTAGCTTCATAGTATACACTTGGATGACTTAGCTGAAGAAAATTAGTACACCTGAGACTTTCAGTCAGTCTTGTATTCGTTTAGAATGAAAAGTAGTTTGATCAGCTTGTGTAAAAACATATCCATCCTTTTTTCCTCTCAAAAGATCAGTGCTCTCCCTCAGGAAAGAAATGAAAGCTGCTCCTGCTTCTATAGCGATTGCTTCTGATTTCCAGAGCTTCAGAGCAAAGTGCAGCTGTGTCATTGTATCTTCAGTGTGACACATCATTCTGAGGTGAGAAAATGAGAGAAGCGTTTGGTTTCTTTAAAACTGCAATGGGCATTAAGAGGGGAGCAGTTGTGTTGACCCCTCTTCAAACGGGGCACGCATCCACTGCAGTCGCATGGACTGGGACTTGGTAACCAGTTAGTCATCTATAAAACTTCCTTAATGAATCACAGAGGAGCAGCGTGACCTACCACACTGACATGGGACAAATTCCCATCTCTCTACTGCCACTTGCTCACTGAAAGGCCTTGGCAAGCCACTTCCTTCCCTTTCCCTCGTGCTCTGCAGCTGGAACCCATCTGAGAGCAATCCTTACCCTACAGGGATTCGGGGAAGTGGCGAGTGCTACATAAGTGCTAAGTATTGCTACTAAAACTATAATGTGTCAGGTAACGCAGATACATACATCATCTGCCCTCTTCAGGCACTTGACTGTTAGCCTTAAGTCTCGGCACACTGAAAACATGCAGGATATCAGGTACAATGACACCCTTCAGTCCTGAAATTACTTGTGTCTTCAAGGTCAGATTTGGTGACTTCAATATCTGTTTCACAGCTGCAATACCACGTTTTGGCCAAATAGTGATAAATAAGAGTGTAACTTGTTTGTAATTCCTTCTCTGTCTTCCTAAATATTTTGTTTCTTGGGAAGCTGATGCTGCTATGAACACATTGAATTTGCAGCATTCTGCTTTCCAGATGTAAATGTTTATATTTAAAATTGCCAAGACTGCAATGCAATAAATATATCCCTATAACTGTTTGCTTCAAAGCATGGTTTTTTTTCTGTGCTCTGTCAATATACAGTGATGAAGCTGCTACTGCAGCATTTAGGACAGATGCTGGGATGTGGAGACTGCCAGGTTTAAATGTAGCACTGCTGCCTACTCCCATGACTGGGGGGAAACCAGTCACTTGTGTGTTCAAAAGTGTGTTAATCTATAAAATAAGATCATTATACATGTCCTTTAGAGGGGCAGAGGGGAGGTGAACTTCATGTTGAATGTGAGAACTGTTGGCCTGATAACTCCAAGGTCTGTTACCTTAGAGTGTTGTCTTCTGCTGTGCCATCAGGAGATGGTTTTCCAGGCATCAGGGAGATCCAGAGCCAGCATCCAAGCGTCCTGCCCAGCATGTGCTTTGCCAGCAGGGAACCTGACTTCCAGGAACCTTTTCATTCCCATGGTAAATGATGCAGATGTATTTGGATCAGAGATGGATGTAGCTTGCTGGAGATGGTAACATACCCATGCTCTGGAATTAAGATGTTTTCTAAAAGGATTAATTCCCATTGCAGCCCGGGAGCTGTTTAAAGAGAGCAAAATCTGTGGTTTAAAGGCAGGAGGGGCAGTATGAGGATGAATGTAATGAGGAGGATCAGAGAGAGAACTCACAGAAGAGGTCTGCAACCCATTGACTTTCATTTGCATTTTAAAAGTGCTGTACACTGGGAGTCTGCCCTGTCTTCCATGTGTACGATGTTTCCCTGGTGTCTTACAAGATGATTTACAATCAGTGTGGCAGTAAACTCTTACTCCTTTGGATTGCAGTTGTGTCTGTTTAATTTGCAAGTCCAGAGGACATGAGTTTTCCTTTGATATTCATGCAGGTGCTTAAGGGTGTGTGCTCAGACACCTGCCTAAATTGGAAGTCAAAGCTGTCGATTAAACTGCAACAGTTGTACTCACAAGCTGTTGGGGAAACAAGTCCTGTACTGCCACAGAAAAAAAGCCTTTCCTGAGATTTTCTCATTGTGTTTTAGTTCATTTTTTATATATATATGTATATATATATATTTATTTATAAGCACTGACTTCTAGTGTGGGAAAGTCTGTGAAAACACGGTGCCACGTCAATTAGAAGCTTCTGTGTCCTATGCTGATGCAGTAGATTGGAGAAATTTGGCCCTTCTTGTGCTGCTGGGGGTGAAGGCTGATGGCCAGGGTAGCTCCTAGTGGGTGTGAAGAGCTCACTCACCCACTCCACCAGGCTGTAGTAATGTCTTATATTGCTCCACCTGCTCGTAAAGCAAAGAGCTCTGCTCTGGCAAGTAACTGTGTGGGTTTTTCTGCATGCAGGTGACACATCTGAGTGTGTTTAAGCAGATGTTCTGATGGCCCAGGAGAGTATTGCTCAAATTAAGGAAAGATGATTGCTGGAGTGGGGAGGAAAAGTCACAGATTGCAGAGTTGATTTTAGTGCTTTCTTGGTGTTCTATAGAGCTTTCTCCTCATCTTCCTGATGTTATTCTGTCCCTGTTTTGAGAGGAGAATTGAAATTCTTAGAGAAAACACAGGGGAGGAGACATCCTCCTGTCTGTGGGAAGTTACACCTGTTCTAGCAATTAACCCCCCCCCCCAGCATTATCAAATGTTGCCTGAATTCTCTCAACAATTCTCAACTTGGAGTTGTATCTCCTTGCTGTGAATGATTTATTAGCCCAAACAGCAGCTTGTTCCCCACAGTTTCTTATGAGCCTGGGAGATCTCACTCATCTTGGTGTTTACAAGTCTGTCCATAACACAGACCAGCGCTTAGGTTTGAGTGTCAGGTTTTCCACAGCTTTGCAGTCCTCAACAACTTGAACACGACAGTGTGTAGGAAATGAAGTTTTAATGATTCAGGTAAGTACGTTGGTGGTTCCCATGTTTGTTTTATGGGTCAGTTTGGGTGATACTGAGCAAGTATCTGAATAATTAAATTGGAATCATAGAATGGTTTGGGTTGGAAAGGACCTTAAGATCATCCAGTTCCAACCCCCCTGCCATGGGCAGGGATACCTCACACTAGACCATGTCACCCAAGGCTCTATCCAAGCTGGCCTTGAGCACTGCCAGGGATGGAGCATTCACCAGTTATTTGGTCAACCTGTTCGAGTGCCTCACCACTGGAATCATTATATCCACTGTCAGTTCACTCAGAACCCTAAATTGAAGAGCACCACATGGCAGTGATAACTGTGATTGCACCGCTCTGCCTTGGATCTGCTGGAACTTGGTGCAGTGTTTGTGAAGCTCTTCCAAGATAACTGCATCCGTTTCCTTCACCACCCTGGGCAGAGGAGGCAGCTTGCCACAGGAAGAGGTAATTGTTTGCATCCTGATGGCTGCTGTGAGGATCGTGCTCTGTGTGTCCCTGCCTCTGTGCTGCCCCGTGCTTGGGAAGTGGAGGATGCTGAGGTAAGGCCCTGTGTGTCCTCTCTAACAGCTGTGTCTTGCTCCATGCAGGGCCTACACAGATCTTGCTTTGAGGGAATCCTACTGCTGTGTATGCAGGTCCTTTCTGAAGGTGGGGTTGGAAGAGTGAATAGGTAGATCTTTTGTATGTGCAAAATGACCTGTGCCAACGCCCAGAGGCTTTTACAGTTTCGTGTTGATGCTCTGGCCTCCTCTGGGACAGCTCCAGATCCCTCAGACCCTGTTCTGCTGCTGCCAGTCTGAAACAGCGGAGGACCCAGCCCCAGTGCTCTGTGTGAGGAAGCTCGAGGCAGGAGATGGATGGGCACAGTGGGGATTGAGGTGTGTTCCTGTTCTGTCTGGGGGTCCTCTTCTTTGGGAAAGCATTGGGGAAACTTTGAAGGTACTGGACTTGTCTCTTCCATGGGCACTAAATGCTCAAAAGCAGTTGTCCAAAGAATCCCCTATGTGTGACAGCCTTTCAGGCTGCTTTCTTCACCTGGGAGTCTTGGCCAGATCGTAGAATCCCAGACTGGGTTGTGTTGGAAGGGACCTTAAAGCTCACCCAGTTCCAACCCCTGCCACAGGCAGGGACCCCTTCCACTAGAGCAGCTTGCTCCAAGCCCCTGTGTCCAACCTGGCCTTGAACACTGCCAGGGATGGGGCAGCCACAGCTTCTCTGGGCACCCTGTGCCAGCGCCTCAGCACCCTCACAGGGAGGAGCTTCTGCCTAAGAGCTCATCTCAGTCTCCCCTCTGTCAGGTTAAAGCCATTCCCCTTGGCCTGTCCCTACAGGCCCTTGTCCCAAGCCCCTCTCCAGCTTTCCTGGAGCCCCTTCAGGCACTGGAGCTGCTCTCAGGTCTCCCCTTCAGGAGCCTTCTCTTCTCCAGGCTGACCCAGCCCAGCTCTCTCAGCCTGGCTCCAGAGCAGAGCTGCTCCAGCCCTCCTAGCACCCCCATGGCCCCCTCGAAGACCCCCCCGCAGGTTATGGGTGATGCCGGGCGCGCTCTGCCGGGCCCTGCGCCTGCTCTGAGCAGCAGAAAACCGCTGCCGCTCCCCGGGGGAGCGATGGGAGCGCCCCGAGCGGAGCTCGGCCGTGCGGGGCCGGGCTCTGCGCTGAGCCCCGGAGCTCGCCCCTTCCCTCCGCTTCCACGAGGTGGCAGTAGAAGGAAGGGAAACGCGTGGCAGCAGCGTTCCGCAGGACGTCAGTCTGGAAGGGACCCCGGCTCATCCGCTCCAACCGTTCTAGGCAAGGCATGACCTAGAGCAGATGTCCCAGCACCCTGCCCTGCCGAATCTTAGACGTGTCCGGTGTTGGGGAGTTCACCACTTCCCTGGCAGGTTATTCCGATGGCTGTTACTGTGGACAAATTTTCCTCCTGTGTCCAATCGGAATCTCCCCAGGATTAACTCGTACCCATCACCCTTCGTCTTTTCCATGTGACCCCTGTAAAAAGGAGTTATCGTCTTTGTGGCCACCCTTTACATACTGAACATGGTGATAGTCACCCCTGAGCCTCCTTTCCTTAAGGCTGAACAAGCTTAGATCTCTGTCTCTCCTCCTGTGTCTTCCGAGCAGGTGAAACACCACCGGATCTGTCACAGGGGCTGTGCAGACACAAGCCTGAAGGCTTTGCTGAGAAGCAGCCCCTAGCAGAGGGGACCATTGCTGGACCAAGCTGCAGGAGCAGCAGCGTGGCTCCCAGGTAACACTGTCTGTGTATTAGAGTAGCAGGAGCCCTGTAGCCGTCCAATGTGGATGATGGCCATGGGTGGTAGAAGTGTTGGCTGTGGGAGGAGAGCAGGATCTGCTTGATGATGGGTGTACTAGAGCATGGCTGGAATAGTGACCGCTAGCAGATGCTGCCCAGGCTGTAAAACAGTGCTCCGTGGGTATCCACATGTTGTCATGTATTTACAGGCAGAAATCATGTACAATTTATGCATGATGCTGAGGAATAAATCATTTAAAGTAATATGCTTTGGGTATATGCTTCTGTGCTAGAGCTCTCTGTCAATGCACCAGCTTTGGAGAAGGAAACAGCCCCTTTTCTGTTCTGCTGTTTTTGGGGATGAGGCTCAGGTGCAGTAAGTTTTACTCGTCAGAGCACGGTCAATGGAACAATCGTGACGTTTTGATCCGGAAAAGGATGTGAGAGTTTGAGGGGTAAGACTGATGCTATTGTGCCAATGGCATAGAGCAGCAGGAAGGATGGCAAACAGGATAGCGATACTGTGCCAGATGGAATGGTGCTCTGGCTGTAGAGCCTGGAATCAGGTGTGATCTGCATTGCCAGCCTGAACCAGGTCCTTGATGTAACTTGCCCTAAAAGCAGCCCAGTGGTGTGACTTGGAATCAGCTCCTGTCTCTTCCAGCTCACCATTGGCATTCAGGGTGTTGCTTGCACTGTAGTAATGTTTGCCTGCACATAGTCTAGTTTACAACAGTGCTTTGCATTGGGTTTGCCCACCCTCCTCATGTGCTGACACTTTTATACTAGTGAGATAGTATTAATGAATTCATTGTAAAAGCAGCCGTGTGCTTGTTGTTCCTTGTTGGGTCAGGGTGCTCTGAAATCCCCCATTCCTCAGTTTGCCGTTGTAACTAAAAACACAGGCCCCTAGAAGAGGCTTGTGCTGTCTTTGACTATTCAAGACATGGCAAATGTTAGTGCAGCAGAGTGTGAATCGCTTGCAGAAAGCCATCCTCTGTCCTGGCCTCACATCTATTACCAAGTGTAAACTCATGAACAAAGAGCTGGTGTTTGCCACAGTATCCAGGGTAAGGGCTTTCAGAAAGTGCTGCAGGCTGACAAGGGAAGATTGCAAGAGGCTGCAGCCCCTGACCTCAATAAAGGCTTCAAAGGAAGCTCCTGAAAAATTGTTTTTGCAGCACAAAAAGAGAACTCCTCTTGGTAAAGCAGCAGCCAGTGCACTTTTAATAGCTGAAACCACGTCAGGGCTTCTGCTGACTGGGTAGAAACGACATATTTACTTTGCATGTAGGTGCTGTTCTGTAATGTCTTTTTTTGCTCCATTAAGAAGAGGACTTGATGCTCACAAGATGAAGAGATGAAGGTACCGGCTGACCCCCCCACTGCAGCGACCGAGGGAAGGAGGAGCTGGGGAGCAAGAGCCAAGTGAGTGCTGGTTCCTGGGGTGGGCTGGGGTGCTGGAGTCCCAGTGCCCAGAGAGAGAGGAGACCCTGAGGAGCTCCTCACCAGCTCAGCCACCTTCCTCCGCGGTGCCCCTGGCTGTCCCTGCAGTGGGAGCACACAGGCAAGGCAGGGGGGCTGAGCCGGCCCAGGGCTGTGCAGTGCCGCTCGTACAGCGGGTGTGCTGCTTGCTTGGCCCTGGCCACAGCTTTTGGCTGTTTTCCTCCTTGCCAGCTTGTGGCTGCTTCAGCCCTTTTGCTGCCCCGTGTGTCAGGGGTGTGCTCCTTCACACACCAGGTCATTCACTTCGGCTGCAGCACTCTTCTCTCTCATCAAGCTGCACATCCTGCAAGAGCCAGACCCACTCTCTGCCTGTGCATGGGATTGTGTCCCACTGGACTTCATTCCCAAGGCTGAGAACCATCACTGCAGAGAGGCTGCTCGTGGTGAGGGGGGAGACCAGGGCAGCTCACCTGGCCTGAGCAGTTTGTCTCTTGTCCTCCCTCACCTTCTGCCTGCTGCCAGCCCAGGCTTCAAACATGGACCATGGGCAGCTGCCCCTCGCTGCACCCAGTGGCACAGGCAGAGCAGGCAGCTCCCCTGACATCTTTTCCCAACCCTTTTTATCACAGGTACTTAAGGTTTCCCATGAGCTGCAAGCCCCAGTGTGAGGAGCAGAAGGTGACAAGCAGCTGGTTGGGCTCCTTCCCACAGCCCAAAGGTGGCATCCATGGAACAGAGATAAGTACAACTGCCTCCTATCAGTATTCACTCTGCTCAATCCACCCAGTGCTGCTGGGGACCCAGAGGCCAGGAGAAGGGAAGTGACAGTGTGACAGTCATACGCATGGGACAAAAATGGAGCACTAGGTAGGGAGATTGATGTGGATCAAATTGGGCTGGAAAATCACCGAAGGCCAGGTGATTTTAGGAACATTTGTGTTTGGGAAGTTTAGGAAGCTCAAGGTAGAGGCAGACGCTTCCTCCTCTCCTTTTTACACCTTGGTGGCACTCAGAAGGATGTGGTTCCCTGAAGGGACGGGACAAGAGGTGAACAGAGGCAAGGGCAGGGAGGCACCTGAAAGAATGGCTTTTAGGAATTTAACCCTTAGTGTTCTCTCATCCAGGATTTTGTTTGCAAATCAAAAACAGGGAAAGGTTTTGGTAACTTCATAGTATCACCAACAGTTTGTTAAAAGACTAATTGCCAAGTAGCTTATGCATGTGGGACCATTAGTAATTCTGTAGCTATGCAAATTAAAACAGTGATGTATGATTTATAGCTTTAATAATGTTCTGAAGGCTCTTAAATTTTAATCACTTGCAACATCCTTTTTAATATTCAATTACTTTATTAACTAATTAGGTCACTTGCTGAAAAAGCACATAAGGCTGGTGCTATTTTAATATCAGCTGAAGATCACAAAATACCTTTGAAATGGTGTAAATGGTTTATTTATTTTAAATAGATCATTAAGATGCTATAATTAATAAACCAGTTACAGAAAGAAGACAAGAAATTGATAGGTGCCCAATCACAATAGCAGTGGCTTCTCTGCTTACTTTATAAATGGTCACAGGGATGCTGAACTGTGTGAATGTGGCCACTGAAGCACCTTCCTAGATAATTCGTATTCAGCTGAAGGGATAAGGCTCAAGATATGCTTGGTTCATTATAGATGCTTTTTGTATGAATTTGGCTTTCTATTGATAAAAGCTCCACAGATGACCTTGAAAAGTTAAAGTGTTTGAAAGGACAGCCCTCCTTTGCTGCCTGCTCTTTTATCTGCCTTGAAAAAGATAAAACCATAACATCATAGTCCTGCTAATGCTGGGCTGAAGGCAGAGCTCTTGCGGGAGGGAAGGTGGGTGCCTAATCCATGACCTACCTGCTCCACTCAGCATGGGTGAGCACTTGCTCCTGCCCAGCCATAGGGGCTGTGGCTTCACAAGGATAGAAAATCATACCCCTGCAAAACCCACACTAGTGCTTGGCTGTAGTGCAGAGCTTTACACTTCCAGCTTACACCAACCCTTGATGTAAAACCTGAAGTTTGAGAAGCTAAATTTGTCACCAGTGTGGCTGAAATGGGCTTTGAATACTTTTCTAGTTTAAAACTTAGTAATTAAGGGTAAGATAATTCCTAGAGTAGTATTTAAGTCAATCTATTTAACAGATTTTGGCTTAGATTACATCAATGTGATGATACACAGTGCAGTAGTTTTCTCTTGCAAAGTTGCTAGAAAAGATCTGCAGTAATTACAGAGCATCTTCCTTGCTACCATTTTCATAATGAAAACCTTGAAATCAGGGGGGGGGCAAAAAGCATAACGCTACAGCAATCTTTCTGCTAAACATATGGGTTCCCTTTACAAGTGAGATACAAAGAAAACAATTCCAGATCTCAATTCACAAGGAGTCTGCTAGGGTCTAACACACCTATGGTCCAAATCTGGCTCTGAGGCAGTGTCCTGGCATGATACAAGGCTGCTACTCTACTTTCCTAGAACTAAAAATAAAAGCTACCCCTGTTGCAGGTTTACTCAAGAGTTGACAGTAACTTGTGCCATTAGTGTGGCTTAAGATGAAATCAGAGCTTTTCTCTTTGGAAAATTCTACCTCATTATTTCTCATCAAAATGATGCTCCCTGCTACACGAGGCTGCTGTTCAGCAAAGACTGTATCCCCTGAAAGGAAAAACCTACTGGACTAACTTGGGCTGGGCTAGAGAACTGTGCAGATGGAATGAAGATGCCTAAAATAATGCTAGATCTAGTTCACATTTTCTGGGAGCTGCCACAGGAAATAAAGGTGCACAACAATACAAATACAGGACACCAAACATTGCTGCAAGTTGGAACAACATATGATACTACTACACACCTTGGAACAAGTGCAGATACAACTCTTCAGGGGTCAGAGATATTTACATAGTCAAAGGAGGTAAGTGTCATTGGTTTTAAGTGTTTATTTCACCCTACAACACTGCTGTTGTACAACATGGCTCCAGGGCTGTTCTGAGTCTCCTTACAAAGCCCCAGGTCTCTGTCAAATAGGTGCATTTTTATCTCATTCCTGTAACTTCTCCCCAGTCATTTATACACGACTGATTCCTGTGTTGCTCAAATCATTTGTATAGAAAACCCCACACCCTCCTCTGTCAAACCAGAATAGACTAGCTGGACCTGCAAAATAAAGGTGACCAGAGCCTCAAACACAAGTGGTACCGGGAGAAATAAGGAGACAAAACTCAGCAGAAACCACCCTCAGAGGTTTGACTTTAGGATCTTAAAGGTCTTTTCCAACCTAGTTGATTCTGTGATTGTGTTTGAGAGTCCAACGGCTGCAGCAGCCTCCTCTTCCGTGGGTACCCAGGAGCTGTTAACCTCCCCGGCTCGATTCAATGTGACGGTGACACTTCACAGCACATTGCATCCAATCTCATTTGAGGCTGACAAAGATTGTTTCTGTTTTATATCTACTGGTTTATTAATGGCCTACAGCCTCTTAAGCAGATGCATATTCATTAGATAGCCAGCTGTTAGGAGGTTCCCAGATGTCAAAAGTAGCTCTGTCTTGGAATGCATTCTTTTTTTTTTTCCCCTTACTGTAAAACAAAGTAATTGTAGCTCTATTAAAGAGCCAGTTAATTACTGAACCAATACCTTATGGCATACTTAGAAAAAAAATAGGATCTGCAAATTTGTGAGGAGTAAAGGCATGTCTGAAAACAGAGGAGCTGAGCCTTCACTGTGCTGTACACATAGATGAAGATACCTGGAGTACCCCACGTAAGGAACCCTCAGCTGAAGCCATCCAGGGATACACCAAGTTCTGCAAAGGTACTTTCTTAATTTTCCACATGCTGCAAAATTTCTCTTACCTCTTCTCCTTCCTGAACAGTGGATGCAGAAGCACATAAAAACTGAAAGCGAGACACATCTCATGTTTTAAAGGTCATTTACACAGAGAAGCAAACTTCCACAGCATCCCAGCTAGATCAACCTGTAACCAGATCATTGAACAAGCTGTACAGATTGACTTATGGATTCCACAGGACATCCTCTTCAGTCTCACAACATTAACCAGGCTCACCTAGTTGTCTTTGCAACTTACTATTTTTTTCTTTTCAGAAAATCATCCAACGGTTTGCAATGGGAGGGACCTTGGCACGGGGTCTGGAACCAGATGAGCTTTAAGGTCCCTTCCAACCCAAACCATTCTATGATTCTGTACTTAAGTTTCCAATTCTCTCCTTCATACTTTTAGTTTTTGTCAGTCAAATCTGTCAGCAAGTAGGTGGAGCTGTACAGTAAGTGACTCTTCACTGTGCTGACAGTTCTGAGTACTAAGCAAAAAGAAAGAAGTTTTCCTTGCAAATGTTTTGCTTAAAATAAAGACTTTTACTTTGGTCAGTGACCATTCTGGAATAAAACCTGGGGGGGGAAGAAAAAAGGTATTTAAAAAAAAAAAAAAAAATCACATCTCTATTAAAAGCTTTAATCTGAACCAAGCAATGCTCCTATAAAATGTCATATGCTATAAAAGTATTTACAGTCATGCACAGAGGAACATGGAGGCAATTTTGTAGAGTAACTCCTGGAGCAAAGGCCTCTGAGAATGAAAGTGTCTTTAGATATTTGTTATCCTGTTATAGCTGGTATCACCTTGAGTATACAATGCCTGCCTGCATTATGTAAACACGTCATTGATAAATCCCTCCCCCACCTCCCGTCAGCTCTGTCAGACCGTTCCTACCTGACAGCTATAGCTGAAACAGATGCTGCTATAAATACCCTTGTTTAGCTGGTTTGAGTATAATTTCTTTTGTAGAACATGGTGGATGCTCCAGTTAGCACTGAACTTGCACCTGTGCTGGAATTTATTACTCCGTTGTACACAACAAGATGCATTTTTTAAATGATGATATAAAACACACACACAGGGGTGGGTTCTGATGCCCCTTTCTCCTCTTCTTCAGTTGAGACATCCTCTACAAAGGATTTAACTAACTGAACTGTTATTCAGTTTACAAGCTGCAGAAGCCAGAGAAGGTAAAATTTACCTCTTATGACCAGTTGGTTCCCTCTATTTGCTCCCTGCAGGCTCCAAACTCTCCTGACAGTTGCTGCTTTTCAGCTCTGTGTGAAAAGATTATTCAACTAAGCTGGCAATGGTTACAAGGCTTACAGTTGGGCTTCTGAACCTCATCGACTTAGGAGACTGACCATGGTAACATAAGCACATGCAGGCTTCTGGGCAGTTCAGTTACAGCCAGACCTGGCTATAAAAATGAAGAAAGGAGTTATATTAGGCAGCAGCCAATAAATGGTAGATCTGTCACTATTCACACAGTAGCTCATTTGTAATTTTACCTTGGATGGTAACTTCTGTTTTTAATATGCTACTTTCCTTATACCTGAAATGTCAGATATAGAAACATTTTATAACCATCTTAAACCAGTTCACTATTGTTTCAAGCAAACACAACCCACTTTATATTTGATCTTTATCTAAAGCTGTAAACCATATTCTGCTAAGCATTGCTGCCTGTGATCATGTCCTTTAAGGGGTGGGGGGGGGGGGGAGAAAGAATGGGATAAAAACTTTCATGCAACAGGCACTAGTCAATGCAGGTTAAAGATACATGGGGAGGCAGCTGGCCTACATGCTGAAGGAATCATTCTGGGTTTTCTTTTCTGATGTTTGTTTTGATTCAAAGGATGTCCTTAGTTCTCATCCACCTGCAGCCAGCCTGCCTGGCTGAAAAAAAAACAACTCTTCTTTTCACACTCCAAACACCCTCCTTTATATATGATATTGATCCATAAGATAACTATGCTAGAGGCAGTAAATCAGTTCAGTACTACAACTGCTCCATAAGCCCATGTACCCTTGACTGAGATATAATGGACACAACCAAAAAGATCCACTGTAAACTGAGCAAGTGTTTTCCACAGGAGTTATTCTAACCCCTGACAAGTATGCTTCTATAATTAATCTCTTGATTGGAAGCTAAATCGCTGGCTCCTTTGAAGAGATGTGAGCAACCTAAACAAGGTTCAACACAAAGCCAACTATTTAACCAGCTAAACTTACCTTAAGGACAACATCATTAACAGACTCACCCTACTCTTCCAAAAACCTTCTAAAGACTAGTGAGAAGCACTTTACCCCTTCAGTATGGCTAAGACAGCAACACTGACTACAGGTTTAGTTTTCCTTGTCACCCATCTACCTCCCCAGGAACGAGCTTTATCCCCACTACAATTTTGCATATATTGAACCAGTTTGAGTCTTCCCAGCTGTTACAATCAGAGGTTTTGAAGATGATTATTCCATATAAGTTTAAAGGTTTCAGAACAGGAACCAGAGCGATCTCTCCTACTCAGCCGTTAAAGCTTGCCTTGATTACTTTGATGTAACAACACTTGAAAGCTCCTATTCTTTGAAACTAATTTAAACACATTGAATTGTTGAAAGATTAAAAACCGCAGTCAGCTAATTACACTCACTCTCATCTCTTATTCAGCAAATGAATCACTTTTCATTACCACTTAGCTGAAGTACATGAATTTCTGCCTAATTAGAAATGTTGTAGATGGAGCATTAGCAAGGCTGGAGCAGGTCAGGATATCTTGCCTGCTTCATTTTTAATTCCTAACAGTAGAGGCAGATAGGAAAGGCTTCAGATAAGAAGTCATTAAACAATTTTAAATTATTTATAAAAATTACTTTGCCCAAATTATAATTATTTTTTTTTCCCCAAATGCTCTCATAAACGTCAAATGGAATGAAAGGAAAAGCAGCCCAACATTGATTTTAATGAACATTTTAATGTTATGTATAACAGAACATTATGAATACAATGGAAACAAAGTTTTATCAATTTAATAATAAAAAAGAAATCCAACATAAGAAAAGGGAGGCAATAAATTTCATACCTATAGTATAGTGCTTATTCTTAACGATGTTCCTGGCTTGTGAATATAACGATGTCTTTGTATTCCAGATTCTAGAATCATGATTCATGTGAACTTAAATGCAGAATTACAGAAGGAAAAACAAAAACCCCCAAAACCTTAATTCATTCTTTTGTTTTCAGTAAATCAGTAAAATCTTTTGACTGCTACAGGTTTCCTTTATTAATATATATATATTTTACTCCTCTATTGGATTCCACAGCTGCTAATGCCATATTTACACAAAAGAATCTGTGCAATAATTGTTGTATAAAAGCCAAGATCCAATGCTGCTGGGTTAGGTGGGTTTGTAGAATTACATAATTGAAGTGTAATTCACCTTTACTGGTTTTGTCATTATGCAAAATAAAGTGTTTTTTTTGCCTTTTGATTGCTGCTGCTGCCCTAAGCCAGTGGCTCCACAAGGATACTGGTGGTACAAAGGATGCTAAGTGCCACTGTAAAAGAACTGCAAGAAAGTCCATTTTCTGAAAGGAAACCTTCCAACAGATCTTGGATAAAGCTTTTCCCAGACTTGCACTGGATATCAGTTATAACATTAGAAGCATGTTAAGACCCCAAAAATCTTGATCACCAAATTGCTGAGAGAGGATTTTTACAATAAAAATTTGGGTATCATAGCAGTGTGGCTGGAATATTAGCAAAAGTATATATACATTCCAGGTCCCTTGGAATTAGCCATAATCACATATGTAAGCCATTTTTTGGACAAAAATATATATTCTTATAAAAAACTGATCCTAGTACTTGAGTGACTTCAATTGTGGACTCTCTGTGATAGTAAACGGAATGATCCAATTATGACAAAGCGATCAGGGAGAGGGGGGAAAGAAAGTCAAGCTCTTCAAGAAAAAAGAAAGGTATAAAATTAGATTCAAACATTGTTACCCAAACCCCATTTCCAGCCTTCCATCAAGCCTCAAAGTTAAAACTGGTTCTTCTACGTAGGAAAGGTTTTTGATGGTCTCAATAGAAATTAGTTTGCAAAATCATCTAACATGTTCCTTAGAAGAACCTTTCACCTCTCCAGAATCTGAACACTAGTTATTGAACACTTAGAAAATAGCTTTTGGTTCTTTATGTAGACACTTTAACTGATAAAAGAAAATAAAAAAAAAGCAGTATTGATCAGTGTTTTCCCTTCCCCAGCTATATTTGTGCAGCTAAAAATCCTTCATTCCATCTGCCCATGTATTAATTTTCTTTTATTTGATTTATTTTACAATCTTTATTTGCTAAAATTGGCAAAATTTGCAAAGGCATCTTGCTTGGGTTGTACAGTCCCAGGAGTCAGAGAGGTCATAGCAATATTGGGTATTCCCATTCCTATTGTGCCCGTCAAACCCATTCCTGTAGCTAACACTCCCATGTTCATGTTCATTCCCATCATTCCCTGGTTCATCATAGGCGTGGGTCCCATGGAGGTCATTCCCATCGTACCTGACATCACACTGGGCATTCCCATCCCCACAGGAATGGGCCCTCCCATCAATGGGCTTGTCTGGGGTCGGACAGGCGTTATGCTCGGTGGAGAACTGAGGTTCACGGCTGCGAAGTTTTGAGTCATGACATTCATAGGTTGTTGTGTATCTGCAAAGAAGAGAATAAATGCAAAAATCATTACCCAGAATCTGATGCTGAAGGTGCTCATGTATTTTAAGTAACTTATGTAGTAACTGCTGTGAAGAAAGATTATGATGGCCAAAAATGTGAAATGTGGCTATTTCACTTGTGTGCCTGCTTTCTGTGTGAAGACTCAGATAAGTTTTGTGAGAGTTTTAAGTAGCCTTTTATAACAATACACACTACTATGCATATTCTAGAGATCAGGAAGCCTGAAATCAAGATGCAGCAATGGTACAAACTCTATAGTAAAAACATGCACAGGTAACAGCTTCCTAGCATATCAGTCTCCATTTAGAAAATACCATGTGTGTTAGAACCATTGCAACGGTTTAAGAAACAATTACGACTAACTGTAGGAAAACAGTAATTTTCAGAACACCCCATCTCAAGGACAACCTGCTAAACACATACAGGACTCTGCATGCAAAACAGTGCAATAATTACTTACTTTGTTGCTGCATCATGGTATTAAGTGATGGCTGCTGGGGTTTGGAAGGCTGCATCCCAGGTACTAAATTGTCCAAACTGATATTTACACTGGGATCTGACCAAGTTGAGGGTAGAGTTTTGCTTGCATTCTTCTGGACCATCTCTGTGCTTGCATTATAAAGAGTGTTAGGCTTCGGCATCATAGTGTGCACGCTTTGCAGAGGCTAGGAAAGAAAAGTTTGTTGGGATCTGCTTGAAATAACTTACCAACAGGAATCAGAACTAAACAACAAGTAATAGCAACAAAACAATAAAAAGCCAATGAGATTTTTAGCCATGAAATCAAGCTCTTCCAAAGCAGTATTTCCATGTGCTGTTATGCCATCAGAGCACAATATCTTCTAAGCTAGCATTAAGCTCCTGTATCAGTATGTGGAATGACAGTGATCATTTGCAGTCAAGTTCTGAACTCAAGACATACTGACTTTTTTTCCTCCTAACACCAAATTGACCAGTTACGGTTTCCAAGAAACACTCTCCACTGAAGCAGGCACTTCTGTGTTTTGGAGAACAGACCAGTCCTCCCTTCCACCTACTTGAGACTGGAAACCTGTAACATCTGTGGAGGATGGCTTTAAGGTTTAAAATATGAGCCTAGTCTTTCCCAACAAAGCAGCAACACTTCATAGAGCAATGAAGACCCCTTCAGAGAAGACTAGCTTAAAATAGGCTTTTCAATGACATCTGAAACCTTTTCTTTTTAGGAGGCTGCTCAAACATTTTTGGGCAAAACTTTCTTACAAAATAATGACCACAACATCCAAGCCACTAGGTATGGGTTCCAGGAGCGGAACGGATTCATTTTCAATGTTGTGGTTAAGGAGAAGGGAAAAGATTAACTGAGGAAGGTCATTAGCAAACCATACAAATAGCAGCATACCTGTGACCTTGACATGGGTAAACTGATACCTACAGCATTGGAGGTCATCATACAGAAATTAATACTCTGAGAAGGCTTCATGGTTGTCTGAGGGGGGCCCATCAAATCAAAAAGATCAGTAGAATTTGAAGCAGTTGGAGACTGGCTTGAAGCTGTCTGTGGGCTACCGAAGAGCTCTATAGCTGGTTGCTGTGCTGTGCTGCTGAAGAGCTCTCCAGCTGAAGCACTGGGACAAGGAGAAGCTTGGTTGAAGGCACTCCAGTCACCAAAGTCTCCATTTCCACTTGTTGCTGTACCTGAAGGCAAGGCCACAGTGTGAGAGGAAGACAGAGAGAAGGCAGGCAACAGACTTCAAGAAAGGAACTGAGCAAATGCCATATTCCATGAACTGAAACAAATGAGAGTCGATCTGTGTCCGTCCACATTAACATCTGCAGGTAGAACCTCCATCTGGACATCATTCCTTCTCATGAATATTCCAACAGTTTTAACAAGGTAGCAAAGGAAATATGAAACACCCATGCACAGAAAGTAGAATGATGTTTGATAACATGTCACCTGTGGATGCAAGACAAGCAGGGACAAGTTTTCTTTAGCTGAAACACAACTGAAAGCGAACTTAGGGGTAGATTGGAGGCTCTAGTCAAAACAATGCCTAGAACTTTGATGATACTTATTTCCTGAGAGTACAGTTATCAGGAATGAACTACTTGATAAAGCAAATTCCTTCATGATAAAGCAAAGACAACTACTTCAAACTTTGGTGTATACAATTAGTACTTTGTATAAAACAATGCTGAGGGGAATAAATCCCAAAACTTTGAAAGCAGATTGCCAGGAAATTCTTATTTGAAGTGATAAGGAATAATTTCTTCCCATCCCATGAAGTGCTCATGTAAAACACATTAAGTTTTCTAAATTTGATTCATGAACTAAATGCCTTGGCTTGAAGCAGAAATGCAATCTTGTATCTAGCAATTCTTTCAGCAGAAGCTTTGCTGAACTCTTAGTTCATCACTTAAGCTTTGTTTCATTTCAATATACCAGGACAAGTATTTAAATCAAAACACAGCAATTTACAGCTCTCTCTGTATCGTACTGCAAAGAGCCTAACAGTATAAGCTGTTTGTAGACAACTCCAAGGGTACCTATTTCAGGATCACAGATGTCCAGAGACACAAACCAGTGAACTGAGAACATGTCATACCCTTTGAGACAAATGGGAGGAGATGTTATCCCCCTTAAACCCACATGTTTTTCTATTAACAAGAAAAGGGTTACTGTGATAGGGGAAGAAAAGCTTACAAAAACATATACAGCGGATGCTAAAAATAAAGCAAAACCATTTACACAGCTCTCATTGCTACACAGTGAACCATGTTCGAAGTTTGGGCCATTGTACAGGTCAGCTTTTCTACTATCTCACTGATATGCTTTTAGTACTTCCGCTTCAGATGTTACTTCAAAGTAACATCATTGCTATACGAAATGAACTTTGAGTTCTAATGAACAGCTAAATCACCCTTGAATTTCCTTCTATAAGCAAATGAAGACTCAAATGGAAAGCAGGGGCAGATGAATCTAGTGTCAGTTGCTGCTTCCTATCCTACACAATGCTAGTTCTGTAAGGGCCATCCACAGCAATTTTCTACAAATGTATTCTACCCACTCAGAAGGTAACTGCAGCAGTCTTTCACACTCCTTGTAAGTATTCATCAAAATTCACCTTCAAGCTTTAGTCATCTTTATCTTTACCAATACATTAGAATTTAAAGAACAGTAGGAGAGTAAATCTGTTCAGAGAATCCAAGTATTGCCAACAACTTCAGTGCATCAAGTGGACTAATATTCATTAGCTTAGGGCCCTACTAGAACATTTGCTTTGATCTCTCTCACAAAGAGGGGCTATATTAGAATGTTTCAATTAGTATTACATATTAAAAATTAAAACCTACTTTAAATATTCCTGATAGATAAGTAAATGCTGAGTGTGCTCCTTCTGTGTTCAGACCTGTGCACAGAGCACCAATAAAGGAACTGGGGGTAAAAGGGATGAGGTTTTGCCCCTTCAGTAGAACTTCAAAGATGATTAATCAAGAAGGAAAAGATTTCTAGAGGGGCTTACGCTGTTCAGGAATGATTAATCATTTCACAAGACTCCTTGTCCCTTGCATAATGGTGATTGGAATAGATTAATCATGTTAATGCAGATAAAGGATTGTATCAATTTAGACTGTATTAACACAGAAATTATTTGCATAGTAGGCGGCTTTGTGTTTGGAAAACAACTTGGTTTTGACTAGGAAAGCCTGTAGAAAAATCAGAGCAGTTTTTTCCTGCCAAGCAAATTAAAGGTGTACTAACTAACCCATGCCTAGTGCAGCCTTCCCAAAACAGCAAAGCAACAGAAGAGATATAAGCATTCTGACTAAAAGCTGGCTGGCAGGGAGATTTGCTGATCAACTTCTTTGCTATTCTTTTCTTATTTTGGACTTAATTCTAAACCCTGGCTGAGAACCCCCAGCCAAATACTAGTACTGCTCAAATTAACTTCACAAGAGACAGCCAGCCAGCTCCCTTTACCCCACGTTTGTTTGCAGCATTGTTTTGTCTTGGGTAGCACTGCAGGCTCCCACAAACACTCCACCAAAAGGAAGATGATTGCTTTAAGTGCCTTCCCAGTAATATTTTTTTTCCCCAGTCCAGTTTTAAGGGAAACATGTTTCAGATGGTGGCCATGCGTATGGAATAGCTTGTCTGTTTACAGGCAAAATGGCTGTGCATGCACTGAGCCAACTGTATGGATACTCGACAGCTCTAAACATGCAAGGCCCAACCTGAGTGCTGTTCCAACAAGCATTACTAAAATCTTGCTTTTGTGATTGGCAGGAACTTCTTCATGCCTGACTTAAGACCTAGACATCCTTTATCTAACAGGCTTCTCCTAAAGGGGAAAAAGACTGTTTCATATTCTTATTTAGCCAACCTGAAATACAGTGTTGGTCAACTTCGTTCGCATATGCATATACGCAACTTCAAAAGCCATCAGTGAGGTTGTATTGCATACAGAAGGCATAACTCAACTAAATTCCCCTCCAAAATACTAAGGTTTCCAAGAGAAACCCAGACATCACTGGAAGCTTTGCAAATCGCCTGTCTCAGGCTCCCCTGGTTATGCCATCTCACATGGCCAACATAATTGTGTGTCTCTAAACAATGACATGTGGGAGCTAAGGACATCTTTAAAGACTCTTATTTTTCTTCCATGAGTAGGCTGCTATATTCCCTTGAACCTGATACCAGCTTTTGTTTTGTTCAACTTATCCTTTTAATTTACTGTACTGCCCATACCATCAAAATTCAAAGCAATGGACCCTCTGCATATGTCTGGAAACTATATAGACAGCAGCACAAAATCCTTCTGAGAACTTTTCAGTTCAGAGTTATCAAAAGCAAGCAAACCACACCATCAAGCACTTCATGCAAGTCTTTATCCCACCAAAGTCTTTTTATCCCACCTGACCAGCTACCTTTTATTTATATAATACCTACCTGTATCTGAAAGATCTGTAACCTCTTAGTGGAAGTATCAGAAAATGGCTGCTTTTTATTACAGATAAAATAGTTGAATAATCTTGCAGATAACAGTGGGAAGACTGAGCATTAATAATGTGAATGGTCCAATCACTACAGACAATTTTCCAATCATTTTTGAAACACAAATACCATCCTCTTGAAGCTTTCATTACTGTGGAACTCCAATTAATCCAGCTCCTTCCCCACAGCTCAGAGTGGGATGTGCTAGGCTCCTTCTTAATTGCTTAGTGAGCACTTCAGACAGGATTTAGACCTACACTTGGTTCATTTCAGGCTCTACTTTCCCACTCCAGAAGGTACATCACCTTTCAGTGTATTTCAAAATTAGACTTGGAGATACATTTCAAGTCTTATTACATACTTATATTATTAATGAACAGGGATATATTTGTAACTCCTACTAACATTTTCTGAAATACAGTTAACAAAATGTTTTAGGTCCAATGTGCCATGTGCTGTGCGAACAGTAGGTATCTTCCTTACTCAATATAGCACTTGTGGTCCAGTTACATAAACACAGTTTGCTCTGGAAAGGGAAGTGACTTTCAATAATACCATGTGGCATCTCTTTGCCTCTTTCTGCCCTTAAACCACAATTCAATCTGTAAATTAAACCTACCTTGCGACGATAGGAAACTTGCTGAAGCAGCAGCTGAACTAAAATCAGCAAATCCCCAAATGGGTCAGTTGATCCACCCAGAAACAGAAGGAAGCCAAATGCTGTTACACGATTGTGCAAAGATCCATTGCAACAACTTTGTGTGGGATTTATAAAGAAAAGCTGTTGTGTATTTGGCACAATGGATTTATTGATTCTGCTCTGTAAGTCAGTGCTGGTTTTCCTGTTCATCCCCATCCTATATTTATACAACAATAAACTGGATTATTTCCAACTGCCTTGCAGATCCTGCCATTTTGTTTTCATAGGGAAGACCTAAAATACACAAGTTTTTGCTATCTCTAAAAATAGATTTAGAGAGATTAACAGGTTTTTAACTAGTGAGGGGTGCTACTAGTTTGGGAGTTTGTAGAATTATGACTTTGGAAGCATAATACATACAAATAAAATGTTCTTATTGTAGGAAAGTTAATTTATTATGCTTATTGTGAAAAATTATGTGTTGCCTTATATTTAGTTTTTGTGTTACTTAAAGCATGAATGATTCTGCAGTGATCTTGAGTTGGGATTTCAAGGACAGAGCTAGCATTTGTGTTCATTTTTTTATAAGTTTGCTTCCTTTCTGCAGCAGGAACATTAAGCTTTCCTACCAGACGTTTGTATGCCGCATATAAATTATTAACTTCTGAATACAGTAGAGTAACAATTTTTCACTTAAAAAAATATAGCCAAGGTATAAAACCAGAAGAAAGATCTAAGAACCATACTGTAAAGCTGCTATTAAAAAAAAACATAAAAAACAGTTTACAAAAAACAAATCATCCAATAATTGTTGATATTGCTTGTAAGCAGGTATTCCACTGACCTGAGAGACCTAAGAGAAGTTGACCTTAATAGTTTGTCCTCAAAGATTTCACCTCCAAGCAGTTCCACCCTTAGAAGAAGCTGCAGCAGTTCAATTATTTTGCTTTTAGTGTTATGCGTACATTATATAGGTTACATCACAGCTGCTTAGCCTGCAGTGCTTAGAAACTAGCCAGGTGGGACTGGAACATCTGTGCTGCACTCAAACACCACCAGGGACAGCTTCCAACATCTGGTGCCATTTCTGAATTGTCTTATTGCTGCAAGACATTCTGCCCCATCTGCTACTCTCAACTGGGTTAATTAAACTAGAACCATCTCCTTTTTAATAAATGGCTAGCAGTAATAAAAGGAACCATTCACTTTCTAATACATGTGTACTTGTTTTTCTTTTTAATGTTATTTTACTGTAGATACTGCCAGGAAGGCAACTGTTCATATCCAAGGGGAAACGTCTTTTCTTGCTGAGCGTGTAGCATATGATAGAAGACATGAGATGGGAATGCAAGGATGGTCTCTGAATTTTCAGAAACACAGCACTACTGAAAACCTTTTACAACTTTTTCAAGAGGGAGAAGATTTCACACAAAGTGAAGAAATTTCTTCAAGACAAATTCTGAAGTGATCTAATAAGCATCTTACATATATTTATATACAAGTTTTATACTGACTGCAACCTGAGACGGAAAAGGCTAACACAAGCCTGTGAAACATCAAGCCAAAACCATTTTCTGATCATGTTTACTCTGCCTACTGCAATGAACATTTTCAACTCTCCTTTTTCAACACGTGTACTTACAGAGTTCAGAACAGGTTAATGGTTTGAGAGTTTCTGTGCAGAATTAATGTCACAGACAGCATACTCTCAACCACATCCTCAAAAAAAAAATAATAATAAAAAAAAAAAAATCAACGCTCTCGTGTGTGCCCGTTATCCTGGGCCGTATGACAAAGTATCTAGGGATTAATTTAACTTTAAAAATGAACTAGGTTCAATCCCAAAATAACCCCTTAACAATTTCAGTCAACTTTTCCTGCTCCTCTACTGCCTGTTTTCAAATGATGCTGAATTCCAGAGAGAGGCGACAGAGCTTAAACTGAATGCTGTAAGTCTATAAAGAAAGGTATCGCCAGCCAAGATTAAAGAACCTCATCTCCTAACACTAAAATGGTACTTCCAGAAAGTCTAACCACAGATTCTACATCAACTCAGATTGTTCCTTTATGGTAACCAATCACCCCATCTCATGTACAAATTGTGCTGCTTTAGTAATGTGTAACACCCTCCCCCCAAAGCCTCACCAACCTTCTTCCACATCTCTGCACCTGAAAATACACAGATAAGCAGATTCAGAGTTCCCTGAATTCACATGACTTCCCTGCCAGTTCCTTCACAGGATAGATCAAAGGCTGCATTTGACCCTTTCCCTGTGTCTTGCCTGACACTGGGAATGTTCCCACACCCTGTGCTGCAAGGAACAGTGGTCGTAACAAGTGACCTGCACGTGAAGGACAGTGCTAATCTTCTCAACATGAGCTATCCTCAAAGATTCCCATGCGAGATCTGTCACTACAAATGAACCCTTTCCATCTGCCTTCCCAGGTCAGCAAAGAGGTTATTTAGCAGGACCAGCTGGTAATATGCCTCTTCTCAATACCATTTCCAAATGCTGCTTTGGAAAGAGAAGAAAAAAGGCAAAAAGAAAAAAGGCTTCCTACACCAAAGAACCAAACTGATGAAAGATTCAAATACACTATAATATGGAAGCTGCCACAGTTCTGTTTGAAAAATAGGAAGGTTCACTTTGAAGTGGAAACATCTATTCTTAATGTGATTTAATTTATATACATAAAAATAAAAACATTTTATATATATATAAATAAACAAAAAAGGCTCCAGTATATTTTCCTGCATTAACTGCATAGAAGTTTCAGTACGGATTTGGGGTAGTGGTTCTGATCCAGGATCTTAAAATTCCATAGCATTGTAGTAACTCCAGCATACAATGAACACCTTTGTATATGAAGCTGATAAAATAGATACAAATGCAAAGTAAGTTGTTCCTTAAATATGAGGGGATTTGTGCATAAAAGCACAGATGCATGAAATGACTTTTATTTCTTAACCATTAGGAATTAACACATATTTCAGACCAGATATATAAAATGTATCTATTTTCCAAAAAAACTAAGAGTGAATAAAGTTTTTAAGATCTACCAGAAATAAGAAAGAAAATATTAAGACAGATTCCTGATACTAAATTACCATGACAATTTCCCACCCATTCAACTGAGTTCTGATGTATTTTATATTCTATTAAATACTTTCAGAGGTAGCATTTTGGTAGCCAAGTGATGAAAGGAACTGTGTCATACACTACTCATAATACTGGCTTTTTTTAATACATTATAATAAAAATACCTAGTGTGATACACTACAGGAGTTCCACTACAATACCCCCAGAAGCAGCATCACTTCAGACAGAAGTAAGAGTAGTCTTTGCATACACATGAACACGGCTACCCTGCCACACAAGGCCTCCAGCCATTCTGGATTGTGATTTTTTTTGGCACAGCCTCTGTGACTGCATATTATCTTTAAAATAGAAAATGAGGCTGAGTATCTCTCATTCCCAAGATGCACGCATATGCTTCTACAACCAATGTGACTACGATCTAAGTTGCTTAGTGCTAATGAAGTTACATGAAACATTTCTATCTATAAAAATGCACATGCTCGTATTTTATTTGCTTTTCAGTGTGATCTTTAAATAAAAATTCTCTCCCAACTGTGCCACTAGACTGTAAGTGCATGAAAATCCTTTTCTAAGCTATGCTAGCCACAATCAAATCTGTCAATACAGAGAACCTGTAAGCACAACAAAGCACTTTAAAGTTACAGGTTTTGAAAAGTAAACCACCAAACCCCTGAACTCCTTTATCAATCCTGCATGCAATACATTAACATTTAAACGTACTCCTGAAAAGAAACTGCATTTTGAGAGCGTAACTCCTTGTGAAGGTTAATGGACTTAAAATTTAACTGCGTGTTTACTAAGTGAAGGGACATGTTTTACAATGAGTAATTTTACTTTTAGGTAGCAATGTCTTTTTTGGTATTAGGGTTGGGATCAACCAAGTGCCAAAACAAAATAAAGAAACAAGTTTGCCATATACTTTAGATGAAAGCTTATATGAAGATCATCCATCTCCAGCTGCCTAGCCTTTGAATTGCACTAGGAGAAATGTCTGAATGTGAATGGATTGCATTTGCTTTTAGAGTTAATTATAAATGTATTACAAAGACAGTTTCTGACAGACTGATCTGACAATTAATCTTTGTGCTGCTAACATTTATTGGTCCCATGCAATAGCACATACACTACCCCTGCCACGAAAGATTTTAGGCAGCTCTAAATTTTTTGAGTATTCATTTCTCAATTTACCTACTACTCTATCAATATATCAAACAAGCTTATCCTCAGAACTGGTTCAAAATATGCATTACGAAAATAAAGCCAAGACATGCCTACCTGCTGAAACTGGCTGGCTAGCTCCATCAAACAACAGATCAAGCAGGTCATTGGATGACTTGCTGCCAGAGGGTACAGAAGCCTGAAGAAGAAATAACACAACAGATCTCATCTCATGATGTCATTACTCATCCTACATGACTCTGAGAAGTTTTCTGTGGCTTTGCGGTTGTTTTTTGTTTTCTGGAGAGATGGCAGATTTATCTTTGAAGGCAACAATCACTGAAACGTGGCTAAGCCTAAAACCAAATACTGACAAGCCAGTGACTCAGGTTTCTTTTATCATAACTGAAGAATTTGTTAAGTGTGATGGTTCAGATAATCCTTCACATTTCAGGCCAAGATTGTCTTTTTGCTTTTCTGGAGAGAGTACACCATGGTAGTGACTAGATTTTAAAAATTCTGCATCTTAAAGCAAACAATTAATTATAATCAAATGGTTCCACAGCCTTTGAAAGCCCCAACTAAACATTTTTGAAGGGTGTATAACAGAACTTATACCCTAAACTAGAAACTGTCTCAAAGGTCAGAAGAAAACTGTTTCCAAAATCATGTTTTATTGTGCTCTCTTATGGTCTCACCTTTGCTGTAGGCTGTGCAGTATGAGCATCAACATTCTGTTCTGGACTCACTTTATCTCCTGTATAATGTGCTGCTGCTCCCAAGTCAATTGTTTTTGAAGGATTTGCTGTGCGTTTGTGTCTGATGGTAGTTTCTGTAGCTTGTGTAATATGAATGTGTTTTGTTGTCACAGTCTCTTCATCTTTAAACTCAGCTTTGGGAGATTTACCTCGTCTTGATTTTTCTTCATCACTGTCACTAGAAAAACAAAAGCAATAGAATACCACTTGTGACTGGCTTCTCAGTTAACTCTGTAAACATTTGGCTTAAGCCACAAGAATTTTGGTTACTGTAGTTCCTTGTAGCAATGATTCATAATGAAAATATTGCTTCTTCCTACATTTGAGAAAGGAAACACTTTACCCTTACCTAATGCATCAACATGACATGGCATGGCATTACACCTACTGTACAAAAGGGATGAAGAAAAGAAAGTTATTTTGTTATACACTGACTGCAAGTCCACAGCAAAGGATAATAGGAAATCAGTGTTTAAATCCAGAACATTTAATTACCTTCTGACAGGAACTCCTCCACATATTATATAACACTTCAGTAACAAGAACCTAAGTTGGCGGATCTGCTCTGTACTTACACCAAGAGACAGAATGCAGTGAACCAAACACAGGTACTACCATTTGGATTTCAAGAATTCCATTGCAGTGATATTGATCATTTTCTATCTCAGAACACACATTCTTAAAACATAAAAGAACAAAAGTGTCACTGCTTCAGGTGAAAACTTTTTAGATGCTACTGCGTGGTATTTGTTCAATCTGTTACATTTTCTGCTTTTGTATTTTAAGTCTTTCACAAACAAATCAATTGACACCCCCCCCCCCAACAGTCATGTTACCGTCAAGGTAAGATTTGTGCATAACAGTGAAAACTGCTTTAGAGAAAGCTTAAATTTATTGAAACGTATTTTGAAATAGTAATTCCCTTAGCAATAGAGTTGAAAGTGGAAGGGTTTTTACATTTTAATAATGCATTAGAATACTAAACCTGCAAAATTTAAGAAAGAGTGTCCCTCTGTCAGTGGGAATATGACAGTAACTGCAGTATACTCTGGAGGGTAGCCTTTGTTCTCTATTAACAATAGTGGGCTTCTTGGAATACATTGTGTGTGTCATTTCCTCTATGCATATTACCTACTCGCCACTGGGGATGGCTCAATTCATTAACATCAGTGAATATAAATGCTCTCTCCCTTTTTAAATCTTTTATTTGTAAAAGAAATACATCACAGCTGCTGGCCAGCCAAGTGACTACTGGCATTTTCTTGAGCCAGCCTTACATGGACAAGTGAGCTCAAATGGCATCTCCTAACCTCATCCTTCCAAAGCACTTCAACCCTGACTTGCACAACTGTCTCCTGCTGTTTCAGTTCTGGGTTTCTACAGATAGCCTACCTATGTGCACAAATAGAGAGACCACTAGCCTCATTTTCATTTGTGACATCAGGATTTTAACACAAGCTCCAGAGAAGACTGATCTGCACAGTAGCATGGTGTACATGGTACATCCATCCTAAAAGCCTCAGAGAAATGTGGAAAATGTTGCCTTTTAGATGCATGTTGAAAATATCTCAGACCATGCCAATCACAGCTGAGGCTCAGCCCCTTAAAACGTGCTGCAGTGTATCTCTTGTCATTACTACAGAATGTGCCTAGTTCATATACACATTCTGTGGGTTAAGTGTTTGACAAACATCAAAGTCCAATCAATGGGGCTATTGCTACAGAAGTGGTAGAGATCAATCTCACTAATGTAAGAAATGAAAAAAAGTAAGTCTTTGATGATCTACAGCAAAATAAATGTCTAAAAGCTTTTGAGAAAAGAAATTAAATATATATGCCAGAAAGCAGGACAAATATTACTATCCTCAATTTTCTATGACAACCTGTACTGCTTCCAAACTGTCTCATGAGATCCATTCTTTATTTTTCTTTCATGGTCACGTTAACAAAGAAAAAAAAGTACAGATTAATGTTCCCTTTAAATGTGTTTACTGTGCTCACAGCAGTAAATTGCAGTGCTTCACCTGAGAATTGCAGAGCGAACTTAAAACCAAAAATTATAGCTACTGTTGTACAAATAATTAAAAAGACTCCTGTAAAGGAAGTTCATGGTTGCAACTTCCAGAAGTTAAACTCTGGATACATGCTTTTTGCTTTGCCTTAAGGTTTTTGTGGGGTGCATTTTGTGTTTTGAGTTGGGTATTTTTTAACATTCTTTAAGACAATAAAAACAGTTTACTGACCCTGTAACCCTTTACATGGAATTTCTCTTTAAACATGGCTGTTGCATCCTTTTTCAGATGTACTAAAAGCTTTGCTTCCTTTCTATTCCATTACCTGCATCAACCTTTCTGAATAGTGGAGAAACAAGGACTGACAGAGTTTTAAGAATTCTTATGAAGAAAAGTGTAGTGTTTCAGAAGATACTCTGTATACCTGCAGGTATTTTAGAAAATACAACTCCAGCACACAAGGCTTGACTCAGGGCAGCAACTGGTTTATTCACCTAAGAACAAACAAGCACTGTGAAAGAAAAACTGAGATTTTTCCCACCCCATGGGGTATTGTTTCTGGTATTTACTTCCAAGGGGATATATTTCAGGAAAAAAAGAATCCAATTGCCCGACAGTACTAACATTTTTCTTCTCAAGAAAAAAAGCAGACTAGGCTTCTCTCCAGTTAGCTGTGTGAGCTGCACGTCCACTGAAATCTACTGTCAAGCCACCTATAGCACAGGTTAAGCTCTTGGTTACTTCAGGCATTTTTTATTCTCTTCCATGCAAACTACAAGCTTTGAAAGTAGAGTCACAAATCTAGAAATTTGGAAGAGTTCTCCTAATGTGTATATTGGAGGTAAAGATCGTGTCATCCAAATTCCGTTAACCACTGTGAAGATATGCAAGTCATTTATTCTTTGTGCTTCAAGACATTTATTGGCTTTAAGATACTAAAGTAATAATGATTTATAAAGCTATTAAAATAGAAACAACAGAACATACAACAGCAGATTTGCCAGCTGAGCAACTATCACCATTTAGACACTTTTCCAAGGAAAATGGCAACTTAACTCAATGTCATTATATAGCAGCAGCCACAAATAAACTAGTAAATTTCTGGAAGCTTCTTTTGTTTTTTTTAGAAAAACTGCTTAAGTGTGAAAACACAAATGAATGGATTCCATGATGCATTTACAAGAGAAGGTTATGTTGTTGTGAGCTTAAGTCACATGATAGTTAGAATTCCATGTTTCTTTCAGTTTCAACATCTAAATACAATATTCTGTTAATACAACATCAATGAGGTTTGTATTTACAGTATTTTTAAGCATAAATAGACATCCTATAACCTAACAATCTTCTTAGAGCCTTCTGTAGGAAGAAACCCCTTCATTTCAACACTGATAAAAAAATCTTCCATGTTGTCTAATCACCATGCCAAGAGAAGCCACAAGGAAATTTCAGGCTGGCAGCCAAAGCAGTGTTGGAGAAGCCATACTGCTGGATTCCTTCTTATAGCAGGGTAGCCTGCAACTACCCAATTGGTTTTGCTCATGTATGTCCAAAAAAATTTCCTCCTTTTATTTCAAGTTCCGAGTTTATTACTTCCATAAATTAATTTCTAGACAAATACCGCACCTGACAGTTACCGAGCACAAGACCAAGAGCCACTCAGAAATAAAGCAAAGGAAGTAAGATAAAAAATGGCCACTGCATATCGTCTACATGAAATATGGATAGTGAGCTTTCCAGATGTCATGTGACAAGTTGCTTTTGAAAGGTAAGTACAGAAAAGCACACAGCAATATACCATTGTTAAAATTGAAATTGTTTACCTTTCTTCTGATCCCTTCTCTTTGTAGTCTATTGATAGTATGTTCTAAGAGGGAACCCTGATGTGTGCGAAGAATACCAGTTTTATGATTTATTAATGCCCTAGCAAGGACACCACACTCTCCTTTTCTGAGAAATACTACCATTATATTTTGTTTCTGTGCAAAATGGCTTGAATTTTGTAATATATGCACATCTGGGTGTGTGCATGTGTACTTTTTATATACACATACATAAAAATGCATGTGTAATTGCTATCTGAAGATACTCCTATAAAAAAAAAAATTAATCAAATCTCAGTGCAAATTTGAAATTTGTTTTCCAAAAGGGAATTATTGAGCGCTCTCTCTACAGCAATTTCAGATTCTGTTAAGTATGGATTTGATCTCCTCACAGTAAAATTCAATGGACCTGTTGAACTGTAATGTGCAGTTCTTTCTGCAGGCAAAGCAGGGCAGGTTTTCTTCCTTACTGAAGAAATTTAATGGCCAGATGTAACATACAAGTTTCTTGAGGAGGTTCAACTGAAATTGACTTTTTAAATGGTTTTAAATAAGTCACCTTCAGTTTGCAATCCCTGACATCAGCTCAGGGAAAAAGCACTGTGTGAAGGTAGGTCTAAGTAGTTTTACATCTCTCTCCTCTTTCGCACTTCAGCATTCAGAGTAACTGCAGCAGCCTCCAGCTCCTTGCTTCCAGCAGTTCCAGTTCCTTCCAGTGCACTGGTGCAAGGAAGACCACCGAATTGCTGAGACAAGGAAAAGCTTAGGAAATTTCAGCCAAATCCCCTGCTTTGCCAGCAGCTAAGCTAGGGGCAGTAATGGAAGACAGCCAAGAGCAGTTAACCACTGACAGAGCTCCATTATTCCCCAAGGCCAGTAAGGGCTGTAAATGAAGTCCAGAAAGCAGATACTGAACCCAAACATGCTTCCATACAGACAAGAATGAGAGTATTATCACTAATAATTAGCAATGTTGAAGAGCTTTATAATAGCAATTGCCTAGAATAAATTAATGTTAAAATAACTTAGTACCTGCACCTTTCTGGAGAGTCTTCTCTATCTTTCCTTTGGAACTTGCGGATGGTATCATCGATCGTGCTTCCAATTTTGTCGCTCAGCTCACCTAACTTATCACTGAATGGAAAGGCAGTTTTTTTATCCCATTCTTCATCCCATTTTGACTTGGGCTCAGGATCGTATCTTTCACCTGTGTAAGGCATTAAGATAAGCCATATTAAAGATAACAAGAAAAAAAATGCCTGTGGTCTTTCTGGAACCAGTCTCAAGCCCCCCTGACCTACATGCATAAACCTTACAAGTTTTTAAAGCAAACTGAAAGCTCCCACAGTGCTGAATCAACACTATTATAGCAAGGCACAGCATGTAATGCCAATCATTAAGTGGCAGGAATGCAGATTCAAAGACTTTTGTTTATGACAACGATACAATCTTAATGCACTGCACAGCACAGCACATCAAGATACTGCTGGACTCTGCTGGAGAAGCACAAGAGGCAAAGTCAACCCTGGCTGCATAAGCAGCTTATCAGAAACAGGATGTGCCAGTTCTGTAACAGGCACTTAATACATGATATCCCATTCTTGGCCAAGCTGTGTGCTCAGAAGTAAATCAATGTTTTTTTTTATATGTTGACATTCGTGAGCACATAGAAGTGTAGTACCAAAATATGGAAAGATGTAAGTGTGCAACACATAAATTTCTGTTCTTTCTTCTCCACACTGTGAGTGAAAAAACCTTCTAAAGAGAGAAAAAGACAATAAAGCAACTCACCATTTCAGCAGCCACTGAGTACCCTGAGCATCTTTACTAAGCACTGTTACCAAAAAATCAAAAATCTTTGCTCCCCCTAAATGAAGTATTCAAGACATCCATCCATCTTAGCTTAGCAACTAAGTTTTACTTGAAATAAGTATATTTGCTTATTAATCTCATTAATAAAGCTTAAAAGACTTAAGCTAGGTTTATTTATACACACTCAGACAACTTAAGTTTAATTTAAAAGAAAAAACAAAACACTTAACAAAGACTTAACTACCAGAAACACAGTATACATTACTAACTTGTACTGTGATCTTACATCAGAAAATACAGGCATATAAAACAACCCAATATATATTTACTTAAGCTGAGTAATATTTAGTAGCACAAAAGAAGAATGGTGAAAAATTCATTATTTCAAGTTACATGCAAATTATAGTGTAATCTTGATGTTAATTCAATTAAGCCACTTTTAATTAAATGATAGATTCCAGCACTACAAGGTGCAAAATTTGAGCTATATCTGTCCAATACTGTCACATACAGGAAGATGTATTTTCTCACTGCAGATATAAGTGCAAGCCTCCAATGGTATTTGTTTAGATCCATAAAGGATAGGCAAACTTTTACAAAGTAGAGAACCTGTTGCAAATCAGTGAGAGTCAGCGATATCTTTATCACTGAAAAAGAAGATATTGCTAAGAAACATACTGCTGTTAAATGTTGCGGGAGAATAAAATGTCCTTATTTCAGTTCATGCCAAGCTCTCAAGCGTTTTAACATAAAATCCAGTATTAGGTTTCCTCGTGCAACAGGAATCTTGAAGTAAATTAAAAAACCTCAAGAACTTGGTATTTTCAGGACGAAAAGAGCTAAGGAAAACCCTGAAAATACAAGCATTTTAGATTTAAACAACTAGAATTTTCTAGATGACAAGTCTGACCAGGGAAAAGTTTGTTTTATGCCGCTACAAAGATTATTATTTTAACCTTACTCACTGAAGAGATAATTAAAAATCCTTTACTATTAAAACTAAATACAAGCCAACGGAGATATTCCTTTAAATTAAAAAATTTGAATGATAACTAAAGAGCATATGGACAAAGAGTTCTACCCAGCATACAGGGAGACCACGAATGTACAGAGCTAGTCAAAAGATAAGCTCAGTGAAAGAACAGAAGGACACGTACTTAAAGTACAAATGCAGTGACTCACAAGTATTTCTTAGAAAAGAATCACCAGAATTCCAAGCAGGTAGCAAAAGCCTAAAAGAATATAATAAAACTAGACATATCCTGCCATGGAGATAGAGGTTTTCAACAACTGCATATGAGGAAAAGGGAGAACAGAGGAACAAAATAAGTAACCTGTCAAAACCAGAAGAGAGCAAATCTAAATTTAAGGCTCACAGTGAAGAGTAAAAAACATACGCAGCACCAGAGACAGACAGGTGAGGTTTAAATCCTACAGTTACTACTCAGATCTTGTATCAGCCCCTTCTCTCAAAGGGGTCACTGACTAGCAAACCAGAGCCATGTGCCATTGTGACTCTGTGACCCATCCCTTAAGAAAAGCGGCCAAGGAGTTACTCAAGGCAAAGAAAATACAGCTAAACATCTCAAGACTGACAGCTGGATCATGGGTGACATATACTGGGATACATCAGGCATAAAAAAACAGTTCAAGCTCAGATCCCTGCTATACATTATGGCAGGGACTGGGGAGCAAGAAGGAAGCTGAACACTTACATAGTGCTGGTTGTGTGCCTTTATCTAGCCAAGGCTTTCAGGGAAAACTGTGTCCTCTACAAACAGAATCAAGCTGATGGCATTACATCCTCCAAGGCCACGATCCTACAAACACACTATACCGAAGATCCAAATAGTCTAACAGAACTCAATGCACACACGAAGCACACTGGTCACCTCAGCAAAACAGGTGAATTTGTTTCCAAAGCAAGGGGACATCAGGCTACCTGTCAACAGCATTTGGATAGTGGCTTGGTTTTTACTTTTCACTTTGTGCATGAATGTTTTTAAATAAAGGAACTTAGATTTTAAACACACAAACTGAGACACGAACAGCTGTATTGGTAAATTCCTGAAATACAAACTCCACCACTTACAAAGTACTTAGTGCATGCATTTGAAGTCAGATCTGACAGACATCAGAATCCATACAGTTAATACCCAGATATCTTTCAAGTGTCCCAACACTATTACTTGGGAAAAAGTTTAAGGGCATATATCTGTTGTTTCACCCAAACACTATTACTGCCCTAAAAGCCCTAACACAAATTTAAAAAGGTTCTAAAGGAGGTTGACAGGAAGGAGTAGGTGAAGCAATTCTTATGCTGTAGTGGGTGGAAAGTGTCATCACTTTCTAAGACTGACTAAGAAACCCTTACTTACGAGGGCATTTATTTATCTATTTCTGCTACAGCAGCATTCATTTCACAAGGAGACTCTGCCTATGAATAAAAAAGAGACAGCTAAGTTTTGGCTAAGCCAATGCATTGTCATTTGTATAAGTTTATAGTTAGTTTTTAATGTAAAAAGAAAAAAACTAACTTACAAATTTAAATGAATTACTGTAAAAATCTTTATGTGGGGGAAAACGTGCAAGAATTCTTTTATAACAGCAACACTGGCAGTTAAAGAAATATAAAGAAAAAAGCACCTAGAGGAGCATCTTAGAAATTCCTTACATTATTTGTGTTATCCAAGCCAAGTTAAAAGATGGTCAATCCTTGACCAAGAAAGCCTAGTACTCACTGTATCTGAACCCTCCAACACTGTCCGAAGAAACCCCAATGTATTTGTCTTTGTTCTTCTTTGCTTTCTTTCTCTCTTCCCGAAGTCGATCATCATCTTGAGCAAACTCAACCATTTCCTTTACCTTCTGGCGTATGTTTATACCCTGGTCTTTGCCATTTTCATCTGTATAGGTAAAACAGGACAGAGATGATGGATTTGGGGGGGGGGGGGGGGGAAGAGAAAAAAATTAATCAGAGGCAGTAATACCGAACATCAAACTGAGCAATCTGAATTACAGACACAACAGTCAGAGAAACAGCTTATGCTTACTGAGGTCCACTAATTTCTTTAAAAGAGACCGACCAAATATTTTGTTTCAGCACAAATGTTCATCCTTAGATAAATGGATTTTCCTGAACGGTGTATTTAGAAACATCTCACTGCTGCTGAAACATTTAAAAGATTAACAAGAGATTGAAACAGAAATTATATTCTTCAATGGAACAATTTTAACCCTTCCAAATACAACATCTCTTTCTCAGTCTTTTTAGTACAGTTTTGCAAGTTTAACTGCACAAACTCAGTCTTACTGCACAACTGAATTCTCGAAAACCAGCTTTCAGTTGGGATGCACTACAAGCTAAATGTGCTCCTTTCCCAGCCTTTTTCACATTCAAAACACACACTGGCCTTGCTGCCTTTGCACTGTAAATATTATTTGGTGGGAGTTAAAAAAAAACCCAGCTTCAAACAGATGTGTATGTTTTGGAGCTCTAACCTTTTCTTCCCATATGATTAAAGCTATTCCTTTACGGACACCACAGGGGACCAGTCTCTAGTGCATATTTTAATATAAACCCGAACACTCATGTTGTGTTGGTTCTGTTGTTATTAGCCAGACTTTTCTGCAAGTTCTTGTCTTCACTAATTAATACTCTAGGGTCCCACGTCTTGGATTCTGCACTCTTCACACAACTGGCAACAGTCACATTCTAATTAGACTGGGGAAGCTTCTAAGCTGGTTCAGGTGACTGACAACTCCAACTACTGTTTTAATTTGCTTATAAGATTTTTCTATTGCTCACCTACAAAGTGGTAATTTTCCAGGGATCGCAAATCATAAATGTGTTCTCTGGCACTTGTAACAACACGCTCTGATCCATTCCTTATGAGGTAAGCTAGGAGCAGCAAAGACTATAAAAATACAAAGCACCTTATGATTGTATGAACAAAAGCTCTATCTTTTTTAAAGGATAAGAAAAAAAAAGCTGCAATAGAAAAGCAAACCTACCCCCTCCCCAAATTAGTAAGTAATAAGACTTTCCCCTTTTAAATAAATGCTCATTATATGGGTTCACACAGAAAAACCACGCTTTCCCCACATGCACCTTTTGCTCTTTAGAATATCAAAACTGTACTTGAGAAACTCTAATTTGTCATTACTAAATCACAAGTAGTTACTTTCATCAGCTACTGCTGATTTTAAAATATAGCAGTAGCAATGTAAGAGAAAAAGTTAACCCTGGTAAACAAAGCACTTTCTTTTGCCTCTTTTGCACACAATTTTCCAATGGTTTTGCCAAAAAGTAACTCCTACAGAAATTTAAGAAGCCTTCTGCAGGATACAATGGATATACAAAACTGCATTTCAGGACAATTTTAAGCAAGCAACAAAATAAATGAAGTTTAAGTAGTACTTTAATTATAATTTTATGTTGAGGATTTGTATCTAGAAATAAAGAATACATTCTCTTTCTTCAAAGTATCTCCTTTATCAGCTAAAACTATCATTATATTTCAACCTATCCAAACCTGATTAAGTAATTCCAAGCAGTCTTTATAACATTAAGTAGCTATGTGTGGTAGCATTAAATATTAATTTATATTGTACGTCAGGGAAAACAATTACTATGAATACAAAACATCAAGAACCTGTGAAAAGCACAAGCCATGGCTTAGAATTAATTCTGTCTTGTTACAATCCTGGCATCAAGGAAAACAAAAATATAAGCTAGTCCAATACACCACATCTAAAATATGAGGTTATATTTGCATAATTCAGTGAACACTGAACACCACTTTAAGTGCAGCATGAGATAAGCAAAAAGTTTCTCTACAATGTTAATTAAGCAAAGACAGGAAAAATGCAAATGATTCACTTCTTTTTCCAGAACACAAGTAGGACATAAAAACCTCCTATAAGATCTGCAAGAAAATCTGGTCCATTCAAAGCTACTATTTTCAGAGAATTATGAACTGAAATAAAATTAAGATTCGTTTCCATTTTATTTCAGGTATTCTTGAGTTCCTTCCAAAATATTTTCCCCACAGCACAATAACTTCTTATCTACTTCTCATGGAGCACCGTAACAACTCCTTTGGGTAGATTCAAAATGTGAATGCTACTCCAATACTTGAATATCAGCAAAATGTAATTGCTTTATTATGTTCATTAGGTAGCATCTTAAGACACACTTCTAAACCCAGAAATTTTGTTTCTTTTATATACAGCACTAGAAAGACATCTTTTGACTTCAGTAGCAGTTAGGAAAAGAAATTACAGGTTGCTAGTGGAGTGATACAGCAGTATCTAAACAAGACACAACATCAGCACATTATACAAGCAACAAGAATTATGTCCTTTATAGCCCAACACAAAGTCTTGAATATTTCCAGCTCATATACATACACACCTTATAAACTCTCCTCCAGTTCTTTTTATTGTCTTTCAGCATTCGAGTCCAAAGCATGTTCATAAGTTCTGGAAACTGTTCATACATAAACGTTGCCCTAAAGAATTAAACAAAAGGAGTAAAGAAATTTTAGTCACCGTGGTTTGGCGCCCTGGCTTGTTAAGACTCAGGGCTGACAGTAGATGGCAGACTTGATCTAAGCCCATTCACATTTGATGAGGGAAAAAGCTATCCCTCTTTCTTACTCATATAGAAGTAATTTACACGCCAGCACTACAAAAGAAATAAGTAATTCTAAAAATCTGAGGCAGTAAAAGAACCTTCACTAATTTATAACGAAGGTAATGTTTAACATAATTCTCTAATAACCACTGCAACTAGTCAAGCATGCAACTTCCAAGCTAATTGTTAACAGAAAAAAAGTTCAAGGAAGAATGTGACATGGTTTTCTCTATTTTGAAAAGTCACAAGAAAGCAGTTTGAAAATAAGCATTCCAAAACAGGCAGATATATTGAAAGAATTATGAGGCTCCATAAATAAAAATCAAGACCTTAAAAAAGACTTTGACTTCATTTTTGTTTGACAGTTTTCAATATATTATAAGATTATGTGTTAAGAAAGTAAGACTTGATTTACAGCAACTTTTCAGCATTATCAGGCAGCATACCACAGAGTTGATTTAGCAGCAAATGTCACACTCCTGTATAAAATGCACCTTTCTTTTCTTCATCACTGAACCAAATTATCACTTACTTGGCAATCTCTCCCATGAGTTGCCCTGAAGGTCCCCATGGATCATCATTGGTTGCTTCTCGAACCTTAGACTCTATTTCTGAATAATTCATAACCACATTGGTGCTGCAAAGGGAAAAAAAAATTCACACATGAAGATTAGCATCAAAACTGAGAAACACATGAAAACTTAATAATGACACTCGTGCCTATCTCACTTAATGAGATACCTCTACAGGGTGGGAAAGAAAACATCTTTAGTGCAGAAGTTACCCTGAGGACACTATATAACACATTTAAGTTGTCTTTAAGAAGGTTTTACTATTTTATTAGTCTTCAAGAATACAGATGAGAAACTAGGGATTACATTACAGCTGGATTTGGTCCAGTAAAAATGGCTTCTGGTCAAATTAAAAGCCAGACCAAACCACGACAGTCAAAGCTGATAGCATCCCCAAATATTTGCTTACAGGTTTGTATGGTGTACAGTTATTTGCAAGAGAATTTATAACTCAATCAGAAGCAGATTTTTTGTTAACGATGAGTGCTACACGAGAAACTCAAGAATATCAGTACCAGACTGAAGTAAGGGAGATGAGATTCACTACAAAGCCTGTTTCCTAGCTTGAATTTATTTAATTAAGGGAAAACAGCAAAAGAAGAAAAGCTGCAGTGCACTCTGCTTCACCATTAAAGAAATGCAAATACTATATGGAGCTCAGACGGTCTCCATGAGAGCTCACAGAAAAACATCACTTGCAAAAAGGAAGCAATTTTTCCATATTGGTTATATTAAAATAGTATGCGATTACATTTTCAAAAAAATCTCTCAAACTGGTAACCTTTAACTACAAGCTCCTTTGGGGCCCTAAAAACACCCAGATATATTTGATAACAATGATTATCCTTGTATTTTAACGTGAGTGAGCAGGCCCAAAACATCATTTATACAGAGAATGCTTGAAAAACAGCTCTACAGTTATGGAGCACTATAGCATTCAATAGGAATGAAAGCATTACTATTACTAAAAGGAAATCTAGTAAAAAAATCTAGTAATCTAGTAAAGCCCTCATCTTTCCCTATGTACTTTGCAGTATATTTAAAATAACATGCTTGCACCTATTGTAACAAAGGTTTGAAAGTTCACCTAACTGTTTAAAGCACATCATACAAGTTAAAAGAATCCTGTAAGATGACTGTTCTCAACACAAACCATCCCACAAAGTCAAACGGATTATACTGCAAGAACAACCTAGTTATCTTATAATGCAATGTGGAGAAGGCATTTGCTGCTTAAAAAGCTCCTCTGATCCTGAAGGTCTAGAAGAGGGGTTAAAAAAAATAAAGACTCTTAATAAGTCATCCCTCTGTTCATGTAGGAGTTGGCACAATGCAGCACTCAAGCAATACCCCATTCAATTTTATTTGGCATAAGGATAGCAAAGATCTTGTCACTGAGAGCTATAAACAGCAGAATCAAGAATAACATCCCCTTAAGCCTGAAGGGGAACACAGAAGGTAACTGTTAAAACAGAATAAAATTCCTGGACTTAATCTTGAATTCTCAGCATGAGAATCCTGCTGTCAGATTCTGGTTTATGATTTTATTCAACTTGGTGTCTAAAAAGTGTAAGCTACACGACTGAATAAATAATCAGCAAGCTAACAGAACCTATCTATGTAAAAAAAGCCATGTAGGAACACAGCAGTAGTTATGAACAACAGCAATTAACATTTCACAAATTCATTTCTGCTAAATGCACCTCAAGCTTCTGCTCCTGACATCTTCTTTGCCATACAAACATAAACTAATACCATCTTTATTCCCCATAAGCATAGAACGTAAAAAAAAAACCCACAACTCCAAAGCTACAGGCTTCAGGGCTTTGCAGCTTAACGCACACTAGTTCCCTTGTCCCATCGAGGAAAGGCAGGGAGTTGTATGGAAAGGTTCTGTTTGTTTTTCTAACCCCTCCTGAAGCGCTTGTTTGAGAGTCTTGATGGAGAGTTGGGAGGGGAAAACATAAAATGAAACATTTCCTTAATTTCTTAGAGGAAAGAATTTAAGAATGGAAATATGCTTGGAAAGATGCAAACTTATCCTATAAAAAATAATAATCCAGCATTATAGAAGAGCTCAAAGTGCATGGCAGCATCAGGGTCAAAAGGGGGAAACGGAAGGAAAACAAGGGAAATTAAGTAATGCCAAAAGAAAGGAGCACAGAAGCATGCTCTGTGTCTAAAACACTCCTGTAGTAAAGTTATTGTCCTTAGCAACTAGGAGAAAGCTCTTGTAAGTGCCAAGATGAGCTCTAATGGCACAAAGCATTCCAAAACAAAGTATCTTTAAGCCACATTTAATTCAGCAACAAATGTAAACTTCAAGGAAAGAAAAAAACAACCAACTGTTGTATAGCTTGGCTTTCTTCCAGGTCACTTAAAAATAACCATTTCTAAGAAGGTGGAAATACAGTTTTATTCTTCCTTTCCCATGTTTTCTATGGCCCTCATTCCATGCCCTACCCATGATTCCTGTGACCTCTGCAACAAGAAAATAATTTACGTCCAGATGTGAAGGGAAAAAGTGACTACTTTGATTGCCAAGACTTCCTGGGATTGATATAAATTTAATATCCGAGGACACTTTCAGACACCAGGGGGGGCTCTCTGATTAGTTTATACTGGGCAGCTTCCAGGGAATCCTGCTGGATCTCATGGACACAGTCCGCTCAGCAAAGAAACAGACATATAACAGTCATGGCTGTCAGAAAGTATCTTTGAGACAGTGTTTCAAACACCCTGCTATCTACGAGATCACATTTGGATCTACCCCAAATCATTAAGTGAAACCCTGCGCAAACAGCATCTTATGACAAGCGCATTTACAGAAGCTTTTGACATGGCCAGGCATTAAACACAAGAAGAGTATTTTGAAAGTTCCATCCAAAACAAAGGCATGGCACAGAAATGGGTTGACATTAACATTACGAACTGTTGCATTCTTTGCTGTTTGTGTCTTACATTTGTTTTAAGTCTGCTTAATCAGACTAATGTCAACAGACAAGTTTTACTCTTTATTGTACAGTATTTCAGTATTGTTTCTTTAAAAGAAACCCAAAACTGTTCAGAAGAGCCAAGAGAGGGCACTGTCACATCTCTCAAACAGCAGCACGGTGACACTGAGCAAAATGTTCGCTTTGGATTTCCTGCAAGAGAACACTCAACTTTAAATGTTTGCATCTACAATTCATAGCAATGCTGAACAGGTAGCTCAGATCTGACCGAGACTAAATTCCTTCACATGAATAAATGGACACTGCTAGTGAAAGAGCGGGTAATAGCTCTGATCATCTCTGCATCAGGTAATAAGACACACTTCCTCTTAAAAATTGTGAAACTCAACAGCTGTACCACAGATGAGGTACCACAAAAATGCTCCGAGCACAATTTTGTCTGCGTTTTTCAAAGAATTCAACCAATTGTAAATAGCTTCAAATGTTCTGAAGTTACCTTTCGAGATTTGTAAATATGAGATAAAGCTGTCATCTGGATCATGGGGCCATTTCTTACAGTGTGCTAAAAAACCCTAAACCCAAACCAAAACCTGGAACAATGCCAGAAAATAAGCAAGAGGGGGAGAGGAGAGGGATGGGCAGGGTGAGAGGAAGTATTGCACATATGTCAGTTGTATAATTCAAGGTAAAAATGCATGTTTAGTTGGAGCCCAGGACAGCAAACAAACAAGAAGTTCTGCTCCTACAGATACAGAACAGAGGGGATCAGAGAAACTGCCAAAAGTTTGACCAAGCATCTGCCACTTCAACCTTTACTGCTGCAACAGTCTGAAAACCACTTTAGTTTCCAGGCATAAGTGAATAAAAATCCTACAGGTCTGAGATTATCCTCTGAGCACTATTCTTTAAAACAGGGAAATTAAAGATAGCTTGTGGGTAGCCTGCAAAAACATAAAGCCTTATAGACCTAAGGCACACTTCACAGATGACATACAGAAAAGGCACAATTTAAGAGGCGCTCTGTCTTCCACCTCTCTTACAAGCAGATATTGAAAGCAACCCACAACATGGACACAAATACAACAAACACTGGCGAGTGATGAATATATATGCAGAAAACTTCCGTTATTTCCATTATTTATTTCCACATACTCCAGTATAAGGCTCTGACATATTCTGGCTACTCTGCTCAGGCTTCTGACCTTACATAGTAATACATGACTTGAGCTACTAATATTCAGAAGGACATTAGTGAGGATGAGGTGCACTCTGCTCTTGGTAATGTACCAGCACTTCTTCAGTAGTGTTTTCCACAAAATAGCTGCAAAATTCATTCCAAAAAAGAAAGCTTTTCTCTTTAAGACTAATAAAAAAAATTATTTAAAAAAAAAAAAAAAAAATCACTTTTCTGCCAGTAAAGCAATCCCATTGTAATTCCACACAGCATTTTATTAAAAAATTAAATAATCACAACATCATGAATTGAAATGTTTGTTTCAGAGCGAAGATTTCTCATTGTTCAGGACCACAGGGATCTCTACAGATTCATCTGCTGTAACCAAAGTCAGCTCAATTATCTGTTAGGAAATTATCATCACTTACAAAATATTACACAACTATAACTATGTAGCTTCTAGTAATAGCTTCCAATTGGTAAAATTACAAGTAGCTTTGTTGTGTCTGAACTAATTATCCCACATCAATCACTGCTGGTTCTACACTGGAAAAAACCCACCACTAAATCTCTCTATATTGTATCCCTTGAACAGGGAACACTCTGGAAACATGGATGTGGGAACACGAGGCTCTGATCACAGTCAGCGACAGAAATGGAAGTAGATTGGTTTTTCAGCTAATGTCTCCTCTACATATTTGCCTTCAAACTCTAATGTTAACCCTCAAGCAACATTTCATGATAATGATTTACATACACCATCAGCAATCCTGCTAAAGAAAAAGGTGCAACAATTTTTGTCTTCATTCACTTGATTCAACACTTTGATTAGAACCCCGGACGCAGCACATAGCACTAGTAAGAGCAAAGAGTTCAGTGTCCATGGTATTCTCAAAAGGATGCCACACAGTTGGGTATTTCCACTTCATGCTCCCCTGCATCTCCTCTATCTTCCAGACTTTTTCCCCATGGTCAGTGGTGTTCTGTACCCTCATCACCTTGACAATACAGGCAAAGTGCATGAGATCATAACTCATAAAGGAAGCTTACAGTTCACTGGTAGATTCTGGGAACAATGTTCTTTTGGAGGAAGTATTTCTAAGATAAGCATTCAGTAGGAAAGGAGTAAAGAGCTGTACCTTGGAGTTTCAGCTCTTCAAATGACATGCAAATTTAGCATTTTACATTAATGCTCAAATAGCAGCAGTCTTAAACATACAGAAACCTTTAAATACCAGATGCACAGGAAACCTGACATAATGAAAATAAGAACCATAAGAAAAGCAAGTACTTATACATTAAAGATAATGAAAGAATAAGAAATATCCATCTATCCAGAACAGAACTTACTTTAAAATATATTAAGGAATTGGAAAGCCTAACAGATCTTAGTCAATGTTTCTGCACAAACTTGAAAGCCTTGAATATGCCCTGGGGCAAGAGTCAGACCACTCCATTAAAAGCACCATTAGGATTAGAGTTGCCATTGATGTGGGTGGTGTCACTGAGGACACAAGTACAATTCTAGACATTAGATCCACAGAAGATTTGTGAAATGCCATGTCTAATCTTGTGACAACTAAAATAACCAGAAGTCACAGAGAGGGTGCATTACAACAGTTTCTTTATAGTGATGATAAAGGTATTGGGTTGGACAGGGTAAGCCTAATTAGAAACACTTCTCCAACCTCTGGGAAGCTGCCCACTGTGCTGAGGGACTGAGCAGCAGGAACAAGAAACCTGGTTTCACAGTTAAAAATTTTTTTCAATGTATATTTCAAACCAATTACAATATCATGTATACATGGGACTCCTATGTGCATAATATTATGCCTTTAACTATTACTCCAAGGACATCACTGGATTATGCACCTTCTGTTTTCCTTTTTTTAATCTTACAACTGGGAACACTAAAATACTAAAAGCTGAGATAAGAAACTTTCTACATTTTACCACCATTAACAGTTTCCAACAACGTACCATTCTGCAAATACCTGTTTAAAGACTAAGTACAGAAGAAAAAAACAAACTCAAGTGTCACACACATGTATGCCTCTCGCATGCACAGTCTGAACACTGATGCCATCCCAACAAACAGCAACACTAAAGAAATTATAATTTTAAAAGAAAAAATAAATAGTCTATTAGAGGGGGAGGGGTCTGGATGAACAGAGGACAACAGAAGCTCTTTTTCTGTACAGCACTACGCAATGTGGCACCGAAGTCTTGCAAGAAACAAGTACTTTAACCTTTTGTTATCTGACGCGACAGAACAGACACAACATAAAATTATCTTTTATGTAACAGTGTTTAGCATTACACTTTCAATATGCAGTCTCAGACTAATACTTTAGCCTCCTTCTCTCTGTAATTTGTTAGCAGCTTCTTTATTTTTAGAAAGTCTTCACCACGTTTCCTATGACTTTCACACTGAATCAAAGCAAAGCACACTGCATTTCGTCCGTGACAGAACAGATGTTACCGACTCAGAATAAAATCTTGTCACCTTGCTTGGTGACATAGCAAAGGAGACTGTTACAGCAACAGTCTCCAAAGTCTACATGGACAAAACCCAGTAAGAATACACTTGCACAGCTCTATGCTGTGGTTATCAGATTTTAAATTAATAGATTGCATTGTCCAAACAGAACATACCATAAATGGCATCTAAAAAATAAACAGATAAGAAACCATTAAATTACAGCATAAGGAAAGTTTGCTTTAACTCTAACTGAAGAAGGAAGAATGTGAATCAGGTTAATTTATTCATCTTGCGTATCTCCATTTAAACATCACTACAATTTTTATGGAAAGGCACACAGCACTGCTGTTATCTTTCTCATATGGATGGTTTATTATCAGCATGGTGGTAACTTCAACGTAAACCTCTGAACAAAGGCAGCAGTAACTTACATCTGGACGCTGAGCTAATGCTTTGCTCTTACAGTTAAAGAGCTGGCTTTGTCTTCCAGCAGCTTATTTTCTCCTGCCAGTTAGGCTGTCTGCTCCCTTTCAGCTGAGAAGCTAGCAGTCTCCCACTGTAACACCAGACAGGGACTCACTAGCTATCGTTCATCTGGTCCATGGTGCATGTTTCAGGAATAATACAACACACGGGAATAAAACACAACAGCAATTTTTTTTTTTTTTTCATTTTTCCCCCAAATCAGTACAGGGGCTGTCAGTTTAAGGCAAACGATGAAAACAAGCCAAAGTATAATGTAGCTTTACTTTCAGATGTTTGAGACTGCATCCATATTTGCTTTTTTAAAAGAAATGGACAAATACAACACAAAATAAGATGAGCAAAATGAACATTCAACACCTAGAGAAGAGTAAGGCAGACTCCAGGAACATTTTCACAATATGGTTACCTAAAAGACCCCAACCCACAGACACACATTCATCTAAGATGAAGCCTTTGGAGGGGAAGGACCCATCTTATCCCCACCACTCAATTTCTATGAGTCATGCACCTACACTATTTTTAGTCTCTAGATTAGAAGGTTCTTGTAAAGCAGGACTGAAAATAGACAGAAACTTTTTAGCATTCTGAGAAAGCTTATTTTAATATTAAATGATCCATTTTTAAACTGCGTGGAGAATTTAGCTTCAACTACTGAGAGTACATGGTAAATAAAAAAGCTACACAACTTGCCTGAGCACAGGCTATGCTTCCCCCACTTCCAGGTGTGGGAATCTTGGCATCTATTAAATTGTTAATTAGTTTCCAGAAACATTTTTGCCAATTAAAAAAATCATTTAATACTTATCCATCTGGGCATGAAACACTTTCAACGGAGCATCTGAATTGGTGAGCTAAAAAAGAAACTGTCCCGATCCACACAGCACCATCTCCCAAACCACACAGGGCTAGCACACCACCTAAAAAGGGGCATCATATTAACTCCACTTATTTAGCCTTGCTTCCTTCAGGCTCTGAGGGATTAAAGCTGATCATTGGTCCAAACTTGTGTTTTAAAAAACTGAAAGGATTTAAGACAAAGTCAAACTGAAAGATGTGTATCAGCACCAGATTTCACTGCCCTGCGTCAGTCTGTCACTACCTTAGAAAGCTCACCATTCAGACTGTCTCACAGACTGGACAGAAAAGATAAGACATAATTTATCCACCTGTTATCCCAAACAATATAAAGGGCATTCAGGAATGTATGTACCGAATGTTACTAGCAGATATTCAGAGAAAAAATACTAACTGCCTTCAAACTAAAGATGGTCTCACCAGAGTGAGTGTGCTGAGGCACTGGCACAGGTTGCCCAGAGAAGCTGTGGCTGCCCCATCCCTGGCAGTGTTCAAGGCCAGGTTGGACAGGGCTTGGAACAAGCTGGTCTAGCGGAAGGTAGGGTTGTAACTAGATGAGCTTTAAGTTCCCTTCCAACCCAAACCATTCTGTGATACTACGGTACTGCTCTTGCCCTCAGTGAACTCGTATATTCAATCTCAGCCAGCATCTCTCTCCTTGCTTAGTGAAGACAAACTAACTAAAAAACATGTAACAAACTTAATGCATTTTCATTTTGCTCCTGTCAGTAATGTCACTTTTGTTATAAAACACGAAACTTAGATTTAGAGCCTTGCAAATGAAACATATGGATACCAAATATGAAGCCAGCAGTTCACATTCAGGGAAGAAACAGATGGGTACCCATCTGCTAAAATGCCTAGTGAAATACCTCAGGTTACAGAGGTAACAGCACAACATTAGCTAATACTTGACCGTTTGAAGTTACTTGTTTTTAAGCCACTCCTCAGAAGCATGACAAATATGACACCAGTCAATTTAGTACAGGAATACTGGGTATTATTACAGACCTTCTATGCAAGTTGCAATTATGCTCTTTCTGACCAACGATACCATCTTCAATACGGTACAGTAAGATCTAAAATACAATTTCAGCTTTTCAAGTAACAGCTTCATAATTTATGTGGCAGATGTGCAAGGCAAACTGCACAGAAAGAGATAAGCCAAGAAAAACATCCTGATGGCCACAAATGAATTAGAACTTGTGGGAGGAAGGAACTATAAAGCTATTTCCTGTGCCTTACAACTTCTAATCACAAACGACTACCAAGTAAACAAGATAACCCAAAGTCCACCACACACACACACTTTCAAAAAGAACAGTGACTTTAAGAATTAAATTGAAACCTGTTAAAGAATTTGGGAGATCTGTCACTTACAGAAACCACTCACTGCACACTACTGAAGTCTTCCTTTTCAAAGTTTACCCCCCTCTCTCAGAAGTTGTCCACTTGCAGCTTGCTATATTCTTCACGTTCTTGTAATTGCTATGCTACAGCTGAAGTAGTTTTTACAGATGTTGGGAACATGAGGCAACTAATTACATGGCAGCTTTAAAGCACATTTGTGTAAGAAACCAACACTTCTCCCCCTGAGTAGATTTAAGGCTGATTTCATCTCTTCTATTGCAGATTCCCTGCAGTATGCAAGTGTTAATACTTTCATACTTTTATATAAAACAATCCCTTGTGATTTAAACCAACAGATACATGGCTGCTTAAATATATTAATTTGTCAACAACTGTAGAGCAGCAAGATGTGCTGGTAAATAATTTCTCAAACTCACTGAGGATTTTACCACATTACTACTATCGATTGTGGTTTTGTATCATCGCTATATGAAGCATTTCTTCATCTACAGCCCAGACCCATTTGTTTGTTTCCCCATTCTTTATGGATGTTTTGGTTCCAAACACCCACCTTAACATTCTTCAGCTAGCATCCTCTAATCTTCAACAATTATACTATCTTTACTTCAAATACACATTTCCGAAGTTCCATTTTAACGCCTTAGTAAGTGTTGTCATTTTGCTTACTATACTTCATTCAAAAATACTTCTTTTAAAGGTGACTTGCCAGAATAAATGTTGTGCTCCAGCAAGTAGAATGAATCAAAAGACTTCCTTTTAATTCACACTGTAAGAACACCATGATAGTATTTTCCACTGTTTTGCAGTATTAGGTTTTTAGGCCACATTTTCAGTTCAAGTTTTAGTTAAAATTAGAGTCCAATTAAACCTAAACCATTCTTGTGATCAATCTGGTTAATCTTAATCATAAAAACCGATTTCACAAACAAGTAGGGGAAAAGCTGCCTTTCAGGAAACATTTGACATTTTGGTGGGATAGTTACATGCTACAACAGCAACTCTGGTTTTGATTCAGACAAAAAGGCGACACTGCTGCTGCCCTTTGCAAGTTCTCACTCTCCTTACACTCATGTGAGCCTGCATCTGGCATATCACACTGAAGCCACTGCTTCGTAGCTCCTATGCCTGTGGATTTAATTGCTTTCAAAGTTCAGTAAGCTGTGTTTAAACAATAGCAGCCATACAGTCAAAAAAGTTGAGGAATTACAAAACTTGGATGGGCTTTTGTAACTGGAACTGAAGAGATTTCCATGTGTATGCTGCAATCACACAATTACTTTTGCTCAGTCCTCAACCTTTGCTTCTCTGCTCCTTACACTTCAGATTTTTAATTCTGTAACAATCAGAATGTAGCAGTTTTAAAACTATTTTCTAGACTTAACTATGTGTCTGTACAGAATGCAGTCAGATTGTGCTTCCTCCTTCAAGACTCAGCAACAACCACTACGTACTTTCTGTCAAGTGCTGCATCTTAATTTTTCCATACTTCTGATCTAATCAGGTAACATGACTGATACTGAAAACAAATTAATCAAGTAGAAAAGAATTAGAGAAATCTAATTAAAACCACACTTTCTGTAGAGTGCTTTTTATATTAATAAAATACCAGCATGAATAAGTGAATCCCAATAAACAGTGCTAGACAATTGTAAAATTAAAATTTAAACACATCCATTTTGGGATAGACTGAAACACTCTTCACCATAGCTTACAACCTCCAATCAACTGTTTCTTTGTACTTTGTTGCACTCATTTAACTTCAAGAGTAAATTTCCCTGAAAATAAAAAGCTCATTTCAGGTGTTCATAATGGGTTGCATAAGCTGCCTTCTGAATTAGCTACTAGCAGTACTCACCTCTTTCTATACACACCCTACTAATACACCACATTCAAGCCCACAGCTGAAGCATTTTAAGTGTGTATTGAAATCTTCAACATGTAAGGAGACTCCACAAGTACTCCCAGTCAGGCAGGTTTCAGGACTGGGGCACAACATTTGAATGTTGAGAGAGAAGTATTTACAGGAACAGTGAGGTCTTACCCTTCTTTCAATAAATAAAATGGGTAAGTTTTCAGAGAAGTTGTAGCTTTGAATGTGTGTAACTTCAACCCACTGGTGTACCTTACACTTCCTGTATTTGACCATAAAAAAAAAATTTGAGAATGACCTTGGATAACAAAGGAAGATAGGGGTGGGGGGATAAACCAAAAAACAAACCTCACAGTAAAATGAATCACAGCAGCTATGACACTCCAAATTCTCCAGGAGGTCAAACAACGATCTCTGCACTTAAACCAACCTGGTTCCAAAACAAAACTTTAGTTTTCAGAGTGTCAAGAGACGTGTCATTAGTTCTTTCATGCTATCCCCCAAAGATACCACTCCTTTGACAAGCCCCCTCACGCTAAAGCTTCTGACATGCTGCACTCTTTGCAACTGTTCACTCACCAAAACACATCATACTAGGGTTTTCTGACACCATGAAGAGCATGTAACAGTTGTAAGTTTACAATAATGCACCAAGTGGTCAAGAAAGACTCCTGATGCTATACATGCTCGAAGTATATCATCTGGATAGTTACAGATAGTAGATTTTACTCCAAAAAGCAGCAGCACTGCCTGATAGTTACTACAGCTATGAACTGTGCAGACCTATTCTGTGTTACTAATCACACTGAAATCTAAGTAATCCAAACTTTCCTTACTCAGAGCATTGTTTCAAATATTTGTCAACTGACAAAGTATTTAGTGTGGACAGAATAATGCACAGACAATAATATGGAGTTTAATACTGCCAAAAACCACACACCCCTAACATTAATGGATCGTGTTTAATGATCCTTGTAGTTTCAGCTATCCCTTCACTGCAAGCTGAGTAACATGAAAACACTGCCCTAATTCCAAATTTATTACAAATTAAGCCTTACTCTAAACACTAGCTGTTCCACCAGGCAAGGCTGATTAAAGTTTAAACAATGCAAGCGCTGAAGCTTTTAACACACAAATTGATCATTCTCTGCTACTATATAATCACTTTGGCACCGTGACATGCCATGAACCCCTACACTTTGCAATATCAATCCTCTGCCATCATTTTGAGAGGAATGAACCTGGGTACAGACAGCTCCTTTAAGTTAACAGCAAGCACCGGTTACAAGCGCTTCTCTCATTAGAGCCACAGGCAAGGTACAGATAAGGTTATCAGATCTGCCTCTGTTCTCTCCAGCCTGTCCAACGGCTACAGTTCCTGCCAGCTCTTCTCCTTGCCCCTTCAGGCTCAATGCAACCAGAGGCAAACAGCAGCACCCTAGCTGCACATAAACCATACAAGTCAAATGCACACACACACCCCCCACTTTTATAACACAAATCGCACTCTGTCCTTGGCATCCAGGCTTCCTTTGAGGGGCTTGCAGTTCCCTTTTACCTTAAACTAGAGCTATAACTCTATAGCTTCACATTTCATCTGTGATACTGCAAAGGATTAACCTTGTATGACCTAAGAAAGCCTGAGATGTGTATCTATCTCATCGTCAACAGAATCTAGAAAAATGGTCCATATAGCAGGTGAAGCAACTAAACAAGAAAACCCTCAACTGCTATTTTAATACAGCCTTGTGTCTTGGAAAATACCTTACGACCAAGGCAGAAGCAGCACTGCACTTTCCAGAGTAGGAGAAAGGAAAAGGAAGGAACAGTTTACACAAACTTATCAAATTGCAGGCTCATAACCAGTTATTTTCCTTCATTTATTCAAGTGTCTTCCAGTGGAATTGCTCTGCAGGAGGTATTCAGTAGGAGAGAAAGATATTCGAGACTACTATCCTCACCTTTGTTTTTCTGAAACAAACTGCATCATCATTTACTGATCTTATTCTAAGCACACTGGAATTAATTCTATAGCTGCTGTTGCTTGCAAACAAACCCCACATAACCTCAACAGCATATTTCAGGCATCTTATTTACTGAAAATAATTAAAATTAAATAAAAAAATGAATAATGCTGTCACTAAAGAGAAGTTGATAGGCTTCTCTTCTCAAGGTTCCTTACAGTCTGCTTGCCTACTACATGAAGCAGAAAGCAAGGACTATTCCACTGTCCTATGCAGTGCTATAATACCTGCTACACCCAATAGCTCTAATGCATCTGCAGGGTTTCTTTTCATATCCAATACTGAAATCCAATCCAGAAAAGATCATTACATCTGTCAGACAATTTAAGGAAGACACTTAAGACTACATAGAGTATGTCTGGACGCAAGACCCTCATTTCTTGAGTCCACTACACACAGCCTTAAAAGGAACACAATCAAAGCACTTTCAACTTGTGTTTTAGTGTCTCAGCATATCTCATTTTTCCTGGGAAGGAAGCTTCCTTCAAAAACTAAGCCTTTCCTTTCACCTCACCTTGCTAACAAGAACAAGAAATTCAATTTCTTATAAATTAAAGTGCAATTTAGACTTCACAGTCTCTCAGCGAGTACTTTGCACTTGAGCATAAGTAGGGATGTGCAAGGGGAAACCTGTTTGCTCAGTATCTCTCATGCTGTCAAAAGATGCCTGTTATGTTGTATAAAAAACAAGTACAGGCAAGCACCCAGTGATAAGTTAGCAGAATAAGCTATGAGCATCCAATATTTTACAGCTGGGGGCAAAGAATTCAGGGGGATTTCCAGCTATGCCTTCACCTTTTGCCAGTGCTCCTTCAGCATCTAGTGGCTCTAAAGGCATTCCCTGGCTTCTTGCTTCCAATTTGTTTTGAACTAGGCCATAAGCCTTTCACAAGCTGTTTTTTTTAAACTGCCTCATCTGTCTTGCTGTTTTTACATAAGAATAACCAGCACCTCTAAACTTAGCAAAACTCTAAACTCTTCAAACAGACCTTTCAGCTTTTTGAAACACATGGGCTTGCTCTGAATTATTTCCTTAACCCTCCTTTTCACCAGCAAAGTCTCTTTTTCCTCACTATCTTAGAGAAACAGTAAGAGTTTTGTTAGGAGCCACCCATATAGCACTGGCATTATCTCCATATCACCTGCAAGGATTCCATTCTTCAGCATGCCCTTGGAAGTCTGGAGGTTTTAAATAAATTTCTAATTTTTATGTTCAAGAGCAACCTTTATGAAAAATGCACCCAAAAATGTTTTTTTATTTATGCTCTTGTTGCTCACAACACAATTTTTAATCCAAGTGCTTTATTCACTATTACAGAATGGCTCTGAAAGTGGTGTCCTGAACCAGAATCACTGTACAGCTCAGGACCAAGTCAAGGCTTGCAACTTCTGTCTTCTTTGCTAGCATTTTGGTGAGCCAACCACCGATAACCTAAATGTGTACTGTGAACAGTGGAAGATGCTGATGCAATGTACATCTAACCTACAAAGGATACATGAAGTCACCCACTGCTATCACATTTCCTGCCCACATTGCCTCTCTGCCATCCACATAGGGTGAGAAGACATGAAGCAATACAGTCCTCTTCCTGCTCTTGCTCTGCCCTCAGAGCCCTGAATTTTCAGTTCGTAAGGACTGACTGGATGACATAGTTTGCTTGTTAATCTGGTCTGAAAAAGTTTTCTTTCACATGTTCCTCACCCATTCAGCTGTGCCTGTGTTATTTTGTGCCTGCCCTATTACACAGTCCTAGTAACCACAGTGTTCTAAAATGGGACACAGACAGAACACATTAAAAATTTGCTGAAATATTCCAGGTTCCACCTTCTAAAATTTGCCTTATCCCGGGACAGATGCCCTTCATAACATTCGCGTATCTCCTACAATAGACTTATAAGAACTATTTTTCCCTTCACCAGCTGCAGGCCTTCCTCCCATTACAATTAGCTGTCATCTCCTGGTCAAGTTAACTTAGTGTAATCATAATAAAACTTATGGTGACAGTCAGTTCTCACAATCAACCATCTCCCACTATTTCTTCTACAGCATATCACACAGGGTAAGTACATGATATATAATCAAAACCACATCAAAATAGTTCAACTGATACAAGACTCATAGATGAGGCTCGTGGCATATGAAACGATAATGAAATACTATAGAAGGGCTGCACTTTGTGTCACTCATGGAGCTTCTGCTGGCAGGAATAATGTTTTTTCCCCCATAACTGAGTGTTAGGAAACACAGGGCTGTGGTACCTACCCAGTCCACCTTTGATACATTCTAGCTGATACTTGTTACAGTAAAGAGCTCCTATGGCTCCAGATAGCTGAGTCAGAGCCAGGGAAGGGCTGAGGCTGGGAGGGAGCCCCTGTGACCGCCCAGCCCAGGCACTGCGCTCACACAGTCTCAGCAGGAGCAGGTTGCTCAGGCCCATGTCTACACAGGTTCTGAACATCACCAAAGATGGAGCCCCTGCAGTATTTCTGGGCAACAAGCTCTGCCGTTTGCCCCCCCCCCCCCCCCCCCCAGTAAAATTAACACCACCCCCCCCCAAAAAAAAAAGGTTAAAAAAAACACCCATCATCTTTTCCTACTTCAGATTGTTCATCCTTTAATCAACCTGAATTACCATTTCTTTCCTGCTACAAGTGTATCTAAGAATAAAAAGATAAAAGGCCCTCACCATAATCCTAAATAGACTAAATTAGCTTAATACCCATTTTATTTTGTTATTCAATTTTCTATGAAGACAGGTCACAACCTAGAAATCCTTCTAATACTGTATTAAGCAGTTGGATGAAGTGTCTTTAGCTAATGACAGTGTGTCCTTTTGCAGCATTCACAGCAGAGTATCCAAAAATGAGCACAAGCAGTAAGAGCACACCATTCAGAATAAATGAATTATTATATTATCAACATTACATTAACATTCATTATTTCATTAGAAGTTTCAGACTGGGATCTCACATGAAATAAAAGGGGTAGCTTGGCAAACTGAAACCCCACAAGTTCACAAACACGCATTTTTAGTCAAAGCAAGTGCTCTTCTGTGGAACGAGTGTGGCAAATTATATACAAATTAACTTTCGAAACGCCAAGACATGTTTATTTGTGGAGGATAATGACGTTTCCTCTCCTTTCACAGGTATCATTTGTTAAACTGGTTCCTCCAGGAGATCAAGTAACCCTTCTGTCTTAAAAAGGTAACAAGAGCTGTTTCATTTGCCTCAGAGCCCCAGTTTCTAGGTCCTGCCACAAAGATGATTAATTTCAAATTACACTGTGTTTACAACAAGCCAATTTCACTATGGTTCAATACACCAACTATTTATTTATTTACACAGTAATGGGAAGATGACTGGATTTTGATGATCTAATGTCTGCAGCTGCAGAAGTTACAGTTACCAGGTAATCAACAAAACCCTGGCATTGGCAGTTTAAAGGCTGAGACTCCACTTCCAATTAGGACTCTTATTAGCACTAAGTTCCCATGCTGTCTCAAGAAATGCAGTTATCTGCTTGGTAGCAGAGAGATAAACCACTGTGACAGAAGTTAACTCATTTAGACAACAAGTAACTTTGAACAGAGGGTTTTTTCCCCCCCACCTCTCTTTGCATGATCATATGGAGGAATAGTTAAAAAGTTATGTCGTGAGAGGAAGCACTGAACAGTGTGTAATGTACATTATGATGTTTCTAAACAGCTCAATGGGATGGGGAGAGCAACCAGTAAGAAAAACATTTATGATTCAAAATGAAGCAGAGGAAAGAAAAAAAAAAAATGTATTCCCTAACTCCCAACAGGTCTCATTATTATTACAACAGATTGAAAAAAATGCAGGTCAGTCTCATTAAACAAACTGAATATACACTAATATTACTAATTGTATCCCAAATGAACCAGTTAGTATCCATTAAGCATGCAGTCAATATTTATCTGGTTAGGATATGACTATTTGGATCAGAGGAGGGAGGAGTACAACAGCTTTGAAGTGGTTTCCTTAAAACACATAAATACACACTAACAATATTGGTGGTGTCACATTAGTTTCATTTTTAGTGGCAAATCCAAGCACATCCAAACAGATTTAATCTATTTAAAAACACAGTCTACACAGAATACCACTCTTGCCACTCTGTAATAACTGAAATACATACCAGCAGTATTTCTAATATAATTAGCTGCACTTTTAAATTGAATTGAAAGCATCTCATACGAAGATGTGTCAGATCCCAAGATCACTCCCACCCTCAATCATTCAGAATAGAACCATACAAGACACAAAACTAAATCTGTATCCCTTCTCCCAGATCTGGGATCTGAGAGTGGAATCAGAAGTACAGATGCTATTCCCCTATACAACAGTGATACAAAGATAGAAAGGTTAGCTCAGGGCCTTGAAGCAGTGATATACAAAGTAGAAGAAATTTAAACTTAAATTTGTGATCTTTTAGAGCAGTTTTGCAGCTAACAAACCACTTTGTTTCAAATAAAGTTACGTAAAAATGTACTACCATCAAAAAGGGTTCCAGCTTATCTTTCTGTCCTTTCCCCTACCAACACAAGTGCTGGTGGTGCCATAAGCAGCTGGCAATGCAGGATGCTGCCAAATCAGTTACGAATCCTGAAAGCTTGGTTTTTTTTTTTTTAGCTCTATCAGCAAGATAGCACAAGCAAATACTGAACTACGTAACAGTAGCATAAGGAAGGTAAAGACCATGAATGGTCAGGTATAGAAGTGAGACATTCTCTTTTAGTGGAAGAATAATCTCATAGCTCCTCAACCTGCTTGTGAAACCACATGCTAAGGGAGTACTTCAAGCACTAAACCTGCACCTTTTCCTCCTTTGCCCCCAGGCACTTATTCCTACCCAAAGACCTTCCTTCATGCCAGTACAAATATTTGTGTGACCATGGAGTTAACTATACCAGGGAATTGATCTAGTGGAAGATTGAATTGGCAAAAACAACTAGCTAGTCAGAGAGAGATTCTCTCATCAAGCATAAAGTATGCTACTGCCAGCAAAAGGGAGAGAGAAGTGTGCAGTCTGTGGCAGACAGAAGGCTGTGAAACCTCTTTTACCATCAGCCTACGCTTACACCGACTGTGAAACTACAACCTTCATGGCTTAGGTTATGTTTTCGTAATTGCGATAGTGCTTGCTGGTGGTGTTTGCCACTTCAGGGCAACTACAAGGGGAGCCTCAGCCATGTGTTCCACTTACACCTGCTTTAATGAATGGTCCCTCTCCTTTCCCCTTCTCTTCGCTCCCATTTCAATAGCACTTCCTCAGATGCACAGCACAAACACTTGTTCAGTTTTATGGCAAACAAGTCTAGGGAACTAATCTAACTTGACTCTCTTTTGGGAGGGAGACAAAGGAAGAGGGAAAGCTTCCAGTTGGATCTGTTCCTCTGTCTGGTTCACTGCTCAGCAGCCCAAACCACCATACTTACACAGCACACGACGCAAGAATGAATAAGTAATGAATACTTCTTCTAACACTGTTACTGAAAAAATACTCCTGGAACCAAAGCCGACACAGTGCTCTGGAAAGAAGCGAACTCCCAGCTCATAACAATTTCACATGACCTTAACACCCAGTTGCACATGAAAAAATTAAAGTGCATCCCAGTTAGAATCAGCTCTTATTTTTTGGAGAGGGAGAACATGCTTTTTCATGAAAGAGTTATGCTCTCCTATACAACTGCTCTTTCTAAAGAGCCTACTGAGCATCCTTAAAAGAAAGTTTTAGCTATACTACGGCTGTTTATTCCAAATCCAACAGGTAAATAAAGCTCATGCTCCAAACTGAAAGATGTCAGCAGCTGGCAACCTTTGTAACAGGGTCCATATTTGACCTGCATCAATAAGGTCCAGCACACTATAAGGAGCTGGAAAAAGACCCACTGCAAAACCAAATACTTTACTCACTTGGTATATTTGCTACTAATTCAGTTTTTCATTTTCTTGCCCTGTATTAACTTTGCCTTACGAATTAACAAAACTGAAATAAGCTTTTCAAATCTGTAAAACAGTCAACTTTAAACAGAAATTTGTGCCACTGTAGATCTTTACAGATGTTTGCATCTGTAAAACAAAGATCTTTACAGAACTTTATAGATGTTTAGTAAAAAAGCATTAAAGGGATTAGCACAGAGCTTAGTTAAACACCCTGATCCTTCTGACCATAGCTGCAATGATGTAGGTAAGGCTCTTATCTTTGACCAGCTTCACTTACTTCCTAAGCAGAAGCCTGGTCTTATTTCTGGCAAGGCAATGCAAAACTATGTTTTAAAAACACCTCAAGGACATGTGTATATCACATATAAACACATCATTTAGCCTTTCTGAAAATACATAAGGCCATCACCTTAGCTAGCCTTATGTAACAAAACTATTGTTAGCTTACGTATTTTGCCATTTTACAGCATATATGTGGAAGGCCACTAACAAAATCACCATGTGAAGAAGTGTGTTACTGAAATTTGCATATTTGGCTGCAACTACCTTATGCTAACTCTTAATATATACGTCAGCTTATAGTATTAGCCTGCTTTTAATTACTCCACCAGTAGAATAGTCAAACAGGAGATTAACATGTCTATGTGCATGAGATAACAGCGCATAATATTTTCAAAGATGCTTATCACCAATACTAAATTACATGGCCCAAAGAGTACAACCATTTCTATTCCTTATTAAAAACACCATGGTTTTGGAAATTTTTTAAAGAAGGAAAACCCCAAGAAATAAGTGCTGTGACCAGTGCTTAGCAGACACAACCATACACTGCTGAAGAGCTAAATGACATATTCAAACACAGTCTTCCTTTGCATTCCCAATACTATTCCTTCTTTCTCTTGGTATTTGGGAACCAGGCAGAAGACAAGTCCTTATAGGGCTGGTAATAATAATCATCACCTTGCTTGTAATAATGATACAAAATGCTGTTCTTAAAGCAGTTATCAGCAGGACATCTCTTAAGCAGCAATAGGAGGATAACTCATGCAGCGAGGTTTAACTGTGCCTTACATAAAACAATGGAAGTGTCCACTGCTCTGAAGATCTTGCTTATGCACACGAAAATAAATCTTAAATATAAAGAAAACTAAATGATCCTGGAACTGGAGCAAGGGAGTTTATGAGAAGGTCAGATTGCAAAGGACTAGTGTTAGGCAGTTATTTACCCTTTCACTGGATCTATCATATGATGGATCATATACCATCATACCTGCTATTACTAAGCCTGCAAACAGCACTTGATTGAAGAAGAGCTCAATCATTGGGGTGGACAAATCCATGAATCATAAGAAAATCATCCGTAAACAAGAACAATTACAGGCATATTAAAAAAAGAAAGTAGTTAGGCAAGAAGATTTCAAACCCCCAGCTGAGCACACATAGGAACCTGCCTATATTTGGCCAAACGTGAGCATAATACAGGCAATAAGCAACTGAAAGCTAGCTCTAAGCCATGTAATTGTAGGGTAAATTACTGGTATGCATTTACTACATTAATATGTATAATGCATAGAATCAGTTAGCAGACAACATGAGACTGGAAGTCAGTAAATCCAGAGTTTTATCTATGATCACTGACTGTGACTTGGGTTACTTGATACAATTATCTTTGTAACTTTCCTCATCTGTGAAGTGGGGTTAGTCCAGAAAACCATTTCTCAACTGAAGAGCAAAGTCTAATTTACATGCCATGCTTCAGGCTACAACAGCTAGGAATTGCAATGACAATCAAAGCAGTAATTCACTCTATTTTACCAACAATTTATCCCTCTCTTTACAGCTGGTACAATTAGAAGTACTAAAGAAAACACGCTGTTTATTAACTAAAAGAATTTCTCCCCTACCTAGTTGCATTGCAGCCAAGGACAGCATTTTCCTTCATTTTCCTTCTTTTTCCACTTTAATCCTTCCTTTTCCACTAAAAATCCTTCCACGTTGCATAGATGTAGCATCAGAACAAATCATAGAGGACTCTAGTGCCTAACTCTACAAGTAAATTTCCAAGTGTTATAAATGCTTCCAGCATTTAGTGTCCATACCAGCACTGCCATCAGCTCTAAACAAGTCAATTTGCTCTGCATTTAAAAACAGCTTAAAATATTACATACTGCAAAAATTCATCAAGCTTGAAAACTGTATGAAAACATAGCTCTGTAACACTTCAACTCCCACTCTACAGCATGAGGGAGTGCAAATACATTATTGCTGGGACACTAGAAATGTGTAGCTAAGAGCAGTACTAGCAAAGCAGAACTCAGCTAGGTAGACAAACAACTGAACTGGAAGGGAAATGGAAAAAAAAAAAACAAAAACAAATGGGTGGTGGTTGTCATGCTCCTAAAAGTGGCAAAAAAATCACAGGCTCACTTCTTTACATCCAAAAAGCTCAAAACCTCAGTGACAGCTATCTTGCCTACATTAACTAATTCAAACGAATATGTGGATAACACTGTCCTTAGTACGTACCTAAAGGGGCCTACAAGAAATCTGGGGAGGGACTTCTTATAACAGCAAGTAATGATAGGACAAGGAGGAATTGCTTTAAACTGAAAGAGGGTAGGTTTAGATTAGGTAAAGGAAGAAGTTCTTTACCATGAGGTTGAAACTGGTTGCATGGAAAAACTGTGGCTGCCCCATCCCTGGCAGTGTTCAAGGCCAGTTGGGACAGTGCTTTGAGCAGCCTGGTTTGGTGGAAGGTGTCCCTGCCTGTGGCAGGGGGTTTGAACTGGATGATCTTTAAGATCCTTTCCAACCCAAACTATTCCATGATTCTGTGATCTATTACCTTCACCAGATTTTCAGACTGTTTCTCACCTTTTGATGTGTGAAAGGTGCTTAAAGTGAGCTCGCTCACGTTCTGGTCATGCATGTAGAAGACCACAAAAGTTAAGAATGGTAATGAAATTTCAAAGAAAGTGGCTGCAAAGTCTCATTACACTGTGACACAGGCAGCAGTCAATCTCAATGGGTCCAAAGGCCTTCCATCCTGCTTCCTGCATACATTACATGTCTGTGACAGAAACTAGTTACGACGACACATTAAGAGAGAGAATATGGCTATGAGGAGTCCAACTAGCCTTGCTAACTATATATGAACAAATAGCGCCTTCTGCTTAAAGCAGAACTACCTTGTGCTAAGCTAACAATACACAGAAACAGTTCAGGAAAATAAAAATCAGCAGATTCCGTTTTAAGAAAAGACAATTCAACAAAACTAGAGAGAGATATGATGGCTTGGCTTTTGAACTTGGCCACAAGACCAAACCAATACTTTCCTGCTTTTGCCAAGCTAGAAACTGTTTTAACAGAGTTTCTTATCCCTTGTTTCCTTTTGAAAAAGACACGGGGTTTTCTTTGTAGAACTTCCCTAGAAATTACATGGAGAACAAAAAGCAGAACACATACTGTCTAGTAAGATTAAAAAAAGGAAGTTACCAAGTTGCATAATACTCCAGATTTCCAAAGCCAGGACTCCAGAACTCTATCTCAAGGACTACAGTACCTTTTGTCAGTTCTAGTATCACACAGTAGGGAGATACTTGGTTGGGGCTTTTGATGGTTTGATTATCAAAGTTCAGGTGCACCTATACCAATACAAATACAGCATTTCATGTAGCAGTATAAACTGCTTCTACACAGTACTGGCCAGCCTGCAGGTCCTTAGTCTCAGGCAGCCACAGGCAGTTCAAAAGTAATGCTTACCCTCAAGTTCCATCACAACTACAGGGCTGTTTCAGAGAAGGCATGGGGTAACCTGAACTCCTCTATGGGAGCTGCAGAACATCCAGGGCCAGAGTCACCAGGTCACCCACAGGCAAAGCTGCAAAAGCCATGGTGCAGCAGAGCAGGGGGGCAGGTGATGACCACCACACTTCCCACCTGCCAGATGTTCCTGAAGCTGTCACTCCCACCAGCTATGTGAAGTATGCACTGCATGCCTCTACACTTGGTCATGTTAACATGTTGGTATACAGCTCCTTAGGTTAGAAAAATTGGCCACCTTTTGCTTATAATGCTTAGCTATATATTTCTACTGCAGACCTAATCTAAGCCTATGGAAAACAGACTTTAACAAAAAGTCTACTACATTACTTCAGGAGTGACTCAGAAGTGCCACCTGACTCACTAACTCTGCAGCAAGCACCACTCTGGACTCGAGCCACCAGAAACCTCTGTCAATTAAACCGAGTTTACTGTTATAGAGCAAACAAGTTGAGCACAGAGGGCTCAACTTATTGTCCAATTCTTTTGTTTGTTTTCCAATTCAGTTTTGACTACTGGGGAAAAAGAACTCATACAAGTGAACACCTAAAAAAAAAAAAAAAAAAGGCAAAAAGCCAACTCTGAATTTATTAACATACTGTGAAACAGAATTTATTCCAGAAGTAAGAAAATGTAGATGTACACCTTCTAAACTACAAGCTAACCAGAAACACAACATAATTCCACACACTTAAAGATCTCATACACACTGCAATACCTGGGGAAAAAAATAGATGGTAGAAGTAGTCTAACATTTATTTATGAACTGATAGAATAAAGCTTAGGACAAGCAAATTTTAGCAGGCACAGAGAGGCTTTGTTGGTTATTTGGTTTAAGCCTTAAGCTTACTCACAACACCCAGTTAGAAACAAGGCATTACTGTTCAGTTGCAACTATTCCAGGCACTTAAAATAAGGGGGCAGGGGGAAGTTGTATTAGCAACTAAGAACAGGGAGGTTAACAAAAGGGAGAACAAGACACAAAGTGTCTTGTCACATCTTAGAACAGTCTAAATCTAGTAATGCTATGACATAGTCTTTCTGACTTTCACATGTAATAGGACCACCCTTCAGTATAAAAAAATTTTACTAAATACAAGCTGTGTATTTTGCAGTTAACTTACTTTTAAGTTCTAAAACTCCAAAGACTTCTAATAGGTTATTATTTTTACTTGGGTTCTCTGCTGTTAAAGTAACCCACAAACATAGAAAAAATAAATTAATAGTAGCTTTACTGTGTACCATTGCTTACTGGATTTTCACAGCAAAAAAAAATGAAAATTCTTGAACAAAACTCCTTCACCCTGACACATCTCTGACATAACCAAGCTCTCAGCCACCTGAGGCCCAAATAAGGATAAAACCCCAGCTGAATAAGTTCAAATTCTAAGATAAGTATTTGCTGAATATGGAACCAAGATGCAGAGCTAACAACTACTACAAAGCTAGCAAAGTCCAAACTAGCAAAATTTCAGGCTATTTGCACATTTCCAAAATCCCCATATAATCATGTTCCTTTATTAAGGATAGAGAGTTTCTTGTCAAAGTTCAGTATGTTCCTGCCACAGCATCAGCAGTTATTTATGAGGCAGATAATATTGCTTAGCCTCTTCTGGGGAGGATTTTGTCAGTCACGGCCTTAAGACAGAAGACATTATGACAAATCTGCACCACACACAATGGGACTATTCATTTTGAGGTCTCTAAATACTATTTACTCTGCAGGCTCCACTTTCCCCCTAGCCCCTTTTTTTTTTAAATACACAATCTGCTTTATTTGGATAATGCTACTCTCAGAAAATAAAGTTTATTCAAAAAACATTTTATATTATTTGAAATATCCACTTGCACCTGCTTTGGAAAAAAACGTCTTTTTTTTTCCAAACCAGATTTTTATGTACTGTTTGGCTTAGTAGCATATGAAATATCCTTAAAAGTAAGCATTTTAAAAACCAGTGACAATGTTATAATGTTATAGTGATCATTAATCCCACAAAAATGAAAGTACACAAGCAAAGCTTAGAAAATCTGATATCCCTGAAAGTGCCCTTTTAGGTGCTGGAACTCAAGACAGGTTTATTTGGGTTATCCTACTATGCACTTCATTTGTCACATTATTAAAACTAATTTAGCAAGGGCTGACTTTGCATGCAAGAAGCAGTAAAAAATAAGCAACCTCCTCAGGAGAAGTCTAATTCACAGTGATTTTTAAATGTTATCTGATTCTTGGCCTAGAAAAGTCTCGGTCTGGTATACAGCACCATAAGCAAAATGATCTATTATCATAAATAAGCTGCCATTACTCTTTGGTTTGCTGTTTTTAAGCCTATATATAAAGCAGGGCAGTTTAAGAACTGTTTGGGGAAACAAAACTAAAAAACACTCAAAATGGAACCTCAAGTTTTGACTTCCAAGGCTCTTACTACACGTCATCTCATCTAGTATATACTAATCAACAGACTTTCAGCCAGATATTCCTCTAAGTAGGCCACAATTCATGGAAAAGTACTTCAAGTTTGCCCCTGAAGATTTGTTCTTTAAGGACACAAAACAATCTTTGTCAAGTTCTTCACCATATCAAGTTTTTCTGGTGCCAAAAATAAAGGAGTGGCTAAGAAATGCAACAGTAACGTCACGTTCTCAAGCTGCAACACAGTGATCACGATAATCAAAACTGCAACCAAGTCTGTGGTGGGAGGCTCTAGTCAAGCAAATAAACTTGCAAATATCTGAGCTATTTAAACACTTAAGGGGTGGGACAGGGCATTTCAGTCTTCCACCACGAAGGCCCAGGGGTGTCAGTGGCAATACGAGTAGGGACCTGTCCTTAAGGAGAAGGAAAAGCACTTAAGAGAGCATGTGGTGAATTTGGAAGCACTCTGAAAATGTACTGCTGTACAGGTGGTTGTCTTCCCCTTTCCTTCTTTGAGACGCTTGTGTTCCTAAGGGGCCTTGGGGCCATGGACAGTAGAGGCTGGTTGTAAGGGCTCATGTACCAAAAAAAACAGACTCTACTCGGTACTCTGGAAAAGCAGGGGGTACCCAAAGCAGAACCACAGCTCGCCAAGAGCTGGAAGGGCCCAGATGAGCCCAGGAGAGGCGGGAAAGCTGCCAGCCATAATGGCAAGGCCACAGACTGCCTGCAAAGCAGCCCCTGCCTTTCGGAGCGGCCAAAGCCGCGCAGGGAAGACGAGCCGGGGGCCACACCGGGCAGACCCCCGGAGAGCAGGGCCGGGACGCGGGGGTCAGCTCTGCACTGCGCGGGTGTGAAGCGGCCACCTCAGCAGGGGGAGGGGCAGCGGCCATGTTGTGAATGGGGCGGGGGGGAGCACGGGCCCGGCTGAGGGGCCACGACCGAGCCGCCCCCGGCCCCCCGCGCCTCCCGCCCGCCCGCGCCCCGCAGTACTCACGCCTTATCCACCAACTCCCGCACTTTCCACATATTCAGCATGGCGCCAACCCTCTGGAGACCTCCCCGGCCTCGCCGCCCTCCGCCGCCGCCGGCCCCAGCAGGTCCCGCTCGCCACGCTCCGGACAGCCGCCGCCGCGCCGCCGAGCCAGGCCCGCTCCGGGCAGCCGCCGCCTCCGCCAAGCCAGGGACGCGGCGCCGCTCCCGGAAATGGAGGGTGCCGTGGCCGCGGGGCCTGCTGGGACATGTAGTCTTCCCGCCGGGGAGGCCGGGTCGACCCGCAAAGCGTGCTGGAGGCGGGCGCGGAGGCTGCTGGGAATGTTAGTCTCCGGGGGAGAGAACCGCCGCTGCGCGCAGTGCCTGCTGGGAGTTGTAGTGCGGTCTCCGTCCCTGAAGGGAGGGAGAGAAGCGGGATGGGGTTTTCTTGTCTGGTCTGGTCTGGTCGCGTTGTGGGGCGGTGGAACCAGGGCTTTGATTCCTCAGTTTGGGCTGCTGGTGCAGCCCAGCTCCAACCCACCCTCACACTGCTGCAGCATCTAGCTCATGGTGAGCTTCTTGACCCACAGATAAGCCAGCCACAGGAGGGAGGAAAGGCTATGCAAATACCTGACTGAAGTACAAAACAAAGCTCATGTCTGACTGGAATATGGTTTTATACCCTGCTTTTATCAGGTGAGCTCATTTAAGAGCAGCATTCTGTCTGTATGACTGCCTGTTTACACACTCCTGCCTGATCCAGGTGCATGGACAACAGTGAATTTTGAGTGGAATTTCTGGATCCCTCCTGTAAGCCAAGACTGGGATTTCGGCAAGAAATGCCACCCACAGAAGCGGATGAAAGGGTGCAGCCTGTGTGCTAAGGTAGCCCAGTCCATCCAGGCAGCGCACTTCCAAGAACTTTGCCTCCATTTCTTGAGCAAGACCAAGTCTATTGATAAAAAGCCAAGGAACAATCACATCCATTGAAGCTGCCTCTGGAGAACATTAACTGTTTTAACATACTTGTCAACAAGCATTGCAAGACCATCTTTAAATATTGCCTATGCAGGGTACTGAATCACAGCTCCTTGGGTATAATAAAACCCATGAAGTCAGTGAAGTGATTGTCTAATCAGGATTCGCAGTTTCATTACGTACATTTTGTTCTCTATCAACTTGCTTTTGATGTGAGTCATGATTTCTTCTCAAGAGAAGTGGCAGTTTGGCTATTTCTTTGCATGTGGCAGGATGTGAGTAGAATACCTGGTTAGTCCATAATATATTCTCAGTGTATATTTCTTGTGTGCTTGTGTTGTAAATAAACATACACAGGCTAAAGACAATCTCCTTCTGCAATCTTTTACTCAAAGTCAACATATATTTGTAAAACTTTTTGCCTTTTAATTGTTTAGTCAAAGCAAGACAAGGCTTGAGAATGACAGATTGCAACTGCACTTGCTGCCTGAGTAACAGTCATCTCTTTTAAAAGTTGGTGGTTCTCTGAATTATTCAGGAAAGCTAAACAGCTGATCACCTGCCCATTTTCTGACACCCCATTATATCATTTTACATAAGTACTTCCATGGTTTCAGTCTCCTGAACGTCTCAGTGAAATCGAGTATATCAATCCTGAACAGCTCATCTAATCCAGTGTCCTCATTAACAGTAGGAAGTATTAGATGTTTGTGTAAAGAATGTAAGAACTGGTGAATGTGGATGGATCAATACCCAGGTACATCTTTCCCATTTTCATTTTTCTATGGCTTAGAGGCTTGGTTCTGGAGTACTGGTGCTAAAGCTTTCTGCTAAGGAGCACTGGATAGACTTTTGTTTTATGAATATAACTGACTGCTTTAGATTAGCTTATACAGCACCTTGTATCAATGACTTCAGTGTTAGAACTATTGTGTGAAAAACTGGATCCTTTTGTGTGCTTTAAATCATCTGCTTAATAACATTGCTGGTTCAAGTATTACAAGAGTTAGTATATAACAACTCCCTCTTTGCTCCTTTCCTTGTCAGTTGCACATTTAGAAATCTGTAGATTTCTTACTACACTGTTTTCTTCGCTGTGCCTAACACAATGCCTTGTACTTGGTGTCTCCTTGTTCAGAAGTTGTGCCGTGCGTTTTCAATTCTACTGTATGGTTTTTGAAATTGAAGGGGAAGAACCAGCACCGTGCAGTAGGGAAGACACTGAACAACCTAGTGATGTTTTATGTTTTTTTTCTGAGTTCCCTTCATAAGAGTTCTTAACACAGTTTGTCTTTTTGAATGCTACTGAAAACCAAGATAATACTTTAATCTGCAGCACAACGTCTGTGGCTGTTGGTGTTTAACTGAACTCAGCACCAATTTTGCAGCCCCCCCCATAAGTGTCACATTGACATTTTTCTTTCCATTGTGGACTGGGAGAAGGGAGATTCTTAATTTCATATTGTAACACCATCAAAGCAAGCTGGGTGAGCACTCTTGATCTTTGATATCCATCCTTTATTTTTCTCGGTGAATAAACTGAGGACATCAGGCTTCAGGAGTAGAAGACAACATTTATAATCTCTGTCTAAAGAAGAAATAATAAGTATTATAATTGGAGCTTCTAGAAACACAACTTCTTTCATTTGCTAGACATGTTGTTATTTTTAAATTTGGCCTCACTCCATATTGGATCAAAATCAAATTTCTGATGAACTGCAAGTTCCCCAGATTCTACTGTGGTGCAATGAAATTGATGTTCTTGCTAGTGCTGTTTTCCTTGAGCAGCTGCAAGCAGCTCCCAGAGCTCAGAGTGCTGGAACAGACCTGCCACCTCATGATGGGCTGCAAGAGGCAGTTTCCAGAGTCCAGACTCTAGACATACCTCAGGGTACACACACCCGAGTCAGATCCACCCGTTCCTCCCTGTTTTCCATCAGGGATGACATTTGAACTGAAACATTCAGGGGGCAATAAGCCCTTAGGATTTCGTTGATTTGTTTGTTTGTTGTTCACAAATTGTTGTTTCTATGTGAAAAAAAGAAATAGCAGTCACTGTAATCATACACTTAGTAGAAGAATAGTAAAGAGCGAGGAGGCATAGGAGGAGAAAGAGAATGAAGCTGGAATTTAAAAGCAGTTAAGAAGGTGCATATCTTTTAAGCATTACTAACTATGGATGCAGAAATGAGGCAAGGAGAGATGACTGGCATTTATTGTCAATTTTAAGGTGTAGTAAAAAGCAGGTCTTTATGTGACATTGAATGCAACGTGACTGACAGTAATTTTGCCATCCCCATTCTGTCAGCCACTGATAAAGTGCATGAGCATATGTATAATTTCTGAATGATGTGAAGACACTTTCTGGTTCATAAGTAGCTCCTTTAAAAGAAAGATCTGATCAGTGTAGGCAGAGGGTAATGCAGTTTCAAAGCAATGCAATATTCAACATAACAGGTTGTAGTTATAACATATATCATGCAGAGGAACTGTACTTTATTATAATTTGAGTCATCAATTACAGGAGAAGCAGTTACAGAAATTGAACTAATTTGAACACTGCAATAGAGTTTGCACCTGGCTATTCCAGTAGTTAATATGGGCCATTTGGTGCACAAAAAGTCTTGCACATTCCAAATGCCTGGAGACTGGAGAGCAATACTGTTGTTATTATCAACCGTTTTAATGCACAGTAGAGAGATGTCCCAGACAGTGATTAATCTACAATTAAAATGTAGGGAGGAAAAAGAGGACTGTCAAAGAAAATCACATTGTGGCAGGGGAGGGAGGCAATGGCACAGACTGAGACAAAATTTAAAGCAGGATTTGTTTTCATGATTTCATAAAGCTCCACTTTTTACCCTCTTAGACAGCTGAGGTCTGAATTTCGTAAAGTCTGTTTGTTCTAAGAGTTAGTCAATAGGGCAGAAGTAACATTGAAATAATGTTGTCTGTTGGTAGGTTGGTTTGCATGCCAGGTTTTTCTGAACAATTGCAGCTTCTCCAAATCCAAGTTTGTCTTTCTGAAGCACATCTCATCCACACAAACATGTTGTATTACAAACAGAAGGGCGCTAGGTGGGCTGTTTCCAGAAACTGGCTTCCTGCTCTGCCACAGATACTGACTGATACACAGATAGCCTGCCTCTGGTAAAAGTGGTAAAATCCTCCTGTCACTTCCAGGATGTGTAACTGCCTAAAAGCTTCCACCACTCGGCACCTGAGCCCACATGACACTCATGTCAGGAGAGCATCTTGAGGGGCAGGAAGTAAGAGGGAATACTGGCAGTGAATACACCCTATGGAAAGTATGAGGAGGAACCTCTGCAGTGATGTATGCTGTTTCCAGCTTTGTCCCTCCTAACACTGCCCTCTTTCCCCTTACATTGAGGTGTCATTTGCATATCCACGACCTGTCTGATTCACGCTAAAGGAATGTAGGTAGCAAATGTTTTCAAAGTTTTTTAAGAAGTGAAAATGATCAATTTTAAGCTTTATAGCCGAGACTATAACCGCCCATGCTCCTGGAAGACTGGGAGTGCTGGGCGAAGGTGATGACGCCTCTCAGAAGCTGCAAGGACAGCTCTGCCTCTCAGACAGCTTCTTCTGCCAGGATAACGTTAGAAGTGTTTTGCAGGAAGTCCCTGCAGGAAGGCTGTGTTGAATGTTAACATCAGCCTGCATTCAGCCCTAGTTCTGCTATCTTTTCTAGCCTGAAGAAATGAAGGTTGATTCCATACTATGGGCATACTGTGGATTTTACCCCGTCTCCTCACAATCTTGTTGAATACTTGAACTGTTTCACTTGGATGAGGCAGAGGTGTTTAGTTCTCAAGGTGAATTACAAATCAATGCAAAATTCTTACAAGTTTCCTGAAAATAAATGACAGAATACGAGAGACCTTATTGTTACTGGTCCAGAAAAAGTAGTGCAAGCTGAGTTCAACCTTTAACGGAAAGTTTTTAAGGTCAAGGTTCTCTTCTCAGGGTTCTCTATTGTCCAGTAGGCAGTAAATTCTGGCTTTTCCTGTGCCTAGGGCATTCACAATGTTGCTCTTTGTTGTGGATTCCCTGATGTCTAAAAAGGGGTGAATTCCCACTGCCAAAATATTACCTACCACTTAATTATCAACCAATGAACTATGAGACAAATGTCCCCAGGGAAGCAGTCTGCATTAGTTCCACATTTTACAGAGCTACTTGGAGTTTTTTTGGTTTCTCATTTTCTCCTACATTAGCAATTGGCATTGTGTGTATGGCTCCAAATTAGGATGGAAATGTGGGGTTTGAGGATTGCCAAGTAACGGCTGGTATTAGATGTTCTGAGCTTCCCTTCAGGCTGATGATGTGGCATTGTCTGACACTTCTTGGGGAAGCTTTGGAGCCATAGTATTTAAAATGTTCCCACTGTTAGCAGAGTAAAATATGAGGAAAACCCCTCTGAATTATGTCCTGATGTCACAGCTATCTCTGCCATGCCCTTAGACACCTCCTTTAAGTGGCTGTGGTACTTTCCAAGGGAAACTTAGGAGTCTGTATTTGAGAACTGATCCTCAGAATTCTCTTCTCTCAGATGAATCACACATGATCTTTATTCTTCTCATAGAAACTGATCTCCAGATTCCTCAGTCCTTTGTTATAGCTCCAATATATTCTAAGAATCTAAAGCCTGGGTTTGCTATTATGCAGCTGTTCCAGTAAGTTGTTTTGTCCACTAACAACAATCCATCTTTCTTTAGCATTTAAACTCTACAGGGGGAGGAGAAAAGGACAGGCCACTGTCTGCTTTTTGTAACCATCAGCCCCTGACAGGTTTGTCTTGGTTAGCAGTCTGGGTTTCAAGTTCCAAAATTCCTGTGACAGTGGCCAGAGTTAGAAAACTGGTAGCAGAACAGGGCTGAACCAGAAGCACATGCCAGACTAGTGAGGTCAGAATTCTTGGGTATGGTTGCAGCCCGTAAGTGTTCCCATTTGTTACGTTGTCAGTTTGACTGTTGTCCAAGTCACTCAGCTTTGTGCCAGATCCCAAGCCAGAAAGGTCTTGTTTGCCTGATTTCCTAAGGATACAAAGCATATGAGATCTTACTGTCTCTGTATTTGTGTCTCTCTGTCCCCTTGCGATTTCTGTTGGGTCCATTTCGAACAGATTAGATGCAGGGGTGGCAGGCTGGAGGATATGAAGTTATGTTTTGTGAAAATGCACAGCCATATGGAGAGAGATACCATTTGAATGCCCCTGAAAGCATGTAGTAGGAGTAGAAAAGCTGCAGTAGGAGTTCAAGTGAATATCTAGGAATCCCCTTGGAGAGCACTGTTACTAGTGTCCCTGCTTCTGAGGGAGTTTGTTCATTCTTACTTAGGACAATTCAAGCATGAGACACAAAACTATAGGAAAACAGATCTCCTCTATTGCTTACTGAAAACTTTGTTCCTCTTTAGTCTGACTGTTTCCATATATATTAACTAGTATCATAAATGTCAGACATGTCCCATTAGATAAAGGCCTACCAGGGCTTTCCATCAGCTGTGAGCAATGAGAGGACGGAGTTGCAGTCATGCTTCCCTCTTGACACTACTGAATAACCCTCTACACAGGTGAAAGAAATGGCAAATCAAAATCATCTTCAAACTATGGTCCAGGGCAACTGCTCTTTGCTAAGCCGATAAAACATGGTTAATGAAATCACTGCAACTTTTAAAGGTCATACTTATGCATTTTCATGGATGCAAGCTAACAAATAAAAAATAGGGAGGCAAGAAAGCAGTGTTTGAACAGCCAAGAATTAGTCTCATCTGGCTGGGAATTAAAACTTCCATGACAACATTTCACAAGATGGTCTTCAAATTCGTTTTTCAAAATGTTTAGTTGGACATGGATTGAAACACAGTAGATGGAGACATTTACACAGACTGGCAGGCTGAGGCTCTCCAGCCTGGAATTATCCAGCCAGTTTCAGTCAGAGAAACTGGCTTTCTGTCTCAAAGTGGGAGAGGAGACAATGCTTTAAAAAGAAGGCTTTAAAAGCTGCTGTTGTTTATTGGTATTTTACAAAAGCAAACTGCAAGCACCATCACCAGCATAAAAGCTACTGAGGTTTTAGTGAATTAAAAGGAAAGTTGAAAGACTGAAATCAGTCTCAAAGGTGAAACTGATGAGGTTTATTGTCAAGTTGAGAGGAATGTCACATGGAAAAAAATACCATAAATTAACAGCATGTATTTCTTGTGCTGTCTACAAGAAACAGATTTAATCCACTGGGTTTTAAGTGGACATTTTCCTGCAACGCTGAGTAACTTATCCACAGTTATTTACTACAGCTTTTTCTCAGGATTATTTGCTACTGCCAACCATCAGGTAAATGACAGTCAATTAAACAGATTGATCATCTCCAGTTCCAGAGTTCTTTTGTGAGGTTCTCAGCAACCCATTCAGTATTGAATTTACTGTGTTTGGAATTTTCAGTTCTTATATCTTAACAAAGTAAGTGAAAACAACCATCTACTCTTTCTCTGATCTTGAGGACAGCTTTGGTAACAAAGTGATCCTTATTTCCATCTGCCTGCATCCTTCTTATGTGATAATTACCAGACAGATGTTAAATTTTGTCCTGCACACCATACCACCCAGTAAAACAAGTATGTTGCACAGGATCATAATGCAGTGGCCCAGTTAATTTTGTACCAGTTGTTCTCCTGCTTTTTTAATGTATGATAGTTTCAATTCCTCTCTTGTTCCCATTGGTGCGGCTTTTATTTACTGTCTCCCCCCATGTCATTAACTTACTGCTTTTGGATAAAGGCTGAGGGCTCAATTGAGAGAGAATGTGTTAGCAGCCCTTAAGCTTCAAGGTGCTTGCTCGTTAGAGTTCATCAGCTTGGAAACTCCTTTCTGGTTTAGAAGACAAGAACAGAAAAAGAGTATAAATGCTTCTAACCTGAATAAAGGGTTCTGTTATTGGGAAGAGGGTAAAGAAAAAGCACACAACATAAACAAAGAGATAAGAGCTCTGGAGATGCAGGAGTTGTCAAAAAGCCTTTCCCATCAAACAGACTTCAGAGAGCCATAACAGACGGATTTTCAGTACCAGTCAAATGTAGGAGTGTAGGAAGTTGACGTGCTGTCCCTTGGAGAGCCCTGGTATTGACAAAAGACATGCAAACCTGAGAAATGTACATTTGTGGAAAAATCCATCCTGACAAGTGACTGCACTTAAGTCGCCAAATGGACTTCACCCATGGGATGAAACTCAATTATTGTTGCACATCCAATGAAGCCATCCATGGAGAAAGCACATGGCCAATAAAAGGGAACCTTTCAGTAATCAGATCTTTCAAAAACTGTTTAGCTTTTTGCCACTGAGTACCTGCTGTTAGTGATGTGGACGTCCCTGCAAACCTACTTGGTTAGAAGTGCTGAGCCATTCTGAGCTGTTCTGGAGCATCCTGCACATCCTGCACAAGCCATTCAAAAGGATTTCTCAAACCCTTTGGAGGAGATGTCCAACATGATGGCTTTTTCTATTGCAGTTTGTATTGAGTACATATGAAGAATACTTTTGTGTTTGGAGGTATTTTTATGATACTGGCAGTAGGAGCTATCTAATACTAAAAGGATTGTGTTAAATGGTTTAATCCAGCGAGTCCCAGTCAAGACTCCATCAAGTAAGAAGCTTGCAAGCTGTAAGTCATTTAGACAGTCTTCCATTTTGAGTGAGAAAGTGTCTAGTGTGCAGCTGCCATTTCAAGTTTATCCTTCCATACCAATATTTCCTAGGTGCCATCTCTCTTCTTTGGAGATTGCATTATCCTTTGCACAATCTGTGTACTTTTTATTTGCTGTCTTCTTGATTTCAGCATGGCCACAGTTATGATCATGAATAAATCCTACTTAGTGAAAGATCTATTTTGGGTCATTTTTATTTTCTGCTTCATAAATGAAAGCCAGCCCCAGTAATGGCATCTGAGCTGTTTGTTTTAGGATGCACCTGTACACAGAATTTTTTCGTAACAAAAACATCTTTGTGAAACTGAAACACTGTAACTGTTGTTTGCATAAAACAGGCAACAGTGGCTGGCAACAGATGCTTTTAAGAACATGGATATTAGGTGCAAATGTTTCATAAGTCCACTTAGTTGCTATGGCCAAATATGAAACCTTTGCTTCTTTTACCAGCCATCTAGTTCTCTCCTGCGTCTGTGTGTTTCCCTAGGCTTGTCATAGTGCTTTTTAGAAGACGTTGTTCTCCAGAATAAATTGAATATCCAGTTTTTCATGACAACTCAGAATTGCAGTTTCCCTCAGGTGTGTGAAATTCCACTTCCAGGACTGTGTACACACAGGTATGTGGACATGCACACAGACATCTGCCCTTCCACCCAGCAATAAAAGGAAAAATGTCCTTGGGACTAAGCTGTACTTTTTTTTTATATAGCATTTCTTTTTTACTCCCATTGTTTCAAGCAAGCTTTTTTCATTATCTGTCTGCCTTTCTCTTTCTCTTTACAAGCTGGCAATTTGGTCTTGGAACATTCTCTGGGCTGCCAAGCAACAAGCTTCTCCTTATTCAGATTTTCAGGGAGAAAAAGTAGCACATCTGTTTACACTGTCACCCTGACATAAGTTTGAACCCACTGTCAGGATGAGAGTTATCAGGCACTATCAAGTCAAGCAACAGTGATGAAGGATCAAGCATCAACCATCAGGTCTACAACATCCCAGCCTCAGAGCTGAGGGGGGGAGAAAACTGTTGAGAACAGTTTTATTCATACTGTATGAGTGGATATAAACAGGGTTTAACTCAGCAGTAGGTGTCCACAACTTCACTGTTCTGAAGATTATGTCAGTACTTTGATCTCAATCCATAGCCAGAAATGCAAATGGAAATGCGGGGGGCACATGGCCTAGCAAACTTAAGTCCACTGTCAAGCCTACTCTTCACTTGATACAATCAGAGCCAAAGACTGTTTGACACTTACAGCCGTTACATTTGCAATTTTACCTCAACAAAGTAAAAATTCCACATGCTTTGAAGAATCTCTCTGGGGAGCTGAAGAAACTGTCTTTGAACCAAGTGACATAACACATTTTCATACAAACAGTCTGTATTTGCTTCATATTTGTGGCCAATCATCATCACACTCAACATCTATGTAGCAAAGCTGTCTCTCTATCTAACATTCTTTTTAGCATCTGTCTTCACAGATATAATGACTCAGCACAAGAAGAACATAGCATGGAAGTCTACCATTAAGCAGATATTTTTCATTGTTTACAGAATCCCTAGAATTCAGCAGAGGAATAGACTGGTGTTTGAGCCAAGAAACATCTGAATGTCATGTAAAGTTCAGTTAATTATTTTCTAAATAGTCACCAGCACTACTCTAGCTGAGAGAAGGGTTCAGCTGGCATTGTTGTGATCACACTGGAGCCTTTCAGAGGAGGCGAATGTTTGCTTTCACTTCAGCCTGCTTAGTTTCACATTGCGACAAAGCCATTTCAGTAAAGGATACGTTCTCGCAGACTTAGAAAAAATCATGGCTGTGGTCTCTCAAAAATTGCACCATTGTGCTTCTAAGGGAATCGGCTTACCCTGGTTAGTACTGTGCACATACTCCATGTGCTCTTCAGCCAGAAGTATACAAGCCAGCTGTGGCCACAGCAAAATTCAAGTGAGCTGCTTCCTCCTTGTAATCTCCTGTATCTGTATTTATGGCAGCATAAAGTAAAAGAGAAGTGCTGTTGAGTGTTTAGGTTCAAGGCCACAAAGCTGGAGCTTTCTGGCTCTGCTCTGGGCTCCATGACCTCTTCCAGCAACAATGAGGGGATGGGCAGCTGATTATAAAAGGGTTACTCCAGCAGCAATGAGTCAACTCTAGTGCACAACCCCTGGACACACCTCAGCAAGTTTACTGCTCTAACGTCAGAGGTTCCAAAGGCAGCAAAGAATCACCTGATTTGTAGTTCATGGTCCAAATCTTGAGATCTGCACAATAAGCTAGAAGGTCTCACTTTGTTCTGTCACTGAAACCCTGAAAAGCAACCTGAGGAGCACGGGCACACACCTTTGCCCAGGTTTACAAAGGTATTTAAGCCTACAAAGATGCAGACAGACACCTAATAGGATTTATAAAAGTGCCTAAGGGAGTTTGGGACCTAATTCCCATTGGCTGTCAATGAGAATTAGATGTCTAATCTACTTAAGCAATTTGAAAATCCCACTGGCTGCATCTTTTCATGGCTAAATACCATTACAAGCGTTAGCCTTAGTGAATAGAATTATTATTATTATTATACATGGTTTCATTTCCTGAAACTCTGATCTTGGCAAGAAGACTCAGGGAAAAAAAACTGCTTAACTTCATGCACAAATGGGTGCTGTGGATATGAAGTGTCAGGAAGGAATAACTGAGCTTCTCCAACAGTCTTCATATCACTGTTGTGTCTACAACTAGCCCAGAGAGCTCCCAGGGCTTTTTGTGTTGGTCAGCTTGGCTTTAACATGTGTCAGTAAAAAATGCAAGTGACTTGGTGAAGGAAAATACTGATCATTCACAGCAAAGTAATAAAGAAAACAAAATCATAAGTGCCCAGAGGCTGTGACTAGCCAGTTGAAAGGGTTTCATTTTTTTTTTTCTGCAAAGAACAGCATTGGAATCTTCTCACCACTCCATGAACTGAATTAAGTCCCATCTGGTGTTGGAGGGAATTCACAGCTCTGGGCAGTACAAGGACTTTTTGGTTACCCTCTTTTGCTCAGGCAAGCCAGACATGGGCTGCAGTGCAGAGTTTAACTAAACAACAGACTATTCCCTTTTTCTTGTCAGGCTTGAACTCAAACAATAACCAAATCTTCTCTATCCATACAACTTTTCAAAAGCTGTGAAGAGCTGTATTTCCCTAGATTTCTACATGATGTAGCTTTCATTAAACCCGACTTGAACCTCTTGTAATTGTTTATCCACTTAACTTTACATGCTTAGAGTTATGTTGGGGGACTCAGTTCAGCAGGTCTGAATGAGTAATTCGGGTAGGAAATAGCTGGGATGAGTTTATACATTGTCTGCAGTTGAAGAAAGTACTAATTATTTATAGTCTCCAAACAAGGTGTTTGAAATCCTTTTTGAACTTGGTGGAATTTGAGAATACTGTCTGTGCTCAGTAAGAATATTTTGACACTTGAAAATGATAACAATTAAAAACTCTTTGAAAATATTACATGTATTGCTGGATCAGAGTCAGTGGAGCCCTTGCCAGTGGAGCTCTTGACCAAGCAGCATGCTTGCCGTACATGTAACTAGTGACCATTACATATACTTACTTGAATTGGCTGAAAATCTGGCCAAAGCCTTTAAGAACATGATTATGAACATTTTTCATGTCTCATCAAGTGTGTAGAGAGGAAACCTGTGGACTGCTAGAAGAGATAGGAAATTCTTGTATGGAAAGGTGTGAGCACTTTGGAGTGTTAGACAATAATTTTGCAAATGCTGGTTTTTACTATGTCACTGCATTTTGTATAGAGTGGTTATAACAAGCTATTATATGACTGTCCAGCAGCCTGACAAACCTAGATAGCTCTTTTCCAGTGTATCACACCACAGAACATGTCCCATACAGGATTTCTTGATCTCCTGGCCACAGCTTGTACCATTGTACAGGATGGTCTCACGTGAGGTTCAGTATAGTTTTTTGAATCATAAAGAAATGGGTACATGCTGAATGTGGCTGTAATGCCCACTGACAGACCTCAGGGCAAAAAAGAGCTGCATGTCCTGTGGAATGGGCAAACACCTACATGCATTCAGCACAGGGGACTGTGGTTGTCTGAACAGTCACCAGGAACACACACAAGGCTTGGCTGTGGCCAACTGAAATCAGTTTTACTGCATACTGCAACTGCCTGCTGAAATCTTGCCACAGCTAGAATTTCTTCCCAGCACACCCATTGCTGAGCAACAATGCGTGTCCTTTTCCAGAGAATGGGATCAGCCCAGTCTGGCTCTTGAGAAACACACCAGCTGCACTTGAGAAGATGATGGGCTGAATGTTAAAGGAGCTCTGCAGACCCAGCAGAATGCTGGGTTTCTATAGCTCAGGGCAATTAGGCAGTGTAATCCCTCGTGTGAAGGAGACACCCTTTCCAGAGGCGATGGCATTTAGGTGCAAGGGGGATACACCATTGCAGGGAGGAGAGGGGATATGTACATACAGAAGCCAATTGATCTGTAGGAATCTTTTCTTTTCTTCCCTTTTTTTCCCTTATAAGTCTATTTGATGCCAATGAACTGGAGGGCTGTTAGGGCTAACTGCTTCCTGGCACTGAGTACACAGACAATTGTGCAAGATTCCTTTCAGCTCAGCTTTGCTGACATGCTTGGTTGTGACCTCAAATATCTCAAGTTTTTCCAGTTTTGAGTTCCTCTGCAAGTGAAAAGGCCTGTGTCAGTGAAACTGTGCCAAAATACCTGGGGAGCTGGGGCAGACTGAAAAGACTGGTTGTTCTCCCTATGATCTCAGGCAGGGGGCTGAGTTGCACTGCAACGCTGGGAGGCCAGTCTCCAGTAGAGGATAAAAGGCATCAGGTGGGATGTGGAGGGTTAGTTTGAGTGGGATGAGTGAACACTTGAGTGCCAGCAGGCAAATGGCTCTGTTCCTTTATTTCCAGTGGAAAATATTTCAATTACATTTCTTTTTTCCTTTTCATCAACATTTTTCTTAGAATCTTTTTCATTTTCTGAATAAAAGGCAATCATCCTTGGCATAATAATGGGTGAATACTGCCGTGAAAAAGCCAGTTCCCACTAAATGCCCCCTACTCCTTCAGTAGATATTTTCCAACAAAAGGGTCTGGAATTTCATCTGTGCCTGTATGTGCTCCAGATGAGTTTCACTAAGGGTGGTTCGTGTTCCTTCTAGTCTCTGCATGTTTGGGGTTTTTTCACTGTTAGTCTGATTCAGCATTGCTTGAAAAGAATGGACATCTTCCTGGTGACTCCACCAAGACTGACTGAGCTGTATTCACAACACAGAGGAGATGCAGGTTCTAGTTTCTCCTCATCTTTTCCCTTTCTGATAATGGTCACAGAGATAGTTTTCACTTTACTTGGCTTTTGTTAAGCTAAGGAACTAATTCTCCTGCCTCAGGAGGGATTTATAACCCTCCGAGTATAGCTCTTAAACATCAGACTTTGGATTTTTCATATATTGTTTTATTTCCCTTTCTTTTTGTCTACTTCCTCCTTTCATTAGTGAGAAAAGGTTAGCTGACAGCTGAGAGAACCTGCCCGTACAGTTTTATTTCCCTGTGTTTTTTCTGTTCACAATTTCATTTGGAAAATGCCCTTCAAGAAGTGCTTATTTGCCCACCCAGTCCCAGAGCAGGGTGGATTCCTGTGTAGGCATCTGTATTTATCAACTTTATTTCCTGACCATGTTCACTCTCTTAAAGCACTGCAATGGATTTAATGCTTTTTATTCAGATTGCTCTGAGAGGCATTAGTTCTCTTTGGAAAAGGGAGCACTGAGACTGGAGTTTTACAAGGCCTTATACCCACTCCTCCTTTGTTGCATGTTCAGTAGTTTTTAAGTGCTGGAGCTATTCCGAGCAGCTGAAGGGCTGTGTGACATGAGGAGACTTCACTCAACTTGAGCTCAAGGGGCCTGGGATTGATTTGAAAGTCTATTTTTGACTAGCTGGATTTAGCTGGTCAAAGTTTACACAGCTGTGGACAAATCCAGCTGTGCTGGTAGAAGATGTTGCTGTTCCCAGGAGATCATCATCATGTACCTTGCCAGACATTACTGCCCCATCCATTCTGCCAGTGAAACATCCCATGAGTGATCCTGAATTCAGGCAATACCAGGTGGATGGATGAACTGATCCAAATGATGTTACAGAAAGCAAACTACGGCACACTCACACGAGCCTGCTCCATCAGCATGTTGAAAGAGGGAAAGGTGGTATACTCAGGTAGGCAGGTCAGTGTCACATAGCTGGGGACAGGGTCTTACACTGACACAACTACATCTGTCCCTGACTCAAGTCATAACATAACCTTCCTCAGTTTATGCTTTACTCCCTTCCCAGTGTCACCAGAGCTGGTTAGAGTAGAACTTGTGCAAGTATCTCTCATATTATGCACCCTGTGCAAACAAAGTGTTTAGTGCTCATCCCACCCGGCAGAGTGCTACAGAAATACAAATCCTAAAGATAGGAAGAATTTACACGTTTTGAGAATAAGTGAAAGTGGCAGAGTCTGACCAAGTGTCAAAGAGTGACATGGAAACCATCCACAATTAGAATAGATTATTTTTAGTGGGCAGCTCCATTCTCAAACATTGGCTTGCTGTAGCCTTGGAGCCACTCCTCCTAAATGCAGAAAGTGAAGGTTGCTCTTCAAAGAATGAGGGTGGGAAGGGATTAATCAGTGCTCCCAGTGAACATAACATGGTACAGAAGAGAGGAAAGGTTTGTCAGGCTTTAAAGTAGCCAAAAATTGGCAGCAGTGACAAAAAAGCCTTAAACTGATGGGCAAATACGGAAAACAAACATACTTGCTCTGCTGAGCAGGGATAAATATATCTAGATAAACTAAGAGAAAGATTTCATTTTTGCCTAATCCTCATGGCATTTCCAGCCCATAGATTTCTGGGAATCTGGTGGAGGCCAAATTGCATTACATTTGTAGCCAGATTTGCTGACCAAGGACTTTGGGATCAGTCCTGAACTTTGGACGATTAGTCAAAATGAAATGCTTGGGCTTAGCTATTAACACAGCGTCTGGAACTCTGTGCTCTCAGAGTTGAGCTTGGAGCAGCTCAGTGCAAAGCTAGGAAGCCTGACTGATTCCTGACAGCCTTGCCCTTGTCTCTAGTTGAGTCTGATAGCCCAGACTATCAGATCCAAACCCTTTATGTCTGCTTTGTGTTTTACCTAGTTCTCCAAGGGTAAAGGGGGCTAGTGAAAGAAGCTACTAAATATATGGTACCCTGAAACAGTGCTCCAGATGTATCTGTTGTCATCTGCTCCTCACCTTGGATTTACCAACTTCCACCTCCTATTTCTTGCTCCACACATTCAAGGTTGCTCCTTCTTCCCCTCTTCCCTTGTTCTCAGCCTTGAGGAGTGAAGGCTGTGGCTTCATTTTGTCTTCTTCCAAATTTGGGACTGCAGCTATTGCCTCCATATCCAGGGCCACCACTGGGCCTGGGTATGGGCATGGTCCGGGCTGTTGCTATCCAGAGCTGCTCCACTGTTCCTGCGTTAGACTTTACAGCAATACAGGCTCCAGTCACACAGCATAGAGCTGCCCTGCATTGACCTTCAGGAGCTGCCCCACATCTGGCAGGACTTCTGCATTCAAACTGTATGGTGGGCAAATGCAGCTGCAGCACTGGAGCCCGGTTGTCCTTGGAAGTGCTGTAGCCACATGCAAACAGCACGGCATTCCTGCACATAGCTATGGCTCAGGAAAGGTGCAGTAATCTTCCTCTGGGCATGCTGGAGTCAGCTGGGCTTGTTTGGGCGCCTGTCACAAATACACAGGAGGGATCTCAATGGGAGTTGCGAGAGTGAGTCTGATTCAGGCATGCAACCTTCAGCAGGCCTGAGCTTGGCATGTGGTCAGGACTCTCACACAGCTGTGACCCTTTGCTAATGGTTTGACAAATAGGAGCATTTTTGCATTTGTCACAAAATCCCCAGGCTTGTCGCTTTTATGTTTCCCAGGGCTTTAATTCCATGCCAGTATATTCGGCTGGGGGAAAGAGAGGCAGAAGCAGTGCTCCACAGATGGCCAAGGCTGGAATATCCTGGGAAGCATTAATCCTCTGAATGCAATTTTTCCTTGAAGAGAGAGGTTTTAAATGTGTGCTGCATTTCTACAAACACTTTAAGCTGGCATAAGCCAGCCCTGCAACAGCCTTTTTCAGGGGGAGGTCCACCATTCCAGTTCCTCTGCCTCCTCCTTGCTGGCCCAGGGCTGCTCCTTTCCCCATGCTGGCACCAGCACACACATGGTTGTGCAGTGAACCAGGCCAGGGAACTCTGCCAGGTTAAAACTAAACAATTTCCTTTTCCCCAGGTTAGTTTCAACCTGGATGAGTTCCCTGATGTGGTTCATTGCAGGGCCACAAGAACACTTGTGTTGGCACAGGGCAAGGAATAGCAGAGGGAGGGAAGAGGAATGTGGGCTGGGGGTGAGGGGAAGGAAGGGCCATTTCCTTTAGCAGCGGTGCTGGTTTATGCTGGCTTAGAGACTTGGTGTATCTGTGGTGTTAATTGCTGAAAATGGTGTGCTCCAAAATGTGTGTCACAGTGGAGAGGTTTTCAGGAATAAAAAACCTCTCTCCCTTTTAAAACAGGGCCTTATTTCTTAGCTTCTTGATTAAAGTTTGGTGGGTCAGAGTCAAAACTGAGTCCCTAATGCCAAATAAGTAACAGTCTACCTAGGCATGATAAAAAGGGAGATGGAGTCATGGGTAAGGGAAAAGCTGCTTCTAAAATTATACAGCAGGCTAGGAGCAGAGCCACAATGACCTGGCATGTCTCCTTGCAGCTTCACCCCCACCAGTGGCTTCTCTGTATGGCAGGGAGAAGACTGAGTCAGTTGTCTGCCACACTGCACTCAGTTCCCATGTGCATTGATGGTGCATACTTATTGTATGTTTATTTAAATATCAAGGAGAATAAATCTTCTGAGTGGCAGCTTGGTGAATGATTTGTCAAAAGCTGGCTCATTTACCCTAATAAAATGTGAACCAATTCCATTTATCGAAGCAGAGCTTTCTCTAGATTTACAGTGATGTAGCTGAAAGCAGGATCAGCCCCACTGACTATAGCAGTATTAAGTATTCTGCTATCCAAATCATACTGCTGGTGTTCTACGAAGTTCATCTAAGGTGTCCATTAAATTCTGGGATACAAACACCTTTCATTTATAGCTGTAGCCAATGGGAAGATACCAGAATCTGACCCATTAATGGAAAAATAGATATCAGCAAGTCTCCAGTATTTGTTCCTCTGCAGTCCCACTAAGTGACAGACCTCTTCAGTCATGCTGGGCAGCCCCATGGTCAGTGTGGCTGTTGTGGCATTACATGCTTTTGTCTAATGTGAACATATGACATGTTTATTATGTTGTTGTGTCTGTAATTCACACTGAATCAGCCCCAGTCTGTTACATTTTGAAGGTGAGGTTCTTGTGAACTGATTGTGACTAAAGGCATAAGAAATTCCCCTTTTTTAGAAAACAAAAAGTTAATTTTAGTTACATTCTTCCCCTTTTCTTTGGTTCCTTCCAGTGTTATTGTTTTCCCTTGAGAAGATAATTTAAAGTGACACCTGCCTATATTTGCATACCTTTTCCCACCTGAGGAGAGATGTACTTGAAATGATTTGCATATTTATTGAATATATGTTCCAAGGATGGCCACAGTGCGATGTCATATCCCATTTACAACATGTTCCTGCTGGCTCTGTGGCTTGTTAAAAGAAAGACACTGTAAAAAGGAAGCAATGTGCAGTGCGTTATATGGGCTACAAACATAAAAGTGACTGAAGTATGGAGGGAAGGGGATAGATTGGCAGCCTGCAGATGTAATAAGCCATTAAACCATTTAAGGGAAGCCTGCTGAGTTTGTTGTTCAATTACTGTTACTGATGAAGAATGTCAATAATTATGATTTTCAACCCTGCATGACATGTACATTTGTAAATCTTTCAGAGATTGTCTTTACTGAAACCTAGTGAGGCCACTATTAAGGAGCTAAGATGAGGCCCACAGTGCATCTTTTTACAAAAGAAACTTGAATTCTTTGAAGAGAATCTTATGCATCTTTTGTATTTTATGAAAGTGATTATTACCTGATACAACTGGATACAGCACTTTATCACTTCATCTATGATAATGGAGAGGAGTGGTGGTTTTGCCTATAATACAATGTCTGCATAACACTTTTGCCAGTGACTGAATTTCAGTCTCTGAGAGGCAGATCAGGTCAATTCTGTACTTGCCAGTTGCTAGCAATATGACACTATGCTCCTACCCCACATTCTTATTTATTTCTTTCCCTTCTAGATTTAGAAAATTGATGTGTTAAATTAAACAAGAATTTAGATTAACCCTTCAAACAATGGTCATGTGGGAGTGCCTTTGGCATCTCTTGTTTCACAGGTATATCCCTCATGGTAATTAAAGTGGCCCTAGATGTTTGTCACTGTGATAAGAAAAGGTTAAAGGATTAATAAACTCCGGGTTTCTAGAGGTTCTCTGGGACAAGTTCATGTAATCCCACAAACCAACTTTTCTATAGCCCTTTTTTCCCAATGGAGATGACAAAACAGTTAAGATGATAAAAAAAGGGAAATGAGGTAATTTTAAAATGCTATGTGGTAATTTGCCTGAAAGGCCTCGTCATTCCAGATTCATTTCCTATGCACTCGAATTGTATTGGTCCTTATACCTGTGTTTGGTAATCAGATGGATATTACAGCTGAAATGTGTAAGTACTGGGGTTAAAGTTTAGCATAAATTATTGGAAACTATAAATAAGGTCTCACTCTGATTACAGTCCTTCATTGATATGTAACATAATAATCTGAAAAAAATCACAGCTTAATTATAACTTCAAATAAGATTAATTTGTAACAACACTGATATTTACACTGGTTTGGTTTAGTATCAGGCAAAATGTCTATACCTATTGAATGGCCAGACCAATGCAACTTTGCTATTAGTCATTTTTTATGCTGGTGCAGGTGAGAGTAGAACCTGATCCCAAATTCTGAAAGGCTTATATTATACTATACCATATTATATTAATTATATTATATTAACTCATAAAAATATTTTAATGAAAAAATACAACATTTGAGAACCTTTGCTTCAGAGTTTGAAAAGATGCTTTTTGTGTCTTATACACCACCACAAATGCAATTTTTCACATTTTTAACCAGAATGCTGATGAAGACATTATCCTTGTTATGTTTCCTCAATAAATACTGTTGTAGAGACAGAGAGAAATTAGTTTTATTTTACTTCTTTTACAAAAACTGTTAGAAAAATATTTTTAAAAGGCATAAGATGTTTTGTGTTAAATTTTGCCAATACTGAAAGATGCTGAAGGTTTCATTCGAGTGGTTTGGTGCAAAGTTCCCTCTTTCAACAAGCCTGTGTCTCAAACCCTGTTGTGCAATAGCTCAAGCTGCCAAGTATTTTGAAAAATAAACTGCCTATGTTGGACTCCTCTTAAGCAATCAGCTTTAATCCTCTAGAGAAAGGGTGAGCAGCTTTGTTCCTCTTCGTTGAAGTCTGGGTTAAGCTCCTTTGTTTCTTGTCTATAATAATTTTGGTTCTTAGAGAAAGCCTTCCTTGTGCTAAAAGCTGTGCTTGGACACAGGGCATGTCCCAGCTCTCAGTGTGGTTGGTTTGTGTGTTTTTACACCTCTTTAACCAAGCAGCCCTGGTCTTCATGAAGGATTCTGAATGCCATAGAAGAGTGGCTATACTTGGAGACTGGTTTCCCATTTACCTTGAACTGAGCTAAATCAGGGCAGTGCCAAAAGGGCTGCTCTTGCCCTTCTATCTCTGTCTGGAGACAGGTCTTTTGGAAAAGTAAGGATCACTTGGTGAATGGTTACACATAGCCTAAGCTGGCCTATGCTGGGACTGGCACAGCTTCTAGGTGTGTTCTTGCTCCACACTTGCTATTGTTTCAGAGTCTGACTTAGCAGAAACTAATGACTTGTTTAATTTTGTAGTGTTTTCTGCCACCTTAGTGAGCTGGGTCATGCAGGAGGGAGCCCAAAGAGCACCTTTTCCTCTGCCAAGAAGAAATGTAACGTGCACATTACAATGTTCAGCATCTACTAGGATAGACCTTGACAAAGAGGGTATGAAACTGACAGCAGGAGAAACATGTCTGACCCAGTCAGTCACCCTAGGACTTTCCTGTTTTAGTTACCCAGTATATTTGCAAACACACTTGTATTAGTTTTTTTTTGCTTTGTTTTGTTTAAACACCTACCTTTCTCACCTGGGACACTTCTGCTCTCTGGTCTGGGGGCTAACAATGCATTTCCTTCTGGTGAGAGTCATCACAGACTCGCCGGGGTTGCCAGTACACACAGAACAGGGTTGCTAGAGGTGCTTTCAAACCTACTAACGGAAGAATCATCAAAACTGGTCACTGGGGGAAATGTTTTTCTCTTGGAAGTGAAGAGTTAAATCATGGTGGGTGCTTCCTGGCATGAAATGGAGTTCATGAGAAGAGGCTTCTGCAGGGGAGGGTTGTCTCTTTTTAGGAGTACATCCACTTTCTAAGCACTCTATCTCCTCTTGCTACCGGTTTTACAAGTCTGCAAAAGACAAGTATCTTTCGTAAGAACTGCAGCTGTTCCCTACCAGATTTGTGTAGGAAAGTAATACACCCTCCCTGTTTCCCCTCCAAAAAAAACCCAAGCCTGTGAGAATATTGCTCCAGCAAAAGAATAAGGCCCTTGCTGAAAGAGAAAAATCTTACTCCCTTGCATGCGAGTTACAGGCAGCGCTTGGGTAAAGGGCTAATACCCATCAACATGTTTTTGATGTCACTGTGCTGTTCCCCTCTATTTGAGTTGACAGCTGATGCCAGGACTTGGCTGCATCTCCTCTGCACTGAGAGGAGTTTGGATGTCAGATGCAGGGAGAAGGAGCAAGCTTGGGCAGCCAGCCGTGAGCAGAGTGAAACAGTGAGGAGTGACTCTTTGCTCCAGGGCGTGAGGTGCCATTGCGAGCCTGACCTTTTGAATACAAAGCATTTGTCAGAAATCCAGAGGAAAGCGAGCTGAACCAGTCAGGGTGGCTCTGCCTTTCCTTTCAAGAGAAGCTCATGTATCCGAGCAGACACACCTACCCCCAGGCCTGACCCAGACACTGTAGGCAAGTATCTCTGTTGAAACTGGGGGCCCTGTGCTCCCTCCCATTAGCAGGAGAAATGAAATGCACACCCTTGCGTGGGATGTCTGCTCATTCCATTTGGCAGCCCAGTACCTCCCAGTCCAGCCAGGAGTTGTAAAAGGCCATCACATTAAAGGCACTGTGTTAGGAGTGCAGACAGCTCTAGTGTGTGAATCTTTCTTGCGGTTCATTCTTTAGATGCATTCTTGTCCTGCACCTTGGAGCTGCAGTGCCCAGGGTCTGACACACAGTTGACCTGTGTTCACAGGTTCTTTCCCAACACCTCTCTGGCTCCCTGAGCCACAACTCTCCAGTGCAGATATTCCAAAACCTCATTCATTGAGCTCTGGAATCGCATGACAGAATGCCCTGTCATGCTCTCCCACAGGCAGGCCAGTGCAAAATTGTCTCATTGCCATGTAGGTTTCCAGCTTCACCTTGGTGGCCATGGCAGGAAGCTGAGTATGTGAATGGCGGCTCAGGGTCAGGAGAGGGGAGGTGAAATTTATGCACCCTAAAATCCCTGTCAGGGGTATTTTTCTGCACCATGACAGAGAGCTCTGTTCATTCCCCATCTGGAGATCTGACACACAACATGTGTGTCAGCCTGTGACCCATGCGTGATGGGTCACAGGCTGGTCTTTATGGCAGAGTGAGTAGGATGAACCATCCTTATGGTCCATCATGCCAAGTATGCTTTTTCCAGGAGCTTTTCCCCCTCCTCCTTTAGCTCTGCTTTAAGCTGCTGCAGAGCTGCACCCCCCCAGGGACCCTTGGAAGAATTCACAGGTTGCACACCAGGGAGCAATACATCAGCACATTCCAGTCTCACTTTTAGCTGTGCTTCTCTCCACTAAGCCCATCAAGCACGCAAATCTCCTCTTGCTGATTAATGAAGGCAGCACACCAACTGGGAAGGGCCCCCTCCTGTTTCCTGCGCCTTTCTTCAGCAGCATGCAGAACTATTCGCCTTCCAAGCTGACCCTCAAGGCCACACATTGCTGTCTGTAAGCGGTGCGGTGCTGAGGAGCAGCAGTTTTGCCGGACGGGCTGAACCCGGAGCTGGGTCTTTCTGGTCGCTTCGTGCTCGGCTCTGACATCTAGTGGGACAATCGCACTAAAGCATTTAAGACGCTGAGCAGAAAACATCAGGGTTTGCTTCGCTGCAAGGCTCACTGGAGCAATCATTCCATCTGTATGCTGCTTTCTTTTATTGCACTTAATACTGCCAGAGGATTTGCTGTGGAAGAATGGAGGAGGCCCCGACATGAACAAAGGGCAAATCCTTTCTTTTCCTCCAAAGATAAACTTCTTTTTGCTGCCAGGTGAATGGTCTAATAGCTGCAGCAGTGACAAACATCAGTTTCACAGTTACTTCTTGATTAACACCATTAAATGAAAACCAACTGTGACACAATCCCATGAGACCATAGGGTAAAACTGTCAGAGAGCTCATAATAAACCCTGTGAAAAATGCAAAATTGCTATGGGCTAAATTTTCCACCCTGTTTCTCAGAACACAGCTGTGCCACTTGTAAGTACAACTGTTTGCACATGCGACCCGCGCTCTGTTTTCACAGGTGAGAAAGGAGCTCTCAGTGCACGGAAACATTTTGTGTACACAAAGCAGATTTTTCAGCTGCTCAGCTGGAAGCGATGCACGTAATTGTCTTTCATAAGGAACTGCATAAATACCTCTTCTCAGCTGAGAGGACAAACATGTGGTTTGGAGCTCTTGGAAGGCTGTTGAATGTTTGCTATGCCGTTTGTGTAGGAGCTGAAAGCATTACGGTGACAGTGACGACAAAGATGACCAGCTGCTGGTGAGGTACAAAAGAAATCTTTATTTGTAACATTTAGAGACTGTGCATTTGTGGTGTTTGATCACCAGCACAAGCAAAATGAGTTTCTCATGGCCAGACAGCCCTGTGAGAGGTGGGGTCTGAGGGGCTCATGCCTGCTCAAACACAGGCTGGCAGCGGCCCTGGCATGCAAGTCACATCTTTACAAAAGCCAAAGCTCATTCTTTTAGCTCCTGGTTGGGGGCAAGGGCTTCCAACAGGGCACAGAGCATGGGGCAAGAATGCCTTAAATGGCCCCAGGAACTTCCAGCCTAGGGCTGGAGTACTCCTCAGAGACATGCTTCAAAGTGCCTGGTCAAGCAACCAACTAACCGTGGTAAGAAGTTACTGCTTGTCATCTGACTCTGCTTGTGAGGCATGTCTTACTTCATCACTGATGCCAACAGAGTTGATTACTGTGGCTGTGCTGATCCTTAGCAACTTACTAAACTGCTTTTGGCTGCGCGTCCAGACTCTACGAGTCTGATCTGAGACAGCTGAAGCAGAATTGGAGCCAAGGCTTTTGTACTCTTTGAGGCTGCTACTTGACTTTCCATCAAATGGGGCAGTGACATTCAGTGCCAGGGGATATGTGGAGTGCTCATGGTGTAGGGGGACAGGCAGTGTCAGAGAGCTCCTGCATCTCTGCTGCTAATGTGTTGGGCAGTGCTGCTGCCTCAGGGCCATGGCTTCTCCTGGTGGGTTTATTTAGGATTTGTACAGTTTGATCAGTGCACAAGTCTTAAACAAGGAATTAATTGAGATTTTAATAAATGGTCACTGCATGCTAATTGAATACCCACTTGATTATTTAAAAATATTATGTGAAGTTTGTGTAATTGGTTACACTGGTATTAAATTAGCATATAAAAATCTCCTGCAACTCTCATATGATTTAATGAGGCTGTTATCGTGCATGAATAAAATGGTGATTGATGAGTGAAAACCTCTTTTCCAAGCACAGAGTTTCTTTAATGAGGTCAGAATATTTCTGGCATGTACTGAGTTACTCATGTTATGCAGGTCACTTCTGGACAACAGTGACCCATGTGTATAATGAGGACTCTGGGACTGAAATGGAGTCCTAACTAACTCAGTGTGTGACTGGGTTTGGACCTGTGCTTGCAGAGCAGCTCATGAAATAAAAGGTCACTACTCCGTCCTGAACTCCTCTTGTTTTAATTGTCAAGTACTGAAATAGACTGAGCTGTAATTGAGGGTGCAAAAGAAAATCTAGAAGGCAAATCAGTAATCTGGAAAAGGAGGATTTGAAGCTCCTTCTCACATTAGTCCTGATGCCACTTCCATCTGGTGGATCAGGGCTGCCTCCTGTGTGGTCTGTCTTGCGTGTGCTGAAAACCCAACATCAGCTCAGCGACAGCCCAGCCAAACCTCCTTTCCTCCAGCTATAACTTCCATTTCCTACTGTTTTGGCAGGAGAAAGGTGGAATGTCTTAAAAGACTCTTTGATGGCCATTACAGGATTTGGTGGTGTGTTGAACTGAGTTGGGGCCAAAGTGTGTGGATGAAATGGAGCAAGTAGATGCATTAGACCATAGCCACTCTATCAGTGTGTGTGAGAGAAGGGACATTACCCTGCAATGAACCCCCTTGCTAGGATGCATCAGGGTTCATTGGTCATTGGTGTAAGGAAGAACAGCTACATGGGCAGGAACTGAGGGAAGTTTGCAGGGGATGTCAAGTCACTTTGACTCCAGCCCTCCTAAACTATGCTGATGGCAGTGTAGTCAGCCGCATAAGATTAAAAGATGAATGCTAGGATTTGATGTAACTGAGCTCTGCTTTCCCCGTGTGGAAAGCAGATGTTCTCGAGCTTCCAGGTGCTGAGAAATGCTGTGTTAAACTCATGGAAGAGCTTGCCAGGTAGTTTGAAGGTAGCCAGTTTGCTCATCTTCTGGGCACTCTCCCAAGCCAGTGTTCAATGTCTGATACAAGGCAGACAAACATCTGTCAAGACTGATGTAGACTGAGCTGTTCCTGCCTTGGGGCAGGCAGGTCTAGGTAATCTCTTGAGGTCCTTTCCAGCCCTCATCTGAGACCGATTTCCTGGGGAAATGGTACTTGTACAGCCATTCTGCTTTTCTGTCCTCCCCTCCTCAACAGTTTTGGAGCCAGGTGGCCAATTTCAAGCACATTTGAACTCAGAGATACTGAATTCCTAGAGCTTCAGGAAAATCAGCAGCTGGGTAGAGAAGAAAGACCCAAATTAGTGCCTGCACTGAGAAACGCAGTTATAGCTCATCTTAGTCATTCAGAGAGGCAGCAGCCAGCTGGCCAGTCATCACAAGTAATGGCCAACCTCTGGGCACAAATGGAGCCATGAAACACCCACAGCTTGTGCTACCTTGTGCTCAGTTAATGGGATGGAGGAGGTAACTTTGGACTGGACAGGAGGGAGAGAATCACAGCAAGGTCTTAGGGGATGTGGAACACCAAGCTGGAGGGAACTGAGCTTTGTTAGCTGCTCTAACAAGTTGTTTATGATTCCATGCTTGTCTTGCCCACCCTCTATGCTGTCTGTTAACGATTCTGTTCTTTAGTTGCTTGGCAGAAGATCTGACTTAAGAGAGATCAAGCAGCAGCAACACATTGTCCAAAGTTGTCCAACTTCCTCCATCTGGTGATTTCTGGTCTAACCCTACACCCACTGTGAATTAGGAAACATTGTGAAGGCGTCCAGGAGTGTATGAGCATGTGGCAAGGATAATTGCTATGTGTGAGGGTTTGAGTGAAGGAGAACGTACACTTAAGGTTGTGTGACTGTGGGTGTACTTAAGTCCTGAGAATCACACTAGCTGTGCTCAGTGTGGGAAGGAAGCAGGAAATGTACCTAGGCTGATAATCTCTGTTGCCCTGATCTGGGCTCTGCAGTAGAATGAGTATGCAGGTTCCTGGTGTCTGTGTGTTGCTCAGGCCTTCCACTGTTCTATAGATACAGGAACAGATTTTGAAAACACAGTTTTGTTGCACTCCCTCTAGAGTTCTGACTCCTTATCTCTTTCCCTCCTGCCCACTGGCTTGAGTTTGCATGCTTATCTCTTACATCCTTTTCCTGCCCAATAAAAACCTGCTTTTGGAGCTGGATGCGCATATGTGCCTGACTGCTGACCTCTACAAAGCTTTTTACATATCGCTAGGTGTAAGCACACATTTAACTGATTGTTGTTTGAATTAATATTCTTATTTATTTGCACTTATGGGAGAACCCTGCCATTTGGCAGACCTGACACAGTTGGGTATCACAAGTAATGGAGTAGCTGATTGTGATTGTGATGTGAGTGTGGACTGCAGCGAGATCATACTTCTCTGCACCACAAAGCCTTCAGGCAGGTTCTTGTCTGCAACTTGTACCCATGTCTGCTCAAATTTCTGGGGGTCAAAACACAAGCTGTGCTTCTGATCATGCCACAGCTCATTCCAGGGAGGAGCAAACTCATTTGTGTGTTGATTCTTGCTCAAAAGCTCCATCATAGCTTTCTTACCAGCATCAGAGAAGTAACCCCAAAGTGGCTCAGCCCAGAGAACTGCAGGAAATACTGGGCACCAGTGGCTGCAGAAAGAATAAGGTCCCAGAGCACTGTGAGAGAGGACCACATTTCCCTGGGCAAGCATGCAGAGCCTTCAGACAGGGCAGTATGTGTTCCTGAGGGCAAACAGCACCCCTCTTATCCACGCACCTCCAACTGTCTGCCAGGGCACTGTGTACAGGGGCAGCAGGCAAGCAAACTGGAAACTGCTTCCTGCCAGGCAAAGCTGAGGGTGAAGCCAAGATGAGCACCAAGACCCAGCTCTAACTATGCAGTGAAAACACACTTCACACTTTCTGCAAGAAGAGGAAACACAGAAGGGAAAAAATAAGGTAGAAAGCCTCAAAGTGATAAAGTGGTTTGCTTAGGGTCACACAATAGGATAGCAACAGAAGTTGAACTGAGCTTTCTGGATACCTGGTTTAGTGTTATTTCAGCTCAGCTGCCTGGCTTCCAGGATGTTGTGGCTGCAGAGCCTACAGACACACATATTCTTATTTGTATGTCTGTTGAAGTAGGTTTCTGGTTTTCACCCATGCTGGTCTATCCTCCTGGGAAGTGAAATGGAAATGCTATAGTCTATAACGATCTCATTCCCCTGGCAATGCACTGGAATCACAAGCATTTACGTTTGCTAAATATAGCAAAGAGAGACTTGTGGTTGATCAGTATTTCTCCCATTAGTGCTGTAGGTGGAACTGCACTTAATAGGAATTACACTAAATGGATATAGGAGACATGGGGATAATTGACCAAACTTGTCTTAAATGTGTTTGTGGAGAGAAAGAAGCCGCAAAATGACGGGCATTTTCCCCATTAGCCTCTATAGAAAAATTGGAAGGCACTGTGGGCCAGATTCTCAGCTAGAGGGACTTGCCATTGCCTTTTTGTCTTCACTGGAATCAAGCTGATTTACCCCAGATGCAAACAGCATATTGGTGTTGCCTGAAATGTTAAATGTCTTAGGCTCATGGAAAAGTGAGGAAAAGACGTAACTACTAGAACCACAGGTTTAGTGTCATGAGTTTGGGCTTTTAAAATAGGAATAACTGGGCCTGCTTGCTGAATAGTAGAATTAAGGCCAATATGCCCACTAGTGTAAATAAGCGTGCAGCTCTATGGCCAGCAATAGAATTCCAAATATTATACCAGATGTAATTTAACACTGAATATATTATTTCCTTAATATACAATGCACACAAGCTGACAGGCTTGTTTCCCAGAAAGGTATTTTTTAGTACTAGGATACCCAAACCGGCAAAATAGATGTATCTTTTCAGACTTTCCTCTTTACAAACACAAAGCTGTTCATTTAAATGAAAGGGAACTTAATGCACCGTTTACAGCTGTGCATTTTGCTCTGGTATTTGCATTCAACATTGATTCCCTTTTATTCCAAAGGAGGTAGTGACAGGATTTGTAGATTATTCCCAGCTGCTATCCACATCAGTCTAAACATGAGAGGTTGCATTTTTTTCACTATCACCACTGGGGATTGTGCTATACAGTAACCTCCATGTAATGGTTCTGGTCTCTGACCCCACCTCCAGTGAAGTCTTCTACAAACATCTCTTTATACCACCACATTCATCTTCTGATGACATGTACGTTTCTCAGGTCCCTGAAAGATCTTTGAGGGGAGATTATACTGCAATGCATTGATGTAGTGCTTTGTGTCTAATTCAGAGAACGCAAGTCCTGTAGTTAAGCTTGCTGTTAAGATTGAAGGAAGGAGCTTTATTTTTAAGAAACTTCCTAGCCACCGTAGTGACAGAGTAAGATAACATCTAGGTAAGCTTTTTTCCCCAGTGTCATACCAGTCTAATGATTCTAGCACCTGAGTCATGATTTTGGAATGCTCCGCTGACTCCACTGGAAATAAAGCACTTCAGGTTGAAGTGCTTGTATAAGTCTTGTCTTGAGTAAGATTAGATTTATACTTGTGCTTAAGTGCTTTGCTGAACAAGGGCCCAGTTAAGTTAAATATGATTATTTTGTTTCCAGAGACAATCCCTTTTCACAAGTCGGCAGCATCCAGCTCCTGCAAATGCATTCATCCTTAGGAATGAGCACAAATGTCTCTACCAAGACTCAAATAAAAATAAAGCAGTGTATTTTAAAGAGAAACTGGATTTTCATTTTTTCTAATAAAAAAAGAGGAAGCCTGATTAAACTCTTACACTTATAAGTGCCCTACTTTCAAATGAGACCTGACACTAAGTAGGTTAGTGGGAGGAGAGCTTTAACAAATTTCCTTTAACAGAACTTGATGTGATCCTCTGACCTGAATTTTCAGGCTTAATCTGCTCTAAAGAATGTGCTTGAACCTAAACAGACAGTAAAATTCACCAAAGAGCTAAGCTATTAATTTGAAACAACAACACAACAGTAACTGCCCCCTTCCCAACAAGCACAATCCCCCAACCTGGAGCCATGCACAGCCAGCCTGTTATGATATTACTTGTGCATGTGTGTGTATAAGTGTGCTTGTGTGTATGCTTTTATTTTTCTTGTTTTTTTTTTTTTAAGGAAGAAAAGTTGCTATTGAAAGTGTTAAAGAAACAAACCTGGGACTAAGCCCAATGCTACTGAAAGGGGCTTTTGATGATGCATCCCCTGAAAAACTACAGTCCTCCCATAAGTCATCAGATATGGTATTGCAAAGGCATTTAAATGTGAGGTCCTGTCAAGTTATGCGAAAGCTCCATGATATATGGCCCAGAGGAGTTTATCTTGCTCTGGGAAAAAAAGACCTTGGAACTGACACTTTATATTCCGAAGCCAATAAAAACATCTTAAAATAACGCCCCCTCCCTTCCTCAAAGAGTAACTGACAGTGAGAGAGGGAGCAGGGGTGGGAGAGCAGTGATCAGCAATGATTTGGTTTCTGGGTCTGAGAACTTTGTTGTGGGCAGTGCAACTCCAATGATTTATAATTGACTCCAACATGAAGAAGAAAATGCCAGGCTTTCATAACAGGACTACAAAAATAACCACATTCTCAGTGTTTGCAAAATTGGAAACAAATGTCCCAAGGAAAACAAGAGCTCTTTGCAGCCTTATCCATGCTTTAGAGCAAGGAAAATACTGGAATTTAATCATAACCACAGATGATGAGCCAATATCATTTGTCATGGGAAATTCATCCGGGTAAAACAGGATTGCTCCATTACCCTTCCATCACTCTAACAAATAACTGGATTCAAATCTCTTAAATTAAAAGCAGTTAAGACCTTTTCTTCTTTCTGACAGAGATATGTTGTCATCTTCTGTACCCCAAGGACCTGAAAGTGAAAAGTGATAGCCTTAAATACATGCATTTCTTACACCCAGGTTGTGATACAAGATTCCTGGGTTCTGGCTGATTGTATGAGAGATCTGAGATAGTAGTTAAGTAAAGACACCTGATGGTTTTGGGGTCTGAGCCCAGTAGATTCTAGTTTACGTGATTTTTAAGTAGGGCATGTTATTTCAATTTGGCAAGATACTACTTTTAAACATGGGAGTAATCCCAGTGCAGTGAGTGGGGCTACTAGGCAGAAATGTAAGCATCTTGCTGACTCAGGACCTGAATTAGACAAGTAGCAGTGGCGTAAAGGCCCCCAGAGAATAACAGTGAAAATCCTGAACTGGGTCATGAGGAAGTAGTAAAGATGAAAAGTTTCTCTAAGGAGGTTTCATAAGGGAAGCCCTGAACAGATCATTGCTGGCTTCCATTATGTTAGTAGCAGTCAGGCTAATGGATCTTTTTCCCTGAAAATTAATCTCTGTGGTCCTGGGATTTTAGAAACCCCTCTATTTCTGCATCTCTATCTGTAAAAGCCATCTAATTCTTGAAGATTAAAACCTCCCATGATATAATCACTGAGGACTTGGCTCCCTTTTTCCAAATGCCAGTGCCTGTCCATGCTGCACAGAGGAGCAGACACATTGAGCAAGGGACATGCAGCAAAATGTTCTTTTTTTGAATTCCTTTGTGAGCCTTTATTTTATGGAGCCTGAGGTGAGATGTGTCAGGGACATGCTCAGCACTCCACAGCTGTATCCTTTTGGGGCTTCACCATTTTTATTGATATATTTCATGCTAAGTGTTATGCAGAATGTAGTCACACCAAGCAATGATGACAGTCCCTGACCAGGAGCATTTACAGTATGAAAAATACAAATCAATAAAAGCCACTGCTCCTACACAACAGAGCAAATGCAACGCTAACCTGACAAAGGAAGACAAAAGCAAATGTGTAATGAAAACATCCTCCCAATGTGTTTTTTATACTCCAGTGACCCTATAGCTAGTATTTATAACTACAGCCACCTATATAGCTGTCATTCCATTTCTGATAAGACATATCCCTGGTTAAAATGACAGTTTCTTTGGAGGCACTTGAAAGGAAAGTACTGTGATCCTCAGTCATTATTATTTTGGTCCAGACCTAACATTCTTCTTTTTATTCTTTTCCTCCTCTGCTCCAGTTGAACTCCTGTCAAACGCACCCATTGGAAACAATAAGATAAACCACCTCTGTCATTTACTTCCAATGCAGGAAGTCTTAACTGTGCTTTCTGTTCATTAGCACCTCTGGCTTTCAGAGCAGCCATCCGCAGAGCTGCGGCAGGATTCAGTGACTACAAGCCTGTGAAACCTAATTTTGATTCATGAGCTGAAAGCTCTCTAGTACAACCCTTGTGGAGCTTGAAATCTTGCTGGTTTTCACCTGGTCTTGTGTGTGCAGTCAATATTTGGCCATATTCAGAACATTTTGTAGAAGCAGTCTAGAAATGTCTTGTTGAAGGGTACCATGTTGAAAGTGGATTTGTGTAAGGGAGTTTGCAAGACAGTTTTCGTGTGACTTGTTTGGAGGTTGCTGTTAGGCTTCTGCAAAACATCACGAGTTTTCTCTTTTGCTGTCCAGTACAAATTTTGTTGTTCTGCTGAAGATAATAAAATGTTTCTCACATCAACAGTTATCAGAGGCACTGGGTACTTCTTATTCTTATAAAAGCAGAAGAACTTGAATTTTGTGTCTGGTTTACTCTGCAGGATAATTCTTTGTGGAAAGTGTACTTGAATTAATCCACTGGAAAATGCCCATTTAACAAAACTGAGATATTTTCACAAATGTAACAGCTTTATTATCATGTGCACGGGAAGATATTTCAGAATTCCCTTAGATAAGACTGAAACGTTTCACTTTAATGAGAAAAGGAAGATCTCTAATTCCAAGATGGTTAAAATATTTCAGTTCAATTTTAGTGTGATTTCTTACAATATATGAATGAAATTAAAAGGAAATACAATATGAAAACATTTTGACCTTTCTGATAGGAGTTATTTTTATGCAACATAAATGAAGAATATTTCAACAGAAATTTTAGGGGGTTTTAGTTTTTTTCCAATCTCAGAATTAAACACGGCTTCAAAATGTGGACATTCCTTTTCACTTTTTAATGATGTGAACAGTGTACATTTTCTCCGAGAGCTGCAAATGTTCATTATATTAACATCTGAGTGGCCAAGATGTTATTGCCTGTGTTTTTCCTAGTGGTCAGGACCATGATTGTCCTTAAATTAATGTATTGCTTTTACTTGAAATACATGAGAAAGCTCCACTTTAACTAATGGATTGTAACAACGATCCTGGATAGTGGCGATCCCCAGAAACAGTGCCTGACTAACAGTCACAACGTGTCTGCGAGGCAAGTGAGTAGTATTACTTTCATCTAATGGATAATCTGTTGTACAAAAGGTCTCATGTCAATCCACTATCTGTGCCAGTATCACGAGTCCTGACTAGGTGAAATTGGAGTCGATACATCACAATGAAGGAAACACTGGTGGAATCTATCTAGCCAGGCAGCCTTTCCTTCGCCATTTGCTTAGAATTTAGACATCAGCGCTTGGCAAATTCTTGTGTTTTCCCCAAATTTTTCTCGAGTACAGTGTTGTGCAACTCACTGGCAGCTTCCAGTCCTTCTGCAACTACACATTGATGGGAGAATTTTTCCCTGAGAGGAGTTTGCTAGGTTGAAGGAAACATTAAGGATTCTCTATTTCCTCTTCCTTTAGGGTCTTACAGCTCATGGTGTATTTCTGGTTAAGGGGTGGAGGATAGTCCATGTAGCTGCAAATTTCTCTTGTGCAGGAATCTGCACAATGTAACTTCCAGTGCTGTTCCCTGTGGTGTCCCTAATTTATCTGTGTTTTTCTAAGCTGGTTAAAGCAGTGCCCTCCTGCTGTTTGTCTCTGCTGAGCACTGCTAAGGGTGCCAGTCCTAGTGTGAAGCTTCATAGCACTTGTGAGATTTAACTTGTTATAAACCCTGGAGAGCTAGATGTATTTGGCCCTATCTTGCTAATGTGAACCATACTATAAACAAATGTAAACTCCTGTATGTGTTTTCTATGATTTTTTACCTGTTTTTCCTAGATGAGAATAAGCCCGTTTTTTATTTCCCTATGCAAAATGAGTACTTCTATTTTAGATCTTCAAGATGCTTGTCTTGAAGCAACTAAGGAGGAACTTGGCAGTGAAAGACTATCCCAAATATGCCAAATAAAACTGGCCTTTGTTTTGTGCCATTTCCGGACTCTGCAGCATTATAATAACAAATCCCGAAACCATATGACAGTAATACAGAGCATCTTTTTATGATAAACATAAGTAATGATCCTTGTCAAAGAGACACAGGAATGAGTAATACATAGCAATCTCCATTCAATGGAAAAGAAAGAACAACTGTTGGGAAAAAAAGTGACATTTTCCTAAATCTCTGCATATCGGTGGCCATAAAGCAATAAAATTCCAGGACGCTGTAAGCTTAGACACAGAGAGCAGTAAATGGGAAAAAAATGTTTGGGAAGACAATGTAACATTGTCTCATAATTTACAAACCCCTAATGATTGCCAAAGCTGGTATGCAAGATTTACCCTCCTTTTTTGGCATTCAGATTGACGCAGGGGCTTTTTCTTGCCAACTAGAACATTCTTTAGGTGTTTTTTTTCCTTCACATGAAGCTTGCTGTGATCCCATGCTTGCTATTATTCATAAATTAATTTCTGGCATTGCAATAAATTCTAGGAAAACCAATAATCCACAAACGTGCAGATAATTCTTTGTCATTTTTTTGCCTTTTTTTTTCTCTTTTTCCTTAAAAAAAAAACCATTCTGTGAGAAAGTAAGAAAAAAAAAAGCAGCAGTAAATGTTTGCTGAGGTGCTGGATCCACAGCATGAATTTATGTTTCCAATTGTTTTTCCTAACTTGTCAAAGAAGTTTTATTGCAGTTGACAATCTTTATTGGGTCTGTTGGGCAGGGCCAGCTTCAGAACGTGTCATGGAGTGAGCCTGTATAATATATGTAAAACATGTTTCCATGTATTGCAGGGTCCAAAGACTGGTAAATCTGGGGCAGATCCCAAAACTATGACTTGGTTTCTGCCAGGTCCTTATTATGAGATCAATAGGTTTCCTGTGTGACAAAACCTCACTTCTGAGCAAGTCCTGGGATCCTTAACTATTGCATGAAGTAAATGTTCACACCTGCATTTAATTCAGTATCAGCCCACCAGACATTTTCATTTCAGAAGTAGAAGGGGTTGGTCACTGAGGTGTGCATTTGTGCATGCTTATTGCATACACCACATGCACCAACGTGCACACAAACTGCTTTGGGGGATAAAGTTTTACTTCTTATGGCAACAGCACCTAGCAGGCTGTCATGGGCCAGGCAAGAGAAGAAAGCATCATTAACAGCCAGGGGAGAGCCTGTCACTTACAGCTCATTCCCCAAGACAAAGGAAAATGTGTGTCTAGTCCATTAGGCAACTGAGATGTGAAAATAGCTCCATTTTTCTTGGTGCGATAATACAGATTTAGAGCCTCATTTCCATTAAAATTACTGGGTTGAAATGTCCACACCAGATCCTTATTATGATTAATCTATATACAGGCAGGTATGTATATATAGTAGTTCTGGCTCATCTGTCTGTCTCTTTTGGCACAGCTGGGTTCAGATTCAAATTTGCTTTGGAAAACAACAGGCAGGGTTTGTTAAAGTCCTTCTCTGGTTGGAGGTTTTGCTCCAGAACTCAATGGTATTTAGGCACCAAATTCCCACTAAAATATTAGCTCAAGGGTATCTACTCTCAGAAGTAGATTAAATATTAGCTCAAGAGTATCCAGCTAAGGAGCTGGGCATTTCAGCTTCAGTTCTAATGAAGCTTCAAGTAGTTTAGCTACTTAAAGAGTACTACTTGACTAGAGATCACAGGAGTTTTCCTGACCATCTGGAAGCTGAGCTCATTCTCCTAGAAGTTTTTCTCTTTGAGGCTTTCATACTACAGCTTGGGAAAGCTTGCATGAACTGCCATGTCCTGCCCTTGAAAGCATGGAGGCTCCTTCAGGCTTGATGGGCATTGTTGGCAGGAAGAACAGATTTACTGACAGAAGGGATGAATGAACTTTCAGTATCCTTCTTAATGAGGAATAGCCCTGCCTGAAGTTTTCTTATGTGAGCTAGTTTCAGTTCAAGCATTGCAGCAATTAGGAAAATCCTGTTTTTTGCCAAAAGGGAAGGATTAACAGAAAGTTTTCTTTCTTTTTTTAACACTCTTCTGTCTGAGTGTGTCCTGTCAAGATTCAACCAAGCCTGCAGCAGCACTTGGAATTACCAGTGTGCCAGGTGGTAACACTAATCCAGAGGTAAAACTCCTGCAAAATGTTTTTCTTGGAATTCCTCACCTTGCTCACAGGAGTCAAGTGCATACAGGAGTAGTGGATTATCCCCAGGCAGGACGTTTGTACCGGTCTGTCGGTTCCTTTCAGCTGATGGTAAGGATAGGAAAGAATATGTAATATATCTCTATGTATGTCACCCAGGGTGAAATGGAAAGGGTGCTGCGGGCGGAATAGCAATGTAGATCAAGTAGAAGCTGCAGTTTTTTCCAGCCCTCTGGCCCTGTGTTGCTTGTGGGTGTGCTTGGGCTTTGCTCTGATCTTATTAGCTTTGTGATAGCTACCGCCCTCAGCTGCAGAATCTGTGGATTCATGGATGTGCCGGAGTTATGGTTACTTAACAAGATATAACCCATCAGCTGAGCTCTAGTAACATCCACCCATGCACTTCTAGCACGTTCCAGCAGCAAAGTAGTACAGTTTAGTGTCAATGCCTTTCCATAAGGTCAAGTGAAGTCAAATTATATCACAGAATACATTGGCTGCGAGTTTGTGTGTGCTGAGCTTGTAGTGCAGCAGAATGCAGTAATTTATGGCATGAATGTGTATCTGAGCCTTGTGTCTCTCTTGTCTTTTGGGGATAACTGTGAAAGCTTTCAGAAGGAGACCCCTTTTGTGAGTGGCTTTTGGGGATGAAATGGATGTGAGCATGATACCGGGAAGACCATGGAAAAAACAGGCAATTGCGTATGGTAGAGACTGGGCAGCCGTGTATCTCATTGCCACAATGGCACAGATATACATGCCTTACTCTTTCCTTTCCCCTGCTTCCTCCAGTCCATTTCTTGTGCTTCTTAATCTAAACAGAACAAAACATGATGGCATCCAGTTCACTGCAGGACTGAGAGCAGTGGACAGTCAGCTGTGGGTTAGGAAGAAATGATTAATTTTTCCAGAACACTGCACAGCTCTTTTATAAAACATATTAGTGTTGTTATAAATCAATGAACATGGTTTATAATAGCAATGATGCCCTTGAAATCTGTTAATACTGCAGTCAGTGGTGGTTTGCCAGAGCATTTAGTGCCCTTGGTTTCACCTTGGGCTATTAACTAACAAATCGGTTATTAGCCAGTGGTAATGACCAATTTTCTAGGGATGATTGCTTAAATATTGCCCACCTTGGAAAGAGAATTATTGCTCAGCTGAAAACTGAACCCTTATTTTCAACTCGACAGAGCTAATGATCTTGTCTGATTTCTTTATCTTCCTCCACCTCCACGAAGGTGGTCTGAGACCATATTACTAGAGAGCAGCTTCGCCTTCTGCCTTCTGTGACTTGAATCCAGGAAAAGTTCCATATTTAATATTTATTCCCTAAGCATCGGTGGATGAAGACAGATGGTAATGAAACCAGCGTTGCTGAAAGTGACCACAATGATAATAGATTCTTTATGATGTCCAGAAATTCTGGACTCTCAGTCTCGGCTTAAATGTAGCATGGCGCCAAGCTCGTCACCTTAAGCTTAGTATTCCTGTCATCTCCCTGACCTGTCTTTAGACCTGATGAGTGCAGGCTGCACTAAAGGCATCAATCTGTCTTTCTACCCTTATAAATGTTTTAAATACCCAAAGCTGGTCACAAATGACACATTCTGCAAGAAAACCCTTGTGGGATGGGGGCTGGGAGGCAAAATATCTTAGGGTAAAAGGAAAGAGAGTATTTACTCTGGCACTCATGTTTGTTAACGTGTTAGCCATTGGAGGTATATGCCTGTGGTCTGTGCTTCCTGCTTCTTACCACCTTCTCCCCAAAGCAGCAAGCTTTAAATGCTTTTGGAATCATGAACCTCTCCATTTTTTTCAGGAGAAGTGCAAACAACTATGTTTTGGATTTAATATATGGACAGTGGAATTTGGGTTGTTAACTTCTGAGGATCCCTTAGGACCCAGCCAGGTCTGAAGACTAGAGGGTGAATGAAAGCGTTTTGACTAGAAGCTGAATTTCCCTCTCTTCTCAGGCTAACTCTGCTGCTTAAAGAAAACCTCTGCATTTCAGAAATGAAAAAAACCCTGAAGTGTGGTTGTAACCAGCAGGAGTTTGGACGTTTTATGGGTGGAGTGGGCTTGCAACAAGAAATCAGAGGAAGAATTTGGGCAGCATGTTTGGTTCCTTGAACTCTTGGGGCCAGCGATGTATCTTGCCATTGATTATACTGTGTTCAGTTGCATATACAACTTCCACTACCATATCACAGAGTGCACAGCCTTCAAGGAGAAGATAAATGAAATAAAATACAGGAAAAATAGAAGATGGTATAGATAGTCTTGTAACTCCCATGTGTTCTGTCTTGCAAGATGCAGTTTCTGCACTATGGCTTCCTGATCAGCTGCAGGGCCAGGCCCACCTATATTAAGGTTAAAAAAGAAGTCTATGGTATCCACAGGCATGGAGGGTTTGCTTCCTCCATCAGGAATGTGTAAATGAGAGTTCAAACTGAATGAGTCTATGACTCTGTTTTATAAAATAGCAACATTTAAATCCCTACAAAAAGAGTGCAACATGGGTATAAGAAACTATATCTTACAGGGCAGCAATGGAAAATCAGCCCCACTGAGCAGGGAATGAATCTTCTAAGATGCTGCTAGATAAATAAATAAATAGACTTTCTTTTTTTTCTACTTTCCAAACAAAAGCAACATACAGTGCTCTTCATCTGGCTGAGACAGCAGGAACAGGCTGCTGGGGGCATTGGGGAGTATCTTTCTTGCCTCCACTCTCTATGCTGCCAGTGTCAGGTCACTGGTGCTGGGTCTTGTTGAGATTCCCAGTCCAACAGGAGTAAATAATGGATGTTGCACCAGCTGGCTGGTTGTCCGGTGAAATTCTCTTTCTAAACACAGGATAAAAAGAGAGAAAAAAAAACCATGATCTTCTGTCCATATTTCTAATACTACTCTACTCTAACATGTATAATGTAACTTTTACCTAGCAATGTTTTTAAAAGACTTCCTTACTGCATTAGGCTGAAACAAAGATATTCTTCATGGCAGGGCCACAGAATTCCTCGTTTTCTGTAGTTAAATTAGGTACGCCACTGTTTTATGCAAGCTAAAACACTTGCAGCCTGGTAGCCATCAGTAGTGACCTAAAAAATGAGTACTAACAAATCAGAAGTCTTCTCTGGGCTGGGTGCATTCAAAATATGAAGGGGAAAGAGGTTGTACAATTGTGTTGCTACTACATTATCACAAGAGCCAAGATATGTGTTCACTGCAGGCACCTTTCAAAATCATCTCTATTCTGCCCTCACTGAAAACTGAGAACAATTCTCACAGAGGGTAGCTTTATGCCAATACCAACAGAATTGGAATCACCCCTCCTTGAACAAAGTATCTTGAGGACAGACTCTTGGGAAGAAATATCCAAAGTGACTTCCTTGTCCAGCTGGAATACTTAAAAAACGCCTGCATTTCAGAAAGTAGGTGCTGGCCTCTGCTTGAAAACTCCCTGAGTGTGGTCTGAGCTCCGAGAACAGAAGTCCTCAAAATCACCAGGCATTTTGGAAAGCCTGGTGGTCATTACCCTGTCAAACTTCTGAGTATATGAAGCAGGTAAAGCTCAACAATAATTAGGTCCTTGCTCTCAAGGCAGAACATGAAGTCTCAGGAGAGGCACTAAAATTTGGCATGACGAAGTGCGAACCAAATTAAATCACAGTCGTGCAGTTGAAGTTCCCTCCTTTCAGTAATCCACAGTGCACACAAATGTACCTTAACTTGCAAAATTTATTGCCACCAGCAGCATAGTTTCAAGAAACTGATTTTTTTCCTGCTTTCAGCTGACTTCTTCCAATCTTTATGGCAATTTGTATGTGCCCCAAACCCAAAAGAATTAGCCCAGTAGGTCAGTTGAGAAAATGTTAACACTATTCCTTTGCATAGACAACCTGCATACAGCTGAGTGGAGGGATGCAGCAGCTGTAGGGCACTATCTGCCCAATGCAGATGAGACCCTTTGTGAGAGAGACAGCCTAAAACAAAGAAGGAAAGTGGTCAGGGGCTTGTCAGAACTCTTTTACCATGGTGAGGGCATTTTTCCCTTCTTCTGCTTTTACTGGCCTTTCCTCAAGGTGTCTCTAAGATGCTTTAAACAGGTAGGAAAATTTCCTTTTAGAAGCACCAGGGGCTATAATTCAGATGTTGTGTAACTCATTTGCTTTTCTGAGGGTCTTTTTACAGAGCACAGGAAGGGAATTTACCTTAATTCTTTTACATCTGAGGGTTGGCTTAATTTGTCTAAGACTTCTAGGTAGGTAGGAGTTCTCATTCAAAGGCAGGTTAACCTCTTAGAGGCATGGGCTGCAGTAAATTCTGCATGGGAGCAGCAGGCTTGAAACTTTCTGGAAGTTTCTGACTATGGGGTGTAAAAAGCACACATGCAGAATGCGGTATTGTGTGATATGGTATGTTCTCTATTACTGGAAACTTCTCTATTGCAATTGGATATCTTTGTAAAAGATACTTGAATTCCGCTGCAGATACTGGACTTTATGTGAAATTTAATTTAGAGGAGCCCTATGGCCAGTGTTGTGCAGGAGACTAGATCAGTGATCAGTAAAACCTTCTGCCCTAAAGTCACAACTGCCTCAATCCGTAACTTAGCTCGTTAAAAGCTTGTTTTGGCTTTTACAGTGCCCAGGTTGCCCCCAGCAGGGTGATTTTTCTAAACCTTAGCTAGAAAAGACTGCCAAAAACTTCTGCTACAAGGAGCACAGGCAAATATGCAGTGTGCTATATGTCTGCTCTGTATATTTGTGATGAGCAAAGCATAAATCTTTCCAGTAAAAGAACTCAGAAGAAGTCTGTTTGCCAAGTTACTTTCTTCCTTGGCTGGGAGTGTAAGGGAACTTTTTTCCCCTGTCATTTAAGTGAGAACTGTTCTCCAAGGCACATGCTCCCACCACCCTGGGTTTCACACAGCTTCACAGGGAAGAGCAGGAGCAAAAAGTTCAACTCTTGGGGCTTATCTGAGCAGGAAGTTAGTACAGAGTAAGTCTGGGGATATGCTTTAGGCACTGTAACTGTTCCGTAACTCCCCAAACGGATGTTCTTCTGTGCCTTTGTGTGCAACTTCAGTTGATCTGCTTTGCAAATAGATTAATGTAAACTACAGAAAAGGTACTTGTGGTTCAGGAGGTTGTGGAATGTTTACTGTGTTTTTAATTTCCATCCACCTTTATTTTGTGCTCCTCTGCTGTTTAGTCAAATCCTTACTAGAACAGCATTGACACTTGCTTAGAGTGGCTGCAGAGAACCAGGTTGCATTTTTTTTCCCCTCATTTAAAAGGCCAGTATAAAGTCAATAACATTATTCTCATTTAGTCAAACAGACAGTGAGACATTTTAGACTTCTTAGGGCAGTTTCCTATGGCTCCTGCCTCGTAGGCAGCGTCTACTGCAAACCTGTTGCCAAAACAGTTTGGCAATACCTAGAAAACAGGAAGGCTGAAAGCACTTTGCTTCTGAGCAGAGCAAGCCTGTTAAGGTCTTGACGGAACATGCACCTGAATGACACTTGCAGAAAGTCTTCATAAGCCTGAGAAACAGATTTAGAATTATTCTGGTTTTAAACCCATTAAATGTTAATTAGAGCCACATCAGGGCTGTGCTCTGTCTTGGAGAAGCTCTGGCTTAAGCAATTCGAGTGTAAACTCAGGGAGAATCCCTAAAATACCATTATGTGGAGTAACTTTGCTGATTACAGCATGGAAGTTGTAGGTGCAAAGGACCCATTAGATACTTCAGCACATGTGTGGCAATCTGTGAGATTGTTCTATTTCTAATAACATCAGTAATGAAGGCTCAGTTATCCCTACCTACAGCATGCTTTTGTCTAGGTAAGATACTTTTCTTCCTGCTGTGAGGTGTGAAGTTTTGATGCACATGCACTGCCACAGCAGAGTCACAGGAGATTAGAACTGAAAGAGCAGATCCAGAATGACACAAACACCAGAATGACACAAACATCTGGAAACTCCATTAGGAGTGTGGATTCCACATGGTGTTGAGAGGGGGGGAGAAACTGGGCAGCAGATGCCAGACGGTCTCACCTTGCCTGGGCGGCTTGGAGAGAAACGAGATGGAGAGGTCAGTAGCTAAAGAAAAACAATAAGGAAGAAGATCTGCTGAAGCTTGTCTCCATTCTCTCGTCTCTTTCTGCTGCCTTCCGCTGCCTTGGCCAACTTGCCTGATGAATTTTCCTACTCTCAGCTCTTGGCTTTTTCCTTTGAAGTCATGCTGTGCTCTGCTCCCAGATGGTTTTCCATGCCCCTGTGCTTCCCCTCCGTCAAGCACATCATTAAAACTCATTCCTTCCAAAGGGTAATTTATACACTCATAACACTCCACATTAAATATCTGGGGATTTTCAAAGGGAAACAGTAGAAATAATTTCCAAACATGCTAAGTTTGCTATCATTTCTAGTTCTACTGTTCTCTCTCCCCTTCCCTCATGTTTCTATTGGTTTTACTCAGATTCAACAATACCAGCCCCAGGGTGGTACTTAAGAGCCTGGGAGACTGAAAAAGATTATCTTCAAGTAAATATGATGCATTGCTCATTTACAAGAGCTAATGAACAGATGAAACTGCCAGGTAGAGTTTTATCTTAACAACCTGACTTGAGAAGAGATTTTGATCTCCTACTTCAATGCTGAAGGCTATTTTTTCCCATTTAGTAACCATGCTGGTACATTCTGCAAAAGGCAGCGCATCCTATTCCTCGTCTTAATAGGGAACACACTGTTTCTGCAAAGAATTTCCTAAAAAGCCAGGAAGAGGTAAACAGTGAACTTGGCTTCCTCTGGTATTCCTTTCTTCTCCACCTGTCTGTATAGAATCTAACATGCTACTTGTATTATGTAGGTCATGAATAATAAAATAGCTTGGCTGGAACTAAGACAAGGCAACAGGTAGGAGGGTTAAGTTTGCTATTTCCTCTGCAGACTAGACACTTTCACAGAATAGGTGACCAACTAAAACATCAACACTCTTATGTGGCTTGTGGTGTGCCAAAGATCTTACAGTCTGTTTGCTATATGGCTGTGCTGTTAGGCCAAAGTTTTCAGTGATGTCAGGTGAAAAGCAGGTCACACTAATGCATGATGGTGGTGGCTGTTATCTTTTATCATAAATTTGGTGATGATCTGCACCTTTGCCCATTGCTTGAACTGACAGTAGGTGTTCTCCTTACCACAGCCTAGGAAACCTCTGCTAGTTTACTTAACACTTTCCCCTCTAATGTCCTTTTGTGGTGGTCTCGGCAAAACCTTGAAGGTGGAGGTGAAACACACCAAATAAACTCTTGCTGTAGTGCTGGTTCAGGCAGAGAGAGAGAAGTAATGAAAACAGCATGAAACCCCCTGATTATGTTTTCCAGCTCTGTTTGGCAGGTGAAAAAGACTTTGAAGGAAACACGAAGAGACACCAAACACTGTAGTGAAGCTTGAGCTAAATAATAATGCTCATTAGTCATTAAAAGTAATTAAAACTTTCAATAATAGCATGAAATGGCAAATAGTTCCTAAGTGGGCAGATATGGAGCAGTTGCTTTACTTCCCTTAAAAAAGGAAGACAAACCAACAAATACAATGTGTAACCAAGCAATAATATTCTTTTTCATAGTCTCTGGCAATAAGTTAATAATGGCTCTGTGGTGTTAAGGGCTCAGGACAATTTTAAAGGAATCTGATACTTTGGTCATCCAGGGAACCATTTGTAGAATGAGGCTGGTCTCATTCACATGATGGAGCCCTGAAATCACAGGAGTTGACCTGCAACAAAAGCAAATAAAAAGACGGCTTTTTGAGCCTATCATAAACATTTGGTTGTAAATCACCACCAGCCTCAGAACCCACTTGAAAAATATGATGTTATTTGACATTTTCTTCGCAGTCAACTAGAAAGCTCCAGCTTCCAGATCATACAAATTTAGTTTAATGTGAAAATACAGTAAGTTACCCGGTGCCTTTCATGATTCTATCAAGGGCACTTTTTGTTTGCTGACACATCAGGCTTGTTTAAAAATCACTAGACCCAAGCAGGCATACTTTTCTTCACCTTTTTTTCCCCTCAAAATTTCTGAATTCATCAATTAAAGCAGATTCTGAGAAAGTAGTAATAAAAAAAAAGCATAACAAGAACAAAACAAGAACCAAACAGAAGATGGACAGTTTAAGTGCCAACTGTTCAATCACTGTTATTAACAACAGGATGGTGCTTTATGACTTTGGAAATAAACAGATTTGCTAAGCTGAAAACTCTCTCTCTTGCTCCTTGCTGTTTGCTTCACAACTGTGATTTATAAGAATCTGTCTGCCTGCATTTCAGGGCTACAAGAGAAAGAGCAGCTTCTGTGTGAAAATTAGAAATAGATTTCAGTCTTCTTGCTGCTGTTGTAACTAAACAGCCTGTTAACTTCCTTAAATAGGGGAACATACTGTGTACTCCTGGTCTAGAATGCATCAAAAGTAATGTGATTATGTCTGTTTTGATACAACCCTATCTCACTGCTACCTAGATGCTCTTACATGAATGATACATAGAATTAGTTCCACATTCCTTCTCTTACAATTAGCATATTAATGTACCAGAGAGATAAAGCTAAAACCCTGGATGCTTGAGCACACACAGTGCCTTCTTCATCGAGCTCTAACACTCAGCCCCTGTGAGTCCTCAGGAATGTATGTGTACATGCTCTCTGCCTCCTGCTTGTTCTGAGAGCAGCCCTGACCTATGGACCACAGCTGAGATACTTTAGGTGCTTATTTACTTTGTTGGCCTCAGCAATTCCATTTAAAAAAGTGTCTCAGAGTCAGGCTGCCTGCAATGGGGTCTTTGCTTTCTTTATGTGTGCATAGAGGTGTGTGCACGTGTGCACCTCATAGCTACTTGCAGAGACAGTCTAAGGGGTTTTTAAATACCCAGCTCTCACACGTTTTTTGGCACGTGTTTGCATGTATTATTAGACCTATGTAAACAGTATGAACCTACATGCATATGGGCTATGTATTTTTGTGTTTGTATATGTAATGTGGAGGTTTAGGCAGTCTCCCATGACTTTATATGTCAGGGATTCAGCATGGCTGGTGAAAGTTTCTAATCTTCGGCCTATCTTGGTGAAACACTAATGAACTTGTAAAAACAGGAAGCAGTGGAAAACAAATGAATTTCAGCTGGTGTTTGAAGAGCTGTCAAATCCCCTAGCTGAAATGTTTCAGAGGAACATCTCTCTGATAAAACCTCTGAGAAAAGTGGAGGAGTTTCAGAAGAGTGATTGGAAAAACAGGATGCCGACTGGCAGGCTTTGCTAATGCATTGCATCTGTAAAGACTCCAGCAACCGAACACAGAATTAGCTATGTGAGAGCCACGGAACTAGAGAAAGTTATTACATCTGAGTGTGATGGGAAGAAGGGGGAAGGGGAAAAACAGGCTGTTCCCTTTATGCAGCTTGAAGTCTGCAGTTTTTTTGAGCCTTTGACATTTTTCATTCCATCTACTTTGCTGTCAACACACAGACTTAATTCTAACACTAATGAACAATGCTACTTTGCTGTCCAATATCATCTTACATCCAAGGCTCTCCAAACATTTCACAAATGTTAAGGAAGCTTTGCAATACCAGCGTGAGACAAAGCTAAGACTTGCTGGCTTCACACAGGATGCTGTAGTGTCTGTACCTCATTGGCAGATGTTATCTTCATTTTTAGAGTGGTTTGTATCATGGAATTGTAGGATCCTTGAGTTTCTACTAATTTCCACTTTTCCCATTCCAGTTTCTGTGATTCTTAAACTGACCTCCTGGTGTTGGTCACTGCTTTTGGGGGGCTGCTTCTTCCACTGTCTAGGTCAGGAGGTTGTTGTTTTGTGTCTTGACTCCTGATTGACCCACTCTCTTGAAAATCAGGGTGTGAGAGTGAGACTGGAGCAGGGCCCATGCAGATGAAGGAGCTCAAGTGTATTCTTGGTTCCTCCAGTCTAGACATAGTTGTCCTTCAGAGAGCTAGAAACTGGGTCCTTAAAAACAGAGGGGTGTTAAAATTGTAAAGTGAAGGGACTTGGCAGCAAGTGTGAAGTGAATTGTAGCAGAACTATTGATTATACAGAACCAGTCCCACTTCTGTGGCTTTACCAACATTCTTTCATTCTGCTTTCTCTGGAGATGTCCCCCTGAGCTGAACTACCACCCAAGGGATGTGCGTGAGAGCAGGAGCCTGTCAGTAGGGTCTCAGACATGTGAGACTCGGGTATAATGCGTCAGCCTTACAACATACGACTTTGTGTCTTTTCCATCCTGCAGCCAGTTGCTTCTTGTTTCTTTGCTTTCAATCAATCATCAATTCAGCAAGAGCTTTCCTTACTCAGCAAAGCACTGAAACTTCTGTCTGCAGAAACCCTTGCATCTAGTCGAGAATGACTGAGAATACACACATGCCCTTTTTGACGCACATGCGTCATGGTGAAGCTGAGGACTGCCTTTGGATGTCCTTCTCGGGCTGTCACAGCCCTCTTTGGAGGAGTGCCTCTAAAAGCTGTAGGCTTTGTTTATGCCTAAGCGGTTTCTAACATCTGAGTCACAGCAGCAGAACGGCAATTCCAACATCCTGATTTCTGCAAGAGGATCTAACGGTGGGCCCAGGAAAGCCAAGGACGAAGCAGCAACTGAAATAATGTAAACAGGAATAACATCTTTAAAACAACAAGATGCAGAAAAATACCTAACAAAGCCGGTGTTCATTAAACCATTTCTCAGCTGTCTCTTTCATCCATTCCTATTGCTGCTTCAGTGCATCCCAGTTCCTTCTGTTCCACCAGCCCTTCCCTTGAAGATGGAGGCTTTTGTGGGTGAAGCACCAGGCTGTGAGTTGGAAGACTTAGTTTTGCTACAGAGTTGGGCAAAGTAGTGTCATGTTTTCCTTACCAACCCGGACTCCCAAAGGCCTGAGTTCATGCTTAGTTTTATGTACACAAGTCACAGCAGCTGTAGTTGGTGCGTTTACATGTGTGTGGAAGGTGTTAGGAGGTCGCATGGGCAGGCTGAGAGCAGGTCTTCCAGGCAGAAGCTCTCTTTTTCATTTGAGATTATTCTGGACATAGTTGAAGAAGTCGCTGCTCTCAGTTCTGAATGTCAGGCAGTGTTTACATGGATTTAAAAACCTTTTCCAATCAAATGAAAATATCTACTTATTAATTCCTGTGTGCTCTGCGCCTCCCATCACAGGGTCCTATGGAAAATGTGATTATCTCACTTGCCATTGTCCCATTTCACAGGCGAGGCAAACCCTGGGAACACGTTGCAGTGTTGTACCCATGGCTTGTTGAGCTCAGTGAGCCTGTGTGCCTCTAAAGCACAAGACAAGATTTATAAATCCTACCTTGTCTCTGGAAGGAAATATGTGATGAAATATATGATGTGCTTTTACTTAGGGATAAAAAGAACTATTTTCTTATTTCAAGCATAACTCTTATTTGTGTATCTGTTGCTTTGCTTTGGTCTGCTTCATCTTTTTGGGGCTTCCTAGGGCAAGGCCTGCCTTCTGTTAGGTGATTATGTACTGCGTTCTAACACCCCCCTCTAACCCTGGCAGGCCTTTCACATTCCACAGTCATTATCTATTAAGTTTGACCGGATAAATGGGTTTATTTATTTTTTTGTTTGTTGTATTTGTATGAGCAGTGGCCTGTTTGAGAGAGTTCTAATAATGATGAGTTGGATTTCATTTTATTCAGATTGCTGATATTTTGATATTAAAGTGTCTAATTCTATGAGACATACTTTGTTAATCTGCCAAAAATAAGGTAGAATCCTAGGCCGTGTTGTAAAATGTCAGTAGAGATATCCAGTCACAGCTCGAGATAACATGGGTACTTCTAACAGTAGTCAATACCAAAATGCAAACTTAGAAATTTACATAGAAAAATGTAAAATCTGGTTTTTGTCTAAATTGCAGACATCCCAGTTCAGAAAGAATTTTAATTTTGGAACCTGGCTATTCAGTATCTGTCACACACATCCAGCTGCACACTATTGTGAGTGTTGTCTAATGCTTGCTTTGAGTGGCCATCAAATATTGGATGAGAAGGACTTTGTTCTAGGGTGACTGTGGGGTTGTGTCCCTTGACGTTGGCTTCAACCCCATCTTAACTGCGGGACCCCAGTGAACTCAGACTCCTAGAACTGGCCACGGGATGTGTGACGTTAATGCTGCAGATCTGTTTTGCTGTGAAATCCTCTATTGTTCTGGGTTTGAGGCCTTGAGACTCCTCTCCATCAGAAAAGATAATTTGCCAGATGTCTCAATAAGCCTGCCCCTCTGTATTGACGGTTCTATATAAGGAGGATTTTTTTAAAGCAGCGGATGTTTATTTTTGGCAGCTTCTGTCATTTAACGATTTTCCTGCTCCAGCAGCTCTCCAGAAAACTGATAAGTGTATCCTCTTCCCATCTTTTAAATTAGAGATGAGCCTCACTACTGAGTCCAGTCTATATATTTCATCTGAGTCCAAACACTCTCTGAACATGGTGGTTCTGGGGAAAGCTCCAGTCCATGTGTAAAAGCGTGCAGGTTACAGAATCTTTGGGTCTGCTATTTTGCTTTTGTTCCTCATGGATTTAAAGGTTTAGCCCAGATTTCTATTCTTTAACAAAGGCATGTATGTGTGTACATAATGGGAAAGAGAAATAGAACATTGACTTGAAAACCCTCCAGTTCTAATAAGGGAAACAGCTTTCTCATAGGTTCCCACATCATCAGTCAGCTCATCACAAGCATGCTGCTGCAAGACATTTTTCTTGTAATGAATTGAATAATCACATCTGTTTCTCAAGCTTGAGAAAAGTTTAAAAAGTCATCAACATTCTCCCGTTTCCATCATTGGCAGAATCTACTTTTTTGGTTGTTTTTTTTTTAATCAGCATTTTGGCAGTGTAGACATGCGTGCATGTGAAAATGTGTTTGTGCATGTGCGTGTGTGCCTGCAGCTAAAGTGATGTGCGTTATCTGTGTCCGCTTCCACACAGGCACATGGTACCTAGCACAGGTCACCGCTTGCAAGCATGGACACAGAGATGGGGTCTGGGTGCAGCAATGCGTGCACACACCTGCTCTTCTCCGGGAATTCTGTTTCTTTCCATCATAACCACGCAGGGAACTTCCCGTGTGGCTGTAGCTGCGGTCCCGAGCAGCCGCAGGCAGCAGACACGAGAGGGCAGGCTTTCCCTCTCCTGCCTCCCTGCCCGCGCTCTCTGCTATTGTTATGTTTATGCAAACAGCCTTTGACATAATAGCTTTGAAACAGTTGAAAATTGGATTGTGCCTTTAGGCCAAACATTCAGACCACCACCTTGGCTATATTCATCTGCCACAGTAAATTGGGTTCAGCGTTGGCTCCACACACTGTATTTCAGGGAAAGATTACAGCTTGGCAATAACTTTTGTACAGGAAAGACAAATGCAAACTCCTGGCAGAAACATTGGAGCTGTTTAGTTGTGCAACCCCCTATCTGGAGGAATACAGATTGTACTGAGAATTTCTTTGGACATCGGAGGAACAAATAAAACAGATTCCCAGGCTGGAATCTCCATTCCTTTCTTTTTTGGCTTCCTAATGCAATCTAATTATGGTTTAACCTCCTGAAATAAATACCTAATAAAGGATGAACCTATTAGAAGCGTAAATTTACTGCCCACTAGTTAGTAGAAATTCTTGCTGTGCTCCCTTTAAGCGATAATGTTATTGGGATTGAATATTGTTTGACAGGTTAATGGTCCCTCTACTACAAGACAGCTTATATGGAAAATAAAAGTCAAAGTAAAGCCAGTCACAGTATTAAAGCCCATGGTTAAAACTGCTTTTAACATAAAAAGGTGTGCTGAAAAGAAGTGAAAGGGCAGCAGCCCCTCCAACAGGGGTTCAGCAAGAATCGGAGCTGTGCTCTGAAAGGGAGACAATGTTCCCAGGATTCACCGTAGTCAGTGTCACAATTAATTTTCTACAGGCTGTGTTACAATTTTATTGCACATTTAAGAAAGTGAAGGCTTATTTGGGCCTGATCCCAGAGGCAATGTTCTAGTTTCAACCTTTTCCAATTCATCCTAGCAGATGTGATTTGTCCATGGAATTTGGGGCCATATCCTTCCTTCTGTCTCCAAGAAGGGTGGAGATCCAGGTGGAAAGCAGGAGATGGTGGTAAGAGCTCTGAGGACTGGCAGGAGGGATCTGAAGGTGAGGTTAGTGCGGCACCAAGGTGAAGGCTGGGGAGAGAAGAAAAGCAGCAATTCCTCTGGCAGTCTTCCCTGCTGCATCTCTAGTTTCCATCATGGTGCTGGCCCATCAGCAGATTAATGAGGCCATTGACTTTGCCAGGGGTGGAGAATATAAATAAAAGCAATTTCCTGGCCTAGCTCCCACTGAAATCTAATCCAGTGGGAAGAGAAAGGCTCTCATCTTAAGATGAAGGCTTTTTTAGCTCGGGTGGTAGCTGAGCTGCTGATAACTTCATTGTGAAATCAGGATATGTATTGGGTTTTCTGAATTGATTCAGGCTTACACCAGCTACTTCTGGTGTGCAAATGGGGAGACACATGTGTTGTTAGCAGGAATGAATAATAACGGGTGCAGTAGAAATACATTTCTTGCATGAGTACCTCAATGTTGCCTGGGCTGGAATTTGCCAAGATCTCTGGTTAAGCTGTACCTGCGGAGGTCTCCCTGTCAGATAATCATAACTGCTTTATTCATTGCTTATACCAATATCTCATCCACTGCTTTTAAGGCTACAGAATACAGCAAGGATTTTACATGCTTAACACATTCATGCTTCTGAATGAAGCAATCCTTATATGTTAGCACTGGAAGCAGTAGTTACACTTAAATGAGACGTAAAGAAAGGATAAGAGACTGCTGTGCCGCATTTTCCCTTGGCTATGATGGACCAAATTCTGAAGCAAATCAAACATATTCATGTTTTAAATGGAGCTCTGACCTCCTATCCTGTGATAAGTAGCCTGCAGTACTTTCCACAGTCAAAATGCAGCATCTTAGTTGGAGTGGGACAGCAAGGACGTTACACATACCCTGTTCCAAAAAAATAAACGCCAGAATTAGCCCACTTGAACATTTTTCCCTATTTTTTCTAGTTTGCTCAGTCACACTTTGCTGTCTTAAGCAACTTGGTTTTGCCAGTTGGTAAAATACTGGACTCTGCCAGAAAACTGAAGTCACTAGCTGAAAATGGATAGGAAGTCACACATAATAGGAGAATCATATATTTCTGTAGTGTTATGAGGAAGTTTTGCTGCTTGAAAAAAATGCTTGTTTCACAAAAAACAATTAATCTTTTTTTTTTTTTCATGTCTCCAGCTGTTTTCCCCAGAATGAAAAAAAAAAAAATCTCACTAGATGTCTTCAGTATGGTCCCCCTCATTTATCAGGCCTCTCACACTGGATAGAGCAGTATTTTTATGGACAAAACTGAGTGAGCTGGCTGAATTTTGCTGTAGCAGACTCTGATGTGGTAAGGCTCTTTGTCGTATATCACAGTCAGAAGTCATTTATTATCCTGTTTTCCTTTGGGAAGAGACTGGGGCAAAAGATCCAAATTCTACCTTTCTTTTTCCTCAAGTGTGTGTTTTATAATCATCACTTATTAACAGGATTATGGTAGCATCTAGGTAATCTTGCCAGGATCGGGCATTATTATGATGAACAATGACAGAAGTCTATTCATTAGAGTCCAGAGAAATTGTTTTGCTTGGCTGTAAAAGCACTTGGGCCAAGGAGGTCAGACAGCTTTATTCAAAGTCTTCTGCCCGTGTTACCAACTCTCGTGATATTATCAAAGTCTCCCACCATTCCGGGCTTTTCAGCAAGCAGCACCTCCTGCTGTCATGTGAGTCCACAAGAAGCTCAGCCTTCATTAAAAGAGAGAGGTGATTCAAGCCCTGTTGATTTCAAGTGAAAAGACTGGAAAATATGGGAAACAGAAGGCAAAGAATCACCCTCTTGAGATATATATATAAAAAATACATATATATTAATTTTTTCTTAATTTTTTGGAAGGTAAGCTTTGTACTTTGTTGGAGCCTGACTTATTGGAGACAGGACAGGAAGGGATCTTGGCCCTTCCTTAGCCCCATGGTTTTCAGTCTGCTCCCTGATGCCAGTGCAGAGCAGGAAGGCAGGTGTGAAACACCTCTTTGTGTGACTCGGGGCCCTGCCAAGACGTGAAGGATTCCTCATCATTTGAAGGAGGAAGAAATACTCCATAGATATTTGCTTCATAAAGCAAGGCTCTATTTCAGTCTAGCCTACCCATCCCAAAAGGATGGCTATTTCTTTTTTCATTTAGAGGGTGAAAAGTTGGGAGCCAAGAATAAGTAGAGGAAGAGGGGCTGTGATAAAAATACTTCATTCCTCTTTCTCAAGATTGCCTTTACCACAGCCAAACACACATGAATGCCACTAACTGTATCTCATTTATCCTTGGTTTCTCCTTTCCCCTGTCTAGCCCCTTTGTCTCCTGTCTCTATGGCTTGTCAGATATATTTACCCATCCAGGCTCCCAGGCTTTTGCCCAACTCTAGCAATGCTTAAAATGCTGGATTTCAGGAAAGCACTACTTAAAGCAGACAGAAGAAGGATGTGAATTAGAATTAACCCAAAGAAAGCAATTCCCTTTACTGGAGGTTTTTTGATAGCCCCAATTTCAGTTTTGTTCCACTTTGGGAATCTCCAGATAGAACCTTTTCTGCCAATGTTATCCCCAAAATAGAGGAAACCCTGAATTTTCTCTTTTGCCCCTTCGAGCCACAAATGCTGGGAGCCCTGAGGCCCTAACTGATGGGCAGAGCTTGCTGAAACACAGATTGCCTCACTCACGGGAAACCAAAATTGTTGGAACAAATGCTGGAACAAAACTCAGGAATGAGAAGGTTTTCCATGGATTGGAAATGCGAGTTCTCAGTTTGTTTTGTTTTCAGATGACTTTGAAGCATTTGGGTTGATGTTTTTGGTTTTAGAAACAAAACAGCTGCCTGGTCTCCTGAGGCTGTGCCAGGAGTCCTCCTCTCGAAGGAACCCTTTTGCGCTGTCTCCACATTATTTTCCAAGAGGAAGCTCTTTCCATCCACTTCCACTGGGAACCTCTTCTCAGTCCTAACAAGCTTGGTATTACCAGGGGAATTCTGGATCCCATGTTGAGCTCTGGTTAGTTCTTATTCCTTCTTGCTTGGGCCTTTGCCTTATCATCCTAAACTACATGGGGAGAAGGGGCTCGCTGTCTGAGTAAAAGCTTCCAGGTTCAGGGTCTTCCTTCCTATTTTGAGAGCCCACAAGTAAAACTTTTAGTCCTGTTCTTTCAGGCAAAGATTTTTTTTTTCCCCCTTCTTTCTTTCCCTTCCCTTTACAATTAATTAGCTAATAACTTTGCCTCTGATCCATTCTTCATTAAAAAAGCTGAATCCCTTTTGTTAGATCTGGTCAGAACAAAGGTAGGAGAATTTATGTCTTAATTTTAGTTCATTATGGCAGAGAGCATCCCACCCCATCACTCTCCCTCTCCCCCTCCCCTTCCAAGCCCTCCCTCTTCCTTTAGAGGATCAGTTATCACTTTGCCCCTAAACTCCTCACACTCTGCAGAGGCATTGGAGGAGCCTTCACTGCCCTTTATCTTCCACTGCCTCATTAAGAGAAATGAACCTGAGTCTGAGAGAAATGACACAAGGGAAATAAAAATATAATCCCTTGGTGCCACCTATAATGAATTGTTATGAAAACCATGAAAATATCTGTCTGCAGATATTGTTCTTTGATTTGAAGTCAGTGTTGTAAGCGGTAATTTTTGTCATTAAAGCTGTTAATCTGTGCAGCGTTCCTCATAAGTTTTTATGAAGAAAAACAGCCCTGCTGCCTACATGCTCATGCAGGGAGCTTCTGAGCAGTGCTACATGAACAGGGTGCCTTTGAATAATTATCTTTAATTATAGCCAAGGTGGTTGTCTGTCTCAGAAATGGGACTGTTTCATGGCAGCCTGCTGTCCACTGTCATGATGGGATGGAATGAACTGGTTCATCTGCACCTCACTGACACATTATTCCCCCACCTGGCTGATGCTGGGTTGTGGGCATGTCCCCAAAGCCTGAGCCATGAGTGTGTGTGCGTGCAATTAGCTGCAGCGATTGCTCCAACCATATGCTTTTGCATTTGGGATGGGACTGGGAGGGATCATTGCATCCTAAGCAAAGATGAGCTGTGATGAGCAGAGGAATGCTAGGGGTGCTACTCTTTTTGTCCTACCCAGCTAGCACAGAGCTGACATCCTCCCTGCAACCCCTCTTAACCTTTTATTTTTTGAGTGGGGGTCCTCTTTTACCACATCTGAGTGCTCCCCTGAGATCCCAGGTAGCTGCTTTCCATGCTATGTATGTCAAGACATGGCAGGGAGGTTCCTGCAGCTCCCTTCACTGATACACTAGGATTATTGTATGCATTTCCAGTGCACTCACCATGTGAGTGCACCATGTGAGTGCACTCCATTACCCCAAGGACCGAGCACTCTGAAAAGAAAGCACCGATGCTGGGGAGGGAATAAAGCATGGGAGTCTTCTGGTGTTTAGATTGCTCTGACTAAAAGGAATTATGGGCATAAATGTTTTGCTGAGTAGCTTCCAGCTCTTACTGAAGTTGCATTTTGTGTCTCCAGAGCAATTAGCTGCAGCAAAAGATGGTGGAAATCAGTGTAGCTCTGCAGGAAAAATGGGGAGAGATGGGGACATACAAAGCTCTGCAAGCCAGGAGTCTGCTTGGCCTCTCTTCTGTGGTAGCAGCCCTCTGCAATCATCTCTTTTCTGACCTCCATGAGCAGGGAAGTCACTTCTATGTAGCATGACTTGCAAGTGCTTTTCAGAGAAAACAGGTTGTAGAAGAGTGTATAATACAAACTTGAAACTTGGGTTAGCTTGGGTTAGCTAAATCTTGGGCTGGCACCTGAGGCAGTTGCACACACTGTGAACTGGGGGAAAAGGAGGCACACACTGACTGAAAAGAGGCCCCTCTGCCTGTTGACCACCGCCTCACTTTGCCCAAGGGCTAAGGATGATACCTATGTGAGCAGTGCCCACATGTGCATCTCCTTTCCTACTGTACTAGGAAGCCAGTTTTGGTGGAGGCCTTGCTCCATTGCAGTTAAAGAAAGGAAATCCCAGTCAGATCATGAAGATGTTAAGCCTTAAACCACAGAATCCAAAGCAGTATTTAACTATTAAAGATTTCAGAGGAGAACTAGTATAATGGGGGACAGTGTGCTGCTGAGCTCCTTCGATCTGCTGTCTTAGTGCAGGTAGGGGATGGAGACCCATGCGGCAACAAAGATACAAGGGTTATTGGTGTCTTAGAAACCATAGAGGCACCTGAGATTGGTCGTGTAGGACTTAGGGCTTCTCCCCTAATTGTGTGTGGAACTTCCTGACACAGCCAACTAAGGAAGGTGCCGCGCTGGGCCTGTTGTTTGTGAACAGGGAACACTTGTGGATGATGTGATGGTTAAAGGCCATCTTGGGCATAGCCATCATGACATTCCTCTTACAGGGAAGTGGGGTAAATAGTGCCCATAATCTCTGCAGAGGAAATTAATTATGTTTCCTGTAATTCTTAAGAGCATCACTAACACCAGGCCATTCTTTCATATAGGGACTTTGTGAGTTCCTAAAAAGAAGCTATTGATCTTCTCTGCTTCAAGGCAGAGAACTCCTGAATTTGGCAAATTTTGCATTATACTCCAGGCAGAGTAGCAGTACAGGACAGCTTCCGACATCCTACAGCTCAGCAAGTATTTTCCAGCATTTTTTTAGCAAGTAAGAACAAGATGATCAGAGAAGAGAGCTCTGCAGACACCATTAACATGGTAGGCTGAATCTGCTGACAGTAAGTCAATGATTCTTTCTGACATGACTCTAAGGGTAGCAGAAGGACGTCTGTAAGATGACTCATGTTAATGGAAGAATGGTATGTATGACTTGAGATTTAGGACAGATGTCAGGTTCAGAGAAGTGTGGTGTAACGAAGATCATTTTTATTGGCATAGTAGCAGGAGACAACTTGTCAGAGTGATGTTGACTCCTTTTTTTTGTATTTTTTTGGAAAGTCCCTTGGGAAAATGGCAAATGGAAAAGGCAGAGGAAGATCTGGCAAGATCCCCAACCAAATGGAAAAGGTTGCTTTCTTGCAGATAAATAGAACGGAGGGTGGTGGTGACCTTCAGTTTGCAAAGGAATAGCCCTGGAAGAGTAGGGAAGAGGATCTTTATCATCTCCAGTGTAGTCAGGGTGGTTTCTCACTCTCAGACCTGCCTCTATGATGAGTTTGCACCATTCCCATGAGTTGCCTTAAAAAAAGGACCTGTTTAAAATATGGCAAACCTCTATGCAGACATTGCTTTAAGGGTTAAACAATTCTCTTTCAGCCTTGCACAAACATGCTTACAAAAGAAGTTAAATATTTGTAAGTCTAGGTTTAAACTATCAGGGAGCAATCCACCAAGTTAAATCAGGCTTCTAATAAGCTCAGAAGATACACATCTGCTGGCACTCATTTCAAGCTCCTGGGCTTTTTGTACTTTTGAAGAAGGCTATGTATTTCAGAACAGCTTCATGGTCCAACAGAGGCCCAGTGAAGACATTAAGCAAAACTGTGATACTTCCTTTTCTTTGTTCAAGAAGTGTATGTGGGTTGCATTCTTAAGTTCATTCTGGTAACTGTAACAGTAAGATCTACAATAATGATTAAAAAAGCCTTTGAATGAATTCCAGTCTCTCCTCCCACCTCCTAAAAGCTGGGGTGAAGTTCTATCCAGCTGTCATTGGGAACAAGAAATTCAACCAGACACCTTTAGCAATATTAGTCTTATTTACATAAAGTCAATTCTTAATGAATATTGATGTACAATCTATAGGGCAAGGATCAGGGCTGTCTACTTCCACTTCCATGTGTGACCTGCACCCTGTCCCAGGCATTATTCTTTACTGGTTGCCTCTTTGGGCACATGACATTTATCTACCGCGATCTCTGCTGCATTTTGTCCCTCCTGTTCACAGAAATGATTGCAGCTGGAATTTGAGAGGAATTTCCTGCTCTCCCTGGTTTCTGTGTTCCCTCTTGCATTGGGGTCAGGACAGGAAGTGTGATTTTGCAGAATATTTTGAAGGCAGTGTGGGAGACTTAAGAAAATAGCGAGGTTGAAACGGTATCCACTGCTGCATCTGCAGATGTGCCAGTGTTTGTTCCATTGTACTGCTGTTTATAGGGTCTTATGTTTTCCGAGCACAATGGGATCCCAATTCACGATAAGGGGTCCAGACAGTTCTGCCTTATACAGATAACATTAGGAATGCCCATAATAATTTGCAAGTTATTAGCTAAGTAATAAATTTCACAAGTCTCCACTGAATGGGCAGAATTGTAATTCGCAAGTAGAGAAGTGAAGACCTAACACTGCACATGAACTGCTGGCTTAGGAAAAGAGAGAGGACCCAGGAAAAGGTTCACATACCCTGAACTCCTGGCAGGTAGGCACCCAACCATCTCTGGGCCTTCAGGTGTATCAGTAAGTGCCCTAAAAAGACATGTTTTTTCCATGAGGTTATAACAGATTCCAGAGCCAGTGTGAGCTGAATAAACATAAAATACAATATATATTGTGTATTACTTCTGGTTGCCATAGCAGAAAGACTCCTACGGATGGAGCTGACTGAACAGAAGCCTTTGAGTTGCACTGTCTTTTTTTTCTGTGGATGGAAAAAGAACAGCAAGATGATGTACAAAAGAGGGAGCTGGATACAGTCTGAGACTTGAAAGCCACAGGGTTATATTTCATTTGTGCCTTCTCCATTGTGACCTTGCGTTCATTCCCCATCTGGACAGTAAAGTCTTCTCACATCGGCATTACAGGGATGAATGTGTTACAGGTCTGTCAAGTGGCCAACATGCCAGGAGACTGGAGGCTTTAGAGTACCAGCCATTTATGGTGGGCTGTTCTGTGTCGCGTCTCTATCTTCTAATGTCCACTCCAACCTGTGCAGCTCAAACGCCCAGGGTTTGTAAGCTGTAAGGATGAACCAGCTTCCCGTACTTTCACAGCAAGAGTCAGGCTCTGAGCCGTGGCCAGCAGAATCTGGCTGAGAAGCGTGGGAAACTTAACAGTAAGAGAGCGAATCTGCTCTATCAAGGGCTGTTTTCCTGGGGCTGCAATTTCTGATGCATCCAGCACATTTTTGGGGTAAACTGTGCTCCTGGAGCAGCATTTGAAAGAGTGGAAAGAAAAGTATTTTATCTTCAAAAAACCAATTCATCCAGCAAATGGAGAGGGTCGTGTCAGTCACTGACAAAGTAAATGGAGCTCCTTGGTACTCAGACTACCACCTTTTGCTGAACCCATTAACTGTTTCCTTAATGGCAGAAGAGTGAAGTGGATTTTCCTCTTCATTACTTTTAGAATAGGATATAGGTTTTTGAAGTGGATCTTTTCAGAAGGAAGGAATAAATTAATACTTTGAGGTTTTTTTTTCCAGGCTAATCTTTATGTCAATGCAGGAGATTCACTTCACCTTATTTTCTCTTCAGCTGTCTATTAATTTCAGTTTGAAGTAGATAGTTTTCCTTCAATATCTCACTGTAACCACCTCCTTTACTAGGGCAGTTAAGGGATATTGACATGATTGTTGTAGACATGCTTTGCTCAGCTGTTTCTCTGCTGTGAGTTGTTGCAGTTGTTCAACAATCATAATCTTGAAATGTTTTAGGCTACAAGTCAGGCAGGATTGAATTAGGGGAGAAGCATTCATTTAGGGTTGGTGCGTGCACAAGACCTAGGAACAGCTCCTCAGGACCAAACGGCTCTGACCCAGTGGAAGCTCTTGGGACCTGCCTCTTGCAATCAGTTATTCCACAACTATGATACTTGCTTATTTAGTCAATCAGCACACCTTCAGTCCTACATTAACAGTTGGAATCCACTGGAAGATTACCCTAAAGAACAGATAACTTATTGGCTGCTCTTGTCAGGCAGGTTCATGGGAACTCTGCCACATTTCTGCCTCTTGCTCTTTCCATTTTATCTCTTGGTCTGGGACATGAATTTGGATTTTTTTTTCAGTGGGATTTTGAGCAATATTTGAGAGGGTTGAGTATAGAGATTGAATATTTGAGACAAAGTCTGCATTAAAAGTTTTTTTTTAAATGAATTTTCCAAGAAGAAATGTTCACATATTTAATTTTTAACCAGCTGTGGGTTTTGCTTGGAGTCAATAGAATCCTTTGCTATAGCCATGGCTGATATGGTGTCATGGGAAAACTGGATACTGCCAACTGTACAGCACTCCTTATCAGCTGGGTTGCAACTGTTACCTGTGAATTGCCCTGCTGCATGCATATGTGCTATTTCCGTCTCCTTTTCTTACAGTCCTGAACTGGGACTTCTTCCAACACTTCTGCAATACAAATTCTACTACTGAGCTGTTTTCCACATTACACATTATATGTGCTCCATTATTACTTTTAAATTCTTATTGTCACCCCATTCCAGTGGGATAAATGCTAGTGTGCTTATTTATGACACAGACAGTTAAGGTCACAGGAAGGGCTACACTCATAAAGTAGATATCATTCAGATATCTAATTTCTATTTGGTTCCAAAAGAGCATGTAAGTGTTGATATCTCTTTATGGACTGGGGTCTGAAAATCTATTAGCAGAGCCTAATTTTCAGATGGAGATGAGTATTACCTTACAAAAAAAACCCCGTGGAATTTATGTCTTGTATGAGTTTTCCAAAATCCTTCAGGAAGCTTGCAACTAAGCAAGGCACCAGATTCACATCTCCTGACACCAAGCCATACTACCTAATTGATGCATTTCATACTTGTAGGAATGTAGCCAATTTTCAATCTTTGATCTCAGTGTGAACTTACTTGATGTTATAAATGTTGAATTTTTAGTGTATTTTTGTACAGTTACAATTATGAAATTGACTTTTCATATTTATCTTCCTTCAGGAAACAGTAACATGGTTATTGGAATTGGTTCTTTGAAGCCTGTGATTCCACAGTGTTTTTTTTCTTTAGGCTGTCTCCAAGCACTGACACCATGTCTAGGTCTCATCATAACAGCCCTAATGAAAAAGCAGACCCAACAGCCCATCATTAGGTTCATATGTCCTTTAGGATTCACCGATACCGCAGTGAGTCAAGCTGCAGCGCTATCGTTTTGGCTGCCGTGTTTTATGGTCTCCCTGACCGAGTGAAGCCACACGGTTATCTGTGTCGAGGTGTGGGGCGAGCAGCATGCGGTCTCCTTGGAAACGGCAAAGTTGTGCAGGAGGCAGGAGTGCATGTCCCAGAAACGGCCGAGAGGAGAAGCGAGTCCAATAGGAGATCTCCAGACGGAATTTCACTGGATGGAAGCATGTCTGATCACTTGGCCTGCCAAGCCTTTCATCCAACCTGCTGCTGTCCCCATCTCTCACCCCTCTAACCTCCTGTTAAAAATACCAGCGTGTTTCCTTGCTGGCCGGACATCCTGCCAGGGAGCTTTGGTATCGGGGGGAGCTGAAACACACAGAGATCCCTGCTCCTACAGCATGTGCAGTGGGCTGTCACCCTGCAGCAGCATGAGCTGTGCACGAACAAGCACCTCCTTTCAGAGGGGTCGTCTTCCACACATTATATATGATTAAATGTACTGTGCTTACAGCTAAGGGGTTCCCAGGTGTAGCAGTGTGTGAAAATCAGTGCCTGCCAACAACTAGCTGCCATTGCCAAACATTTTCCCTTCCATTGCGATAACAACTTAATATTCTGTAGAATGGCACTGCCAGCTTTGAAAATCAGAATATGACTTGTCACTGGTTCCTCTGCTAAAGCTCTCCTTTGCCACAGATTCCCCCTGTTTAGCTGGTGGCTTGTTGGTTGGTTGTGTATTTATCAGTATTACAACAGCACCCGGGAATCCCAGTTAAAATGTGCAGCCCTGTGGGACCAGGAGCTCCTTCGCCATGTGCTGCAGGGGGCAGGTCCAGCCCCAGATTGCTCACAGGCTATGTGTTGCAAAAAGCAGTGATGGATGAATTGGACAAATGAGGCAGATGTGATTTGGAAAGAACTTACTGCAATGGGATACACAGAGTTTAACAGAAAGGTCATCTGGCTGCTTGATTAATAGAAAGCAATGGGAACAATCTGGGAGCACTAAGCACAAGTCAATGATAAGATATGGTTTACCAGAGGATAGGTAATTGGACAGGTTTTTGGCACGAATGGGAGGAGCAGTGTGGGAGAACACATGGCAACATTTAAGGGAGAAGTTGGCTTGCAGCTTCTCTTCTCAGACTTGTCTGGGACACTGCAAGCCCAGGAAGCTCCCGTTTTTTTTCCTGCAGAGAAAAAAAAATATTAAAAAATAGATTTAGTTCTACCATTTCCTCTTTGTTGGTTTCATCAGGAAAGTTTCCTAACTTTGGTTTTTGTTGTTTTAGTTTCCTGTGAAATTTATAGGGATCACGATTTTAAAACGTACCTTTTGGTACAAGTTTTCAGACTTTGTACAAAGCCACATTTTGAAAACCAAACATTATTTAAGGGAAAACATTTCACCAGGAATCTCCTTGTTTGTTTAATTTGCCAGGTTTTTACAGGGAAAACTGTAAAAAGCACTGACCGTGTTGCATCCTTTGGCTAGCAGATATTTCCATGTTTGTTGGAAGGGTATTTTTCCTGAGAAACATTCTGATGAAAACACTTGAACCACCTCCTGAAATTAGAAAGAAATAATATGAAACAAAATTTGCTGAAATTTCCTAAAGGAAAACAAGTGTCAGAGAATTAAAACCCAGGGACTCAGCCTTTTCCCAACCACCAAACAGAGCTTCCTTGAACTCATCTTGACTTTCCAATGCTGTGTCAGATTATGGAGATTAGTGCTGGAAAACATGCTAGAGGCAGGAGTGAATGATGCACTGCTTAAGAATGAAAAACTTGCAGACAGGTCCTTTCCTTTTGTCTCTGCTACAGCTCTTGCTTTGGGAGACAGGATATGTCTCAATTACAGCCTCACAACTGAAGCGCTGGATGGAGGGAGGTTCTCTGGGTAACAGAAGGCAGTCGCTGCTCTGCAGAGCTTGCAGGCAACAAACAAAACAAAAAGGATGGAAAGAATGAAGAGGTTCAAGGACAGCTTCTGCTGATAGCAATAGGAAATCTGGATATGAGCTCAGGCCAGAATATATAGAAGAGATTTTGCAGAAAATGTTTATTTAGAAGGCAGTGTAATCTCACTACAGGAGGTGGTAAGGAACACTGAGCATCCAGGTCCAGGAAAGGAACAGTGCTGGAAAGAGGAGCTGCGCTGGCAGAGGAGTATAAAGAAAAATGATGCTCTTTGTTCAGAGGAACATTTTGGGTTGGAATGCAGTTCAGTGCCTCAACTATTGAGGAAAGTAACACAGAAAGAGAGTGCTTCTGGGAGATTTCCGTTAGAAATTGCAAAATCTTTTTCCCCCCTTTCTCTGCCCAATGCAATTAAACAGTAATAGGAGTGCGTTGCACAGTTTATGAAGCAATAATCCAGTTCCCAAATGGCTAAACCGAGAGACTGATGGCCAAGTCATTTATCCCAATGAGGAAAATAGATTATTGCTCAGGAAAGCAGCAGGATGGCATTGTTACAATTATTCTGCTGTCTCAGTTTATCAGTTCAAAAATCTAGATAGGAATTCTTTCTCTGGGATCAGTTTCTGCTTTCCTTGCTTGCATTGCCAGTCCTGTGCAAGGCATCCTGCTGACTTCGCCACAATTACCTGTGGAGCAAAATACAGCTCTCAGTGAATAAGAGTGACAGGATGAGGGTTTCAAGGCTGCAACAAAACATGGTAGCTAGTGAAGTCAGTGCAGTTTTGGCCGGGATATGTGGAGACATAACATTATGAAGTAGGAATGTAACAGCTCTCATGTGACTGCACTGGGGATATTGTGCTTAGTTCTAAAGCACCTCGTTAACAGAAACGTATTAACAAATTGGAGGGGATCCAGAGAAGAGAAAGTCTGTTGGGTATGTTGATTTACGCATTAAGATGGGCCTGAGTGGCTAATGTCCAATCTGAATCCATATTGGAATGCCTCCAGATCCTGCAGATGTTTGTGGGTTCAGGACTTTATGATTCTGAGTCGGCTGGAGTCGCTAGAAAGATTCCCATTGGCTCCACTGATCGCTAGATTTGGGTCTGCTTGAAGAAACCTTGGCTGGATAGTGATTAAGGCTAAGAATATATATATAACTTGGAAAAAGAGTAAATAAAGGGGAATGTGATGTAAGCTTGGAACTATTAGAAGAGTGCAAATGTGAGGACCACCGTCTTGGCTGACATACTGGGAAAATGAACCGGGGACCTTCAGAGTTGGAAGCAAGAACTTTTTAGCATCATGAGCCAAGGTGGCCGGACTGCAGCAGGTCCATCTTCTTTGGATTGGGAAGAGCTGAGTGCCGGGTGCCCTTGCAGATGGTATTACCCCAGTCTGGCAGACCTAACGGATGCCTTAGCATTAATTGACTCAGCTGTGATTTTAGGAGCAGGGTGATAAATTTAGGACAAATAAATGATTTTTGCAGCCATTAACTGATGAACAGAGTCACAAGACCCCTGTATGTTCTTTTGCATAAGCTTTCTGAATTAACAGGTTGGACAGCTATTCAAAAAGCAGGTTGTTCTTGCTGATGATTTAGATTTTGGGATTGTAGGACTGTGCTGTAACTCCTGTCTCCTTCACTGTACAAAATCAGCCATTTCTTTGATCCTGAGATTGTGCATTAGGAAATGGTCATAATTACCATTTCAGCTAGAGCTGAGTCTGCTACACAGGTGCTAGCGCTGCCCTGAAGCTGTCTCCTTTAAATCTGCTGGTATAGCTGTGTGTTTCCTTCTTAACCCAGTTCTGGGGAAATGATCGTGACTGCTCCTTCTCCACACCATTATGAAAACTGTAGCTCATCTGGATTGTTTTGACAAAGCCAGGCTGGAGAGTGTCACTGCATACAACCAAATCTGAAGGACAGTTACCACTGTGGGGAGGGCTGCAGGAGAAGTCAGACCATTTACTTATCTGGATGATGAGGAAATGCTCATGCTGCAGGGAGATATGTGCAATGGTGGCCATGCAGGTTATGTCTAAAGTGATACTGAAAAACTCAGGCACTCCAGATGTTAAAACCAGAGAAGATAAGCAACCCAGATCATGTGGAAAACCAGGGAAAAAAGTAATTAAAATCCCAAGTTGGTCCATGATGAATAACAAGAAGAAAGCATGCTGTGTCATGGATTTTGTGTTGTGGCTGGAGTCTCTGTCCAAGACAGGCTTTCTCTGTGGTTGGGGTGTTCTTGCTATTTCTTTCCAATATAAAGCTTTCTTCTCAAATATGGACACAGTGCTCCCACCACAGATTTTTAATTCCTGGGAACACTAATAGCTGGCAGTTTTCCCAATTATTTCCAGGAATTTCCTAGCATAAAGATTTCCATCCTGTTTTCTGTTTGGCTGAAATTGGCCAGCAGGTACACAAGTTGTTAGACGGAAAGAATGACAGAGAGATATGTGATGATCTCACAAGCTTTTTTTCTTAGTAAAATCAGCCAAAAAATTGTTTATTTTTGTATTCCCAAGGGCATACAAATCTGATGCAGGTGGAGAGCCCACTTCTCCCCAGAACACCAAGAAATCTCAGAGTAATTTAGGTTAAAAGCTGTATTGTTTCAAAATCTGCATGTTTGCTGCCTGCTTTGTTCCTTACCTTAGCTGTAAAGCAAGAGCATAGCACAATGTTGATGCTGTAAGCTTTGCTTTCAGAGTTTTGCTAACATCTGCTAGTTTTATATTCCAAATGCTGCTTACAATATAAAATCATATCCCAAACAAAAGATATTTCTCTACAAATAAGGAAACAATTAATGTCACAAAGTCTAAACCAATCTATTAAAAATCAAGAAAAGGAAAGCAAATGTCACTGAACTTTGAGTAACTGATAGTGCTGCTGATGTCCATTAAGAGGCTGTTGGCTTGAGCCAGTGTGTGTGTTGTGATTGCTTTCACTTAGTTCTGTATAAACAGTGGATCAGCCAAGGAGTTTTCTGATAATGTTTTTTGAAAGTACAAATGTGATGCTGGAAAGCCCCAGTGGATGTTGTTTCATGTCAGTGACATAAGATGGGGCTAAACTCTTTCCAAACTTAGTACTGTAGGTGCCTTAGCAGGCTTCGTACTGCCACAGCAGGGAACAGCAACGTCACATCTGGAACATTATAAAATTGGCAATGCTGAAAAGGCATTAGTAAACATTATTAAGAATTCCTTGCAGGCAATTAGACTGCAACAATATCTTTGGAGAAAGTCGGTTTTTTTTTCCTTTTGCATCTTTATTTCTATCTTGCTAATGAGGGACTAATGAGCCACAGACTTGTTACCTAGGAGGAATCTCTCAACAAAGCTCTAGTGAACTTAAAACCAGTATTTACAGACTGGTGACTGTTCACATTCATTATATGTTTTAAACGAGGAGGGATTACAGTGAAAAAAAAAAGAAAGAAAAGAAACAAGTTGTTCCTAAGCTGTTCCTTGCTAAGAGACTTCTGAAACTCTAAATGTCAAAAGTTTCCTGATGTTGAGGTTAGAGCCTTCCACCTTTCCCACCATTTAAGGCTGAGCACAGCTATGTGTCATATTTGTGTGTTTCTGTTTTGCTGTTACCAAAACATCAGTCTTCCCTGACCCTTGCAAAACTTACTCGTTGGTTTCAATGACTTCAAGAGATTTTTGTTTTGTTTTTTTGCTTCCTTAGGAAACCAGACTAGTAAGCAAAACCCGTACAGACCCCCTCTCTGTGTAGGTGTACATCCGCATATGCCAGTTTCAATCACCCCCTGCTCACAGGTTTTTTGTGAACACAGGGTCTCTGTCTTTTTTCTCTCTTCCCAGTCTTAACTCTCTTAAAGACTGCGGATAAGCCATTGGAGAATCTCAAGCAGATCGCACTTACAGTTCCAGGCACAAGGAAATCACTCAGAGTTTATCAGCAGCTCTGATACGAGTCTAGCGATTAGGACACACGGATGGGGCCTGGGAGCCATGGCTAAAATCAGTTGGTCAGCTACAGTGTTCCTATGTGTCCTTGAGCAAGCCATGCACGGATAGCTTCTAAAAACCTGTCTCTGTTACAGGCTGGAGACCTAAATCCATCCTGACACAGCAAACTGGGTAGCCCATGGACTGAGACAAATATCTTTAAGATGTGCCCCTTAGGAGCACTGAACACAGACCTTTTCTCAACTGGATCCCATTCAGCACTCGAGCAAGCACTTAATGTCAAGTGAGGGGAACTTAATCTCCAGAGAACAGTCACCCAAGATAGAGCATGAGTGACTGTGCTATAAATCTGCTTGCACCTTCCTCTCCTCATCCCACCTCAGAAGATGTTTGTGTGTTCAAGACATGGTGGCAAAAGCAGCTTCATAAAGTATTTGCTCACAGAGACAGGGAGTGTGCAGACTTTTTGGTTTAGAAACAGCTGTTTTGACATCATTCCCTTTGTGAGGACACACAAAAGGTTTTGATTTTGTTCCAGACCGAGTTAGGAAACCTTGAATGATGCCACAGAATTGCTCTTGGGCTGCTTACTTTCTCTTGAATTTTCCAGTGTTCTTTTCTCTTGGGGTGTCTGATTAACTTGTTTAAGTTGCTGGTTGCTTTGGCATCTTGGATCTTTCACCTTGTCCCTCTTACCCTTGGCTTCTCCTTTTTCCCAGTATGTATCCCACATGCTTATTTGTTTTATCTGGTCACTTACAGAAGCCATTGTGTTCACTGGAAGCTGGGACTGGAAGTCTGGGACTTGGCACCCACTCCAGGGTTAACAAAAGACCCTAATCCTGGCTTTTGAACAGTTCATCCACAAGGCTTTACGTCAGCTGTGCAGGGGTGTAAACCTGCGATTACCAAGCACAGGGTGGCTATCCCACCTGTTCCATCATTTCTCCACCTTATGTGCACTCTGAGGACTGTAAGCAATTACTCTGCTAGGTACTAAATACAATATGCAGCACATGGTAGTGTAAAATTATGGAATTTGGGGGTTTTAATGAGCTCAGGTGCAATACAAAAGAACTTTTTTTTCCTGTCCATAAAATTATATGGCTTGGAATCAGGGGTTTATACAGCCGTGGACAAAGCCATTTTATTTAAAGGGTGGGTATAGGGGGGGAATACAACAACAACAACACCCGAGCCCAGCACAATTATATGCAGATTTGTTCATAAATCTGGGCTGGAGCAGATGTGCTGCACATGTTGAAAATCCAGAGCATGTTGTTGGAACTTAAAACATAAACATGAACCTGTTTCCAAAGAGGAAAATCTGCTCACAGCAAGGAGCTGACCCCATGCTTTAAACAAAGATCAAGTCCCTTCTGCCTATTGTGCCTTTGCCATGTGTTTACTTTCCTTGCTTGGTGCCTAGGGTAGCTTAAGGAATAGCCAGAAGAAAAGAAGCAATTTACCTCGGTCAGAAAAGAGCCAGTGACACTCTGAGCAAAAGGAAACAATAGGTAGGATGTGACCCAACTCGCCCAGCTATCAAGGGTCCTGTTAGATTGGGTCAGCAGTATCATGTTGGATCTCTCATCTGTATTTTTAGATGCTTGAAGTCTTCCGCCCTGTAGCTAAATCTTGTAGAAAAACATAACTGCACTTCACAGTGGGTAAGGCTGTAAGAAATGGTCTGCTTTAAACACAAACCTGCACACTGTAGGTAGCTGGAAGTGAAGTTCCTGTAGCCAGCTGTGTGATTAAATTCCTTTGGAGGGTAGCAGGGCATGCTCTTGAAGACTCTGCACCCTGACTGAGTGCCTCCATACTTGTTCTTCTTAATAGTGACAAGCTGAAATGCTGTCAGCCACTCCTATCCAAGCCTGTGAGCTTCCAGATTTCAACATGGTCTGGTGCATGTCTGCTACATGCAGTAGCAGGTGATGCATTTTTCTCTTTTCTTGACTTTTATTTTGTCAGAGAGGGGTGTGGGCTGCTCAAGGGACACGGAGGATGCAAAGTGCTTTCTTCCCTTCCCTTGAAAAAAAGATTAGCACTCCAGGTAGGGGTCAGAGGTGACCTTCTGGTTAATATAAGGCTGCTTACATCCTATCTGGTCCCTCTGGGTGTTTAGACAAAGAAAGGAATTCATTCTCTACCACCAGGCATGATGATGCCATGACCTACATCAATACAGGGGTTCCAGCTCTCTTTCTTCTAGGGGGAAGGCATTGGTGGATGCGGTCATCGGCATGCACGTGCATTTGTTCTCCTAATTCTCCATGGAAGGTGTGGTATTAAGGCATGATGTTGAAGTCTGTCCTCATCCACTTATCCCTACCCTACAGGCTGGGCTGCTGGTGATGTTAAGAACTTTGATTTCTAGGACTCATTCATGCCACCACTTGCGCTTGCAGTCAGCTGGAATACCCTGCTTGTGGGACGAGGATGTTTGGAGGTTTCAGAGATTGATAATCCTGCACCTCTCTGGTAAACTGCTCATGTTTCATTTTTCTTTACATCAAAGAGCCATGAAGGGGAATGACTATTACAAAATAGTCAGGTGATGTAGATGTGGATTATGTCAGAAAGGGAATGAGCAGTTTATGCTGAGAACAGTCACAAATAAAACATATCTTTTGTTAGCTGAAGATAAGAGAGGTGTGTATTTGAATCAGCCCCCTACTTACTGCCACCTTTTCTGCTCAACATCTTTGTTTGCCACTTGTACAGCCAGGGATTGGGCTCCCCACCAGAGGTGTTATGAACATAAACCTGCCAAGGGCTCCATGCTTTGTTGAATAGGGTTGAACACGTATTGTGATGACTAATTGAAAGTGGGCTTTCATTTGAGAAGCACACATACAAGCTCCATTAGCTAATCAGCTTTCCAAGGGGTTTTGCAGTTTTGAAGCCCAAAGGCTCCTACCACTGCCAGTGCACAACCCAGGCACCACACCACCGCAAAGATGAAGCTAAAAGGGTTGTCAGTGCTGACATGTTCACCTTAAACTGGAAAATTTTAAATGTTCCCAGTGGCCCAGCTATTTGTCCTTCCACTTGACTACCGTTCAATCCATTGCCTGCAAATATGGCAAGAGGAAGAAAAGATGCATTATTATTAATAAATGAATGGAGCTATTTGCTATTTATTATTTAAGCCCTCTATACTGGCAGGTTTTAGCGATACATGAAATATAGGCAAGTAATTTATTTATTAGGGAAAATAATGATTTCCACCCCAACCCCCATTCTGGAGCCCTCTCTGACCCAAAACAGCAGGGGGTTTATCAAATACAAATACGATGACTTGTAATTTTAGAGTCTTTGAGAGCACTGTAACTGACAACCTTTTTAACATAAGTACATTGAACAAATAATTTATAGAAGTATTCTGGGAATATTTTAGGGTGTTTTATTGCTACTTCTGAAAGCTATGGCATGTTATTGATTTTGGTGTATTAATATAACCTAAAAGTGAGGGCACATGCTTGCTTCCTAATCCAAATCAGCTTTGATGGCAACTCATATATTTTACTGAAAGGAGCCTTGAACTAACGGTAGAGGTTAACAATTACACATCATATCCAAAAGTTTAAGATAATGAATTTTTCTCATTACACACTGTCCAGCTCCAGTCAGGGGAAGTTCCCCACTGCTCCCTCCTCGATGTCTCATCCAAATTTCTCCAGTAGCTATTTGTCACAATTCTGAAGCTTTGTTCTTGTGTTTGTGTCATGCAATTTACACTATATTCATGAAGGCTTCCACTGAGGAAGTGTAATCATCATTACTGTTTTCTGTATGCCATAAAAATAGTGTATTTCTCTTAAAATGGGATTGCTTGCTTGCCTTATACTTTTTCGTGTATATGTGTGCATGTATATGCAGGCAAAGGTATATACAACCATAGCTGTGATATATATGTGACTGGATGTGGGTGTTTCTCTGTTTTGTTCTCGGCTCTTCCTGGAGTACTGCTCCCAGGCACTATGGATATATACACTTCCTCCATCTGCTTCTCTCCATCTGACCAAAGGGTCCAGAGCAGCTTCAGCACAGTGTGTCAGGAAGACTGGTGCCTCTAGCCCTTGCTTGCCAGTGACCTGGGTATCTGGCTGTTTAATGCCTCAATGAAACTGGACCAATTCATCTGGCTACTGAAAACTGTCCAAGAGTACCAATACCTAACTGTGGTGCGTATGTCTCATTAGAGGACTCTCCAAACAGAACCACTCCTTTGTTTTTTTTCTCTTCTTGAGTTTTCTCAGTAATCTTCTTTGCTGACAATTAGTTCCATTGCAGTTAACTCGGTTCTGGAGGACTTTTTATCCTGCATTTAGTTCTTGGCTTCAAAAAGGAATGGTGGACAGTTTGTCTTGATGTAGCAACAGTATGAACTAGAGTTCTTCTCTAGCTGTGCTTTCTTAAGAGCATCCAGATTATTGAATTGCCATTATCTTCCTCCCATTTCAACAAACATTCTTTATGTTTTCCTGGTCACTCACTGGTGCCATCAGTGATGGCTTGACCATGGGAACTCCTGGCTCTGCTCAGCTTGTCGAGTGAGCAGAATCTTTTGGGACAGCTCTGCGGTGTTGGGGGTCATCAATGAGGGACTGGCAGCTTCAACAGCAGAGTGAGAGAGAAAAGCAAGAGGACCTGGTAGAAAAAATCCCTCCTGATTTGTACCCTGCATCAGACTTCTGGGAACTCCATAGCTGTGGCAGTGAGAAACTTGTGCTGCACTTCACCAGCTCTGGCCCCTTGTTGCCTTCCTTTCCTGCTGTCATCATGGATATAACAGCATCATGATGCTATTACTGCTGCTACTCAGATTAGGAGAGAAAAGGCATGGAAAAGACTCTTCAGTCTTGAGGTAATGTGGTCCTCAAAGCCAGAAAGACCCTTGCTTACCTTAACACCATGATTTCTGTTTAAAAAGCCTATGCATGGGGAAGTATGTGAGGTAGACTGAGAAGTATGCAGTAAAATAGCATAAAATATGGACCTTTTTGTATTATTTGGGGCAAGGAATTCAATCAAAATAACTCTGGAGGGGAAAAAAGCATGCAGCTCTTGAGGAGCAGGGAGCAGGCCATCTGGCTGAACATGCCGCCTGTTAAAATGTACCTTAATCCTTACTTCCTGCTTTTTTTGCCATATGCTTTGCTGTGTGAAGTCAGGTACAAAGCAGTGCCCTTAAAAGAGAAGTTTAATTCGTGGTCACCTAAAAGAGTGACTCCTAATTAAATCCAAAAGAGGCATTTTATATTCATCATAGTAGATTTACTCACATCTTTATTTTCCAATATAATGCCGTTGCTCCTCCTGTCCTTGTGGCATGACTGCTGTCACTTCCCACCCAAGAAGTTTCTGGAGGAAGGATTTTTTCTTCCCCTTTTTTACACAAGTTAAAATTTGCTTTACTGTTGCTGGTGGTAACGCTCCAGCACCATTTGTGTCCTGGTGTAGTTAAGGTCCTCATTCTCAAAGGAGGAACACTAAGGGCCTTGAGTGCATATAGAAGCTATACCCTGTACGCCTGCTTCCTTTGCAGTCAACATTCAATGATTTGTAAATAGTAAATTTCTCTCCTGGCAAAGGAGAGAAGATGCTTAAATGCAGTGCTAAACAATTCCAAATCAGTTCTTGGGCCTGTCGCAGGCAGGGTTTTAACTCTGTTGTTTTTAGAACATAGGGAAAGGCTCAATACTGAGGACCATTTCTTAAACTGTGATCTTCAAGCTTCATAAACTTTTTAAGCTTTCAAAGCAAATATTCAAGCCCTGGCTAATTCCTAATCTTCCTGCAAGTCGGTCCAGACTTTTAATACAGCTTTGGTACTATAACTTGTTTCTCGCATTGTCACAGAGTTAGATCAAGACAGAGGCCCTTTGGCAAGGGCTGTCAAACCCTCTAAAACATCATGGGAACCAAGGAACTTGCAAACCTCTGAATAAGCTTGACTATTCATACACTGCATCCTGTGTGTAGGATAGTCCACAGTGGTGGTGGGACAAGCAGGCGGTTTGCCTCAGGTGTCTTGTTTAGTGGGATATAGACAGGCCCACGACATTATCATATTTCCTAATGTGCAATAGACTACAGCACTCTTTCCTCCAGGTGCACATGATACAGAGAGCTCCTGTTGTTGTTTTGGATTCTTTATTTTTAGGCTCAGTAGATTTTATTGGGTTATTTTCCTACCCTGTGAGCACAGGCACCAGGTAGTCAATAACAATCTCTCCATTAAAAAGGAAAAATAAAATCTTCAGTGTTAGCTGCACGCACCACAAATAAAAAAATAAAAGGGGGAAAGATGAAGGGAAAACCAGATGCCAAACATGGTTTTACATGTCACAGAGGCTGCTGTTCTATAGACTCATGTCTTCGAATGAGTGCAAGTAGAATGTCACAGAAGAAAAGTGTTGTATTGCACCCTTCTTCCATTCTTCAATATAATCAACTCTGAAAATCAGAATGCTTATTTAACAGATGCATTATCTTAAATTAACTTTTGGCTTCCAATCTGAGGACATTTTGGCCCAGACACGACTCTCCTGAGGTTACAAACAAATCAATAGGAGGACCAAGAATAGAAGTTAAATAGTCTTTCTGCGCTCCTTTTAGCTAGCAGACCTCCTTCAGCTCAGAATCACATTTTACCTGCACCTGTAGCCAAGTAAACATTTGGATTTTAGTCCCAGAAAGGACAAACTCCAATTCTTCCTTTCCCATTGCCTGAAAGTGCTTGACTAGTGCTCAGCCCCTCCCTGGGCTATATCCTCCCTTAACGCTGCTACCTCTACAGTCTCCACAAAAAGCAAATAAAATGCCAAACACTATGTCTCCTACTCCTGTGCGTTCAGCTCTGAGCACCAGTCACAGCTGGTTTGTGTTCCCTGCTTGCTTCTGCCATTGAAGCTTTATTTTGGCTTGATAGTGAGTGAAACAGTCAGGTGTAAGATTTTAGGTCTCCGCTCAGACGAATCACGCGCGGTCCGTGCCGAGCAGCCCGCGTGTTTACAACAGCCTGTGACAGAACGTGTTACTCATTGCAACTTGAGGCACTGCCATCGAAATATGGCACGTTGCACAGAAATTGCTTTTGCAGCAAGCTGAAAGTCGTTTTATTAGGGTCTGCTATTGGATTAACCCACCAAACTGCAATCCAACCCCATACCAGCAGTGAGGATTTATTACTGGTCATGACTTCCAGTCACATCAGAGCTCATGATGAAATGGTGGGGTCTGTGGGCATGTGTTATTTTGTGCATGTGTGTCTGTGTGCAATCACTGTGAGAGACAGAGACAGAGCTATATGGGGTCTGGCAGTGAGTTCCTGTGGTGTGGCACCGCGTCCTTTGCAGTGTGTCCTGTGCTTGGGGTTAAAATCTCCTCCCATTGTGCTTAGACTGTAAACTATTTATGTCACTAGAAGGCACTTGGGGATGAAAGAGGGGTGCAATTTGTATCTCAGTTACACGGACGGAGCCTGTTGAGGTTAGGGAGTAACTGGGTATACTGGTGGGTCTGAAATTCTTTGCTGTTTAGTTCCCCAGCCCTCTGAATATCCCCATTGCATCCTCTCTGCTGATGCTGCCACCCAGAGTGCCAATTTGTTTCAAAGCTGTTAGTGTTTTGGGGGAGATATGAACACCTTTCCAGCGGGAATTGCACTGAGGTATCACCCGTTCAGCTTTCAGATAATCCGGCAAACTGCCGACAGATGGCACTGATTTTCAGCCACAGTTTGCCGACTGTTACCGGTTTCTTACCTGCATCTAAACCACCAAAATCTCCGTCGTTCACTGCAAGCAAGAATCTGTTGCGATCTACCTCTTTTGGCATAGCAAATAGTTTAGAAAACAGCAAACTATTTCTCCTTTTCCTTGCAGCCGTTTGACCGATGTCCCGTCCCCGCTTCACTCCAGCCCTGTGAAATACTAATAGTCATTTTGTCAAGAGCTGTCAGTTTTTCTCAGTTACCAGCCCATGGGTAACCAGATCACCACTGTACTTACTAATAATGAGCAAGTTTTAATGTCAAAAGAAAAAGCCAACTAATGAGGTAATTAACCAGTTATTATATGATAATGACTGTGCACTTGCATGCTTGATGGCTTCAATGTAATTAAAAACTTTGAGTATGTGCCTCTCTGTGACCTGTAGAGCAATTAAGAGGTTCTGAGGGTTTTGGCTTTTCTTTCTTTCTTTGTTTTTTACACATAGAGTTTTTCTGTCTTTGAGCCCTCTCATCTGAAGGCAGTAAAATTACGTATGAGACTTGGAAATAGATTTGACTCTATGCAAATTCTTCGGGCAATATAGGGGGCTGCAGCTTGAACACCAGTGACCAGTGTGAACTGAGCTTTCCTCAATGGGGCAAAGACTGTTTTGGATTAAATCACAGAGCATTTAGAGACACTGTGATTTTAATCTTTGATTTAGCAGAAGATTTAGGTTGCTGCCAGAACAGTACTTCAATACTTTAATTTAAATCTGAGCATGAACATTCTTGAAGTAAGTGGAAGTACTCATGGGTTCAAGTTAAGCATGTGCTTAAAGTGTTGCTGAATCAGCTGGGAACATCTAAAAAGCTGCCCTTTCTTAAACTTTAAATCCACAAAAGGAATAGTCTATATTTAAGTAACATGCACCGTGTTGAGATTCTGTCCTGAGTGCCTCTAACAGTGTCAGAGGATCAATAAATTCCTCTTTCTTCAGAATACTTCTTTTGGGTATTTAAGACTGTGCTTGTTGCTACAAGAGTCTTTTTCCTCCTTCTTTAGATGTCCCTCTCCCCAATTGGTAGTTTATTATTAATTTAAATCAGTGCACACATAAACATTGCTATTTTAATTAGGGAGAAGCAAACAGAAGTCACAGGCTATAAGGCACTGTGAGTATGCTTGCTGCTCTCACATTTTAATTATTTATTGGAGTAAATAAAATTAAATATTTTCATAGCAATCCAGAACAGGATTTGAAGTAATTACTCTGTCAAATTCATCAAAAATTCTCTCATCAAAATAAAAACCTTGATGTCATTGAATAATTTATAGTACAAATACACAGAAATTGTAAAGTATTATAAATAGAAAACTGCAGGGTAAGTGAACATGAATTAGTTAAGGGTTATGTTTCTGAAAGAGCCTGTCATAAGCTGTATAAATTTTTAATAAGTGTTTTTGAGGCCTAATTTTCAGTGTACAGTATATACCAACAACTACAGGAAACAACCTCAAAATGGGGATTTAAAAACACAGCTGTTTATGATAGAGGCCAGATTGTGACTCCTCTTCCTGGGCCTTTTTCTCATACAATTTGAACTAATGATGTTTGCCACTGAATGCCGATGGCTTAACATGAATCATCTGCCTAAATAGCAAATACATTAAGTAAATCTAATTCTATTCTTATCCATGAGCACCAAATGCTGGGACAATATCTAGCCTATTAAAACCCCAACTGTTCTGTGAAGCATCCGTACGTCAATGACTTAACACCAGCTTGCCTGTGCTCAGTCTTTCATAGGGTTTCTGGTGTGGCTGAGGATCTCTCCTACTTGTGCAGGAGCTGGAAGGGGCTATGGTTCTTCTCTGGCCCCCACAGGGCCTGATTCTGCAAGCTGCCATCATCCCACCAAGTGTAAAATCAACTGGAAGCACCCAGTATGTTGCAGGTTAATGGTAACTTTTGTGTTCAATCTCGTACAGCCAAAGGTGACCCTCCACGTTACTGGTAACCATGGATGTGTCAGAGGCAAAACCTCTGATCTCAAGTTCCCTGATTTCAGTTGTTCTTCTCTTTCTAATTCTATTGAGCTCTGGATAAAAAATTCCCTCCTAAAAGTCTGGAACAGATCTGGACCTTCCCACGCTAAAGCCATTGTTTTCAATGGATCTAAGATGGATACAAACATCAACAGCCTTTTTAAAAAACTGTCACTGCCAACTCATGGTAGACTTGAAAAATAAAACTTCCTTCTTCCCAGCCAAATGAAACCTGAGATTTATAGTGGGATCTGGATCTAAGGCAGCAAAGGAAACTTGCTGCGGCTCTGCTGATGCCGAGGGAGTTCTGGATGCAGTGGTGTAAGGCTGAGGTAATGCTACTGGAGTCAGTGGATTTGTTCTGACTTAATCCCATCGTAATGAAGCCTGGAAGTCTTTTTTCACTTCCTTGTTATAGAGGTCATTAGGGAAATTCTACTTTTACTCCTTAAAGCAGTTCTAGGATTTAAAGAAAACAGATTTGGGGCCATTTGATGTTTATTCTATTTTAAGAGGGATTGTTTAAAGGAGGTTTTTTCCTTGGCTTTCTTGTAGCACATCACCATTTTCGTAGACATGTCAGTTCAGATCATATCTAGCTGAAACTTTTGGGTTTTGAGAGCCAGTAAGAAGCATGCACTTTTTTGATCAATATGGGTTACAGAAATAGACACAGGTAATGATTTTCAGACAGTTAAGACAAGGAAGCTTTATCAGATGTAGGATAAGCTATCTCATTTCATGCATGCATCTACCTCTGGCAAGGTTCTTTCTATTTCTGGGACCTAAAGGGCCTCAGCAAGGTAGTTTTGCTTGTAAATCTCTGCTACATCAGAAAGGTCAATATACAAGATGCAGAGCAGGCACAGAATGACAGGAAGTGAAAGCAGGATTGGAATGAGTTAAAAATTGAAATCCTTCTCTGCTAGAAAATGAAAAGCCATGTTCGGAACTCATGGGAACAGTTAGGAAGTACTCAGGAAGCTTTGGAAAGCTTTGGCTTACTCAAACTTAAATGTAGCCTAAATGCATTGTTTCTCTGTACAAGGTGAAAAACACCCAGCTTGAATATAGTACAAGACAAATCTATTGACTGCACAGTAGACATAGGAATTTATTGCTGTACTGTTTCTCTTCCCATTCATCAGCCAAGGTTTTCCTAACTGGCTGTATGAGCAGTACCACCAAGCATTCTGTGGAGGATTTCAGTGACTCAGGGATTTAGTCCTCAGCTCCTCACTGCCTGACACTGTGCTCCTCAGTCTGGATGAGGTAGGGGACCCCAAAGATTACATTGCTTTACATCAGATTGACAACAAACAAGCTTTTAATAACTGTTTAATTAAAGAGAAACCATTTGATCATTTTAAACTTAAATTTTACCTGTAATAAAGCTTCCTCTTCTTATAAATCTAGGCTACAAAGTCTGCCTGGAGCATAGAGATGGATGCTTCCATGTATTAGCTATTCTCTGGGTCCTTTCTTTCTGTCTGTTTAATAATTGATAGGCACAATTGGTCCTCCTACTTCTTCACTGTAGTCAATAGTGTGTCATCCTCGGCTGTCATCTCAGGTCACCTTCCTGAACTGCTCAGGTTTAGGAGTCAAGTCTGGTAAAGATGAGTTAAAACTTTTGATAGTAGAAAGAGAGATTCATTTAATATGCTGGTTGCTAATCATTATCAACCCGCTTTAAAATGAGAAAGTAGCTCATATAGGGAATCACTTAATTTCCCTAAGCACATTTGGGTCTCACTTGCTTTAAAGACGTGCTCTTAGCTTGATTTTTCTCTTTGGGTTTGGGGTCTTTAACATTTCCTCTTCTGTTGCTTGTGGTTTCATTGTAACATTATTCGTGCAGCTTTTCCTCTTCCATCTATTTCGCTTTCTACTCCACAAGGATATTATAGTTTTTTTGGACGTCAAATGGAACGACAAAGGGAAAAAATCCCCACAATTCTTTTTTCAAACTATGAATAGTTTTCCTTTAAAAAAAAAAGTTCTGGTTCATCTGCAGCCAAGTTTATTGGAAATGACAGCTCAAAAGTTCAGTGAGTGAGTGAAGTTCCTAGAGATCAGAAGCCCTCTGCTGTTTCTACTGTTTCCAGGCCTCAATACAAGGGCACCTTTTGGAAGTTTCAAGGTCAGCTGTAGGTCTATTATTATGTTGAATGGAAAGGAAATAATTTTGCACTTGTATCCAACTTCTTGTCATCTTTCTCCTTACCCTACTTGGCTTCTTTGTAGTACTTGAAGGCCTCAGCTCCATCTCTTTTGGCCATTGTAAATGGTTCGATTGGTGTTGGCCATGTTATCCATTCTTTCCTCTTTATAAAGAGCAAATGATCACGTTGCATTGAAGAAACCATTATTGCCGTCAAACAATCTGCCTTAATTTTCACCTTCTCTGAAAGTTTCATCTCCTCATCAACATTTCAGAAGGAAGTCACTGTGTTGGTTTTCAGTGACTCTGAGGAATCCTACCAGTTCTGATCCACACTTTGGATAAGTCATAGCACAGAGACCACTTTAGACAAAGGATGCACCGGTCTTTTCCTTTTATTTTTTCCTCTTTGCTGCTTCTGTTTTATTTGAAGCATTTGTTCAAGCCCCCTGAAGCGAAGGCAGAGACATGAAACTGTACAAAGTTCCATTAACCACCCATCCTCCTAGCCAGCAACATGGAGCACTCTAGGATCAGGATTGTGTATGTTATGCCCAGAAGCGTTGCTTTGTCTTCCTATGAAGGTCTCTGGCTTCTGTGTTGGAATCAAGCATGTGCAGAAAGCCCACCCACAGATACTTTTTCTCAAACATCTCTCAGCAGCTTTTCCTTCTGTGCCCAGGAGAATACTGCTATAGTTGGTACATTAGTCTGGCTCAGCCCTGTCTGACTGTCTGAAACATAACACCAATTCAGCAGTGTGCTTCTTGCCCTACCTCCCTTTTTATGATTCACAGCAGAGATAAATGGGACACCAGGACACGTCCCTCTGAGTTACTATTTCTGACAGTGACTGGTTTTAAACCAGGGCTCAGGATTAAAAAAGTAAGTGCTATTAGGCCCTAAAGCACCTCCTGTGTTTTGCTTGGCACATAGATTTACTAGCAGTTTCTTAACCACTTGGCTTTGCATATGGTCACTGGGGCTGAATGTAAGACCGCAGAGCACCTTCAGCTCTTAGCTCTAGTGATTTCCTTGGCTTTTGTGGAACTGATGGGTAAGGACTGGAGTCTTCTCTCATCCTCAGCACACAAATGATTCTCTCTTCAGAGCTTACGTAGTGCTTTTCATGTATTATACCAAAAGTACTGTATACATTTGTCATACTCTGAGTCTGAGAGGTTAAAGTTACAGGTCGAAGGGAGCAACGGAGAAAAGAATAAATGTATAGAGAACTGTGTGAGGAACTTGCCTGGCAATAGCAATCGTCTTCAGTAAAATGATGGGAAGTGCCTTCAGGCACCTTTGGTTTTACATGCTCATGACTATATCTGCCACTTTTATGCTGCAAGATGCGGTGGCAGCACCTGGTCTCAGGGACTGCAGTGTCATATGGAGATTACTATTCAGAATGGTATGAGAATGCTCTAAAATTTTCCTAGCAGAAAAGAAATAATAGCACAAGCTCAGACTGGTGGGCAGGCTTATTGCCTACTTCTGACCTGCCCAAAGTGGTTTGGCAGGTGTGAGGAAGTCACATTAGCTCCCAGCTACATATCAAGTGGATTTTCAAAGAGCTTTTGATGACTTGTAAAACAGAACATGGTTTGGGGTTTGAGTATTTATCTGAGCAGCTGTCTCCCTCTGTGTGAGCCTAAGCACTGTTTGACATAATCTAAAGCTGTTTTATTGGCCATTCCAAAACAAACAAAACACAAATAGGCTTAACACCTTTGGAAGGCAACTGCTTAGTTACTGTGTGGAATTCATTTTGAGCTGGGGATCTGTAAAGCTGAGTCAATACACTGATTTCAATCTAAGCTGCAAGCTTACCTTTTAACCTGCTCTTGTTCCTTCTTCTTATAGAGCTTTCTTTCAAAACACATGTTGTCCCTCTATTATCAACTGCCCTGCATGCATTTGCAAGAGAAATACTATTGAGGGAAGAGTTGGAAATAAAACCTGCACATCTTTCCCCACTCTTCTTAATCTACAGAGTGATATTCTTGAGCTGCTAACTTGAAAAACTGGAGCTCTTTTCACACCCTTATCATCCACTGCCTTTGGTGGAAGGACTAACCATTGGGCAGCTGCATCATTTTCCCTCGAGGAATCCAGGAGAGTTGTGCTGAGCAATTGCTCCTTTTCAAGTCCTCCTTGTCTTTTGCACAACTGCTGCTGCAGTACTGTGAGGTGCTTTGCTGATGATACCAGGGGCTCTGATGTCTTCAGCTTAGCAATAACCTGCATTAAGCTCCCATTGCTTTTAGAACAGCCTGTGCAATGACTAAGAGGATTGATTCAAGGATGAAGGCTACCTGGGTGAAGGTCTGTTCAGGTCAGACAGATAATCCTTACAGGAAGGAGGACATGTCTGCTGTACTGGAAGTAAAGGGCAACAAGGGGAGCTGTATCCTTCCTTTCTTTTTGCTACTTTTTATGATGTTAAATCTTGTGATATGAAGTTTCCCAGTTTTCTTTCCTAGGGTCTTCCTAGGTAGCATTTTATATTTGGGCTTACAGGCACAGGGTCAAGACATTATTTTCTTAAGAAGTACAGTTACTACTTGTGTTTTGGAGTGGCTGTACACCTAGAAAGGTTTAAACTTAGCCTAAAAAATCCTACTTTCCAGACCTAAATATTCATCTAGGGAGTCAGGTTCATATTTGGAAGTTGCTTGTTTGCTTTGCTGTTTTCAGTTTACTCGATTTTCCTTGTGCTGTGAGAGACCTCAGTCTGAGAGACTGCTTTGAGCCAGCAGCTGGGAAGGAGGGACATTGTGAAAGTTCCTCAGTGTCTTCATTCTCTTCTATTTCCCTCCAATCCCTTCATAAGAGTCATAAGCGCCCCTGATTTCTTTAGCACTCAGGGAAAATCAAGCAATATGCTATTGTCATTTCCTCAGGAAAGCAACAAAGTGCCTGGGCTCCTTGGGTCAAAATTCAGAGAAGAGAATAAAGATTTTAGGTTCTTACCTTGAAATACCTTTAGTAGCTGAAATACCTGAATAACCTGGGCCACTTCTGTGTGACTCTTAGCAAAAACTGTCTGTCTGAAAAAAATGGGGTCTGGAAACTGAGTTCTCCATAGAAGAGAAATATCCCAAAACTTTCTGAGAGTCTCTGGCAGTGTCACATTATAGAAACAGGAGCCTGTCAGTTTGTCTGTTGGCTGGGTAAGGTCCTTGTGTCCTCCATCACCGGGGCATCTCAGTACCTTGAAATCTTTTATACTTCATGTTTATGGGCCTGGATTTACATGGCAGAATATATCTGATTAAAATCAAGGGAATATAGCTGATTCCCTGTCTAAAATGGTCTCCACTCAGACTTTGCTTGCATTTCTTCTGAAGCCACTTTTGCTGGGATTTTGCAAAGTGCAACCAGAATCCCCCAAACCAGAGCACAAACACATGCACCAGAATAGATATGCGACCCCTTCACCTTGTGGTCCCACATGGCAGCACTTACAGTTGCCACAATGCCACTGCGCTGGCTCTTATGAGTGATTCTGCCACCCCACATCATGATTAAGTATTGCTGTTATAAACCAGGTACCTCTCATGTTAATAACAACATCTGTTAACTAACAAATTGCTCGTTAACCAAGAGTAGCAGTGGATTTCACCAGATCACAGCTCTGCAGGTCTTTTACGAAAGAGCTATCAACAGAATGTTGTGCCTTTTCTATTCTTTAAAGATTCAAAGCGATTTTCTTTTCAGTATTGGGTTTCTTAAAGCAGTGGTTCTCCCATACACTTCAATATTATGTAAAAGCACCGTAAGATGATACTTGAAAAGGAACAGGTACTTTCCTTTACTATTTTACAGAATAAATGGCTTTTCTATATGCCATCTTTGAATGGATTCCTGAACAATGCACCAAAACTTAGCTATAAACACACCACTGTCATATAATAGACCCTATACTTTACAATACCTACAGGGAATCACTTTCTAAAGTCTATAACATACAGTAGTCTTTTTACACAACTGAATCATATAAAAATAAAAATTGATAAAAAATAGTAATAAATCTGGATTTTATATCGTGCACTGAGCAAAGTCTAAATTAAACTACTGTATTAAACCTTCTACGAAGTAGGTCTAATTAATTAAAAACACCAGGGTTAAGCAATTTAGCCATCAATCTCTTAGCTTAAGTGGGGGATGAGGTACATATGGTAGCTTACAGAGGAAGAAAAATGAAAGACCTGTTCTCTCCAGACTCACATTGACATGATCTAGGGGAGGTTAAATATGAGCTGCTATTCCCAGGGAGATTTCTCCTACAGTTCCTCCAGCAAGATGACTTTCCCAAAGCCCTTGGCAAGTTGGAGTATGTCACTTATCTCCTGCTTCCAGAACAGTGCGTGGAACAAAGCAGGCTCATGACACCTTTCTGAAGGAGTCAGACATAGACTGAAATGGCAGTGGTGCCATGGCAGAGGGATTTCTTTATGAGTTCACACCATGATGGTGTGATGGAGCTTACCAACACTCCCAGGGAGGAAAAGGAGATGCTGATGTTTTCTTTCTCTCCAGAGACGGGTCCTGGCCCTCAAAGCATTGCCCTTGCATGCTGGATACCAGGCCTGAGGGTGAAACTCAAACTGAGAGAGGAGCAGGACCTCTGAGGGGGCAACTTCAGCAGCAAGGCAGCCCTGTGACTTTATGGATGGTTTCAGTTTCCAAATTGTCAATGCGCTTATAAGAAGGGGCCAGCTGAGGAAACTGCGAGCTGAAAATTTTCCGTTCAACCCTCCCTCAGCACGTTCCCTCCAACTGTCAACTTTCTGGTCAGAACAGAAAGTTTTAGGAAAAAAATGTACATTATTTGCTTTTTGTATGTTCTCTGTTTTTCATGGAATGACTGAATGCCCAAGAGATGAAGCTTTTAGGAGCTAGTTCATTTCTAAATTCAGATTTGATGTGCCTTTTTGCATGGTTCCTTCCAAAACAGTGGTGATGGAAGAAGCAAAATATGTTGCTAAACAGTGATGAATGAAAAAAAACCAACATTTGTTAGACCTATTTTTTCAGTCTTTTACCATCAGAAATAATATGTGATGGTAATTGGAAATAAGGGTGATTATACAGAAAGTTTCTGTAGCTGTACCATTCACCTGAAGATGCTGCAATAGCCCAGCAGAACTCTTAGCTGAGGACTTTGCGTGGAAATAGAAATAAAATTCAGTAATATTTGGACTTGGATGCCAAAAAGTGATGCAAAATTACAAGCAAGCCGTGCACTGCTTAGTGTTTTGCTCAAAACTTCTCATATGTCACACAGAGGGACTTTCTGAATGCTTAAACAGTGGAATGGAAGAGAGTTAAGCATCAGTCTGTACCTAATCCGTTCCTGATACCATTCTATTAAGGTAGTATTTCTTCATCCACTTGTATCTCCCATGAAACCCTAAATTAATGTGATGATTAATATTGTATGCACCTGCAGGTCACCTCCCCTTTTCACCTCCCTGTTACTTTTTTTTAGCCCCAGACCTGCCAGCCTGAGAGTGAGATTTCACCCAAAAAGCAGACTAACTTCTGCCATATTCTGACTTACGGGATGAATTGATTCAAGTGGCTGATCCAGCAGAAAATTCTTGATTTATTTTGCAAGTCAACCAGATGCCTGAGCTGCCCAGTGATGATATGCTGAATACATCCATCAAGGAAGTGAGAAGCAGAGGCATGTGGCTGTAGATAGAGACTGAGGTGGGATCTCCCTTTTGGTAGGGGCTTTCTGTTTGACCAACTTGGCTGTAATGTGAAGATGCACCCTTAGAAGTAGCAAAGATCTCCCTCATCAAGCGCAGGAGTTAAGCCTGTTTGAAGGCTCTTGAGGTGGCAGATGTATTTGTGGTTGGAGATGCACTGGAGAATTCAAGTGGCATTGGGAACACTCAGCATAATGTGCAGCCCACTTGAGCTGAGCTAGTGAATATAGGCAGCCGCTGAGAATCGCATGGTGGCCTTTAGTAGAGAAAGGACCAGACCTTGAAAATCTTCATCATTATTTCTTATTCATCCTGTATCCAAGCAAACCTTCATTCTGTAGAAACTAAAGCAGGATCTTGAGACTTGGCCTCCTATAAGAAATAAGTTTACAGGCACTTTTTTCTTGGAGATCCTTCAAAAGAAATTCTGTGGTATGTGCTCTTATAGACTTGTCCTTTTACCTTAGGATTGTTATGGATCTAGCATCCTAAAATCAATACTTCGTAAAGGGGATTCTAGGTACGTCAGCTAGGTCCCTAGGATAAGGCGGGATAAATTTCTCATCTCAATAAAAAGAAATAAGACCCACTTGAGCTTCATTCAATCCCCCTAAAATCTCAGTTGTCTCCTTGTGGAGCATCTCTCTTCTTTGCCTGCACAGAAAGCCAAGAGCGACTGTTCCGAACTTTGGGAACACTGCACACAATGAAAGCTGGCAGATCTATGTGATATGGCCTCGAGTTGCCATTTTTGCAAATATCATAAACTTTTGAAGTGAATTCAACACACACAAAACACACTTATCTGGAAACAGTGCATGTAAGTCTCCTTTTAGTGTTGCATAACTTCACTGCTCGCAGATCCTGGTGAATAAAAAATACAAGTGTTACCAGTGCAGCATTGGTCTTTTGCATTTATAAACAATGAAGCCAGAACAGAGAGATCAACAGAACAGGCTAAAAATGCATCTTAATGTGCCTGCAGGGACCTTTACAAAAAGTCACTGAGATAAGGGAGTTTTGACGTGACAGAATGAACCATGAAGGAGCTACTTTAAAAAGAAACCATACATTTGAATATTCAGACCAAGCACCGAGCAGTAAGTCAAAAAGAAACTACTGCACTCAAATCTTCTGCAGCTTAGAACTAATTAGACCTATGCCTCAGAATGGCTCCAACCTCATGCAATGTGGCAATGGTTATGATAATTATATTTTCATTCTATGCTGGGCTGTGAGTTATATGCATATTGCCTATAAATGCTAATGGGAGCTATGTATGTAAATCCCCTCTTCAATGAGGTGAGATTATGCCCTGATGTATCTTAAGTAGCATGTAAATGCAGCAGTTGGGGTGGCAACTACTCAAGACTGGGAAATGCAGGGCTTTGTGGACCTTCAGAGAGAGGTGATAGCTGGGTGGACAGCTGTTTACTGGGGAAGGTGGGAAGGGGCCACCTGAAAAGCTGGATTTACCAGTGATCACACTGATTTTCTTAGCATGTATTTCCCATCATATGTAACCAGTTACAAAATCAACATCAATTTCTTATATACAGTAAGAACTTATCTGCGTAGGTACATACACATTTCTAAGGTGTCTGATGTATGCCAAGACTGCAGAAGGTTAGACCCGTTGTGTATGACCTATTGATGCTAGTCATGTCACCTGGACTGCAAAAAGTTAGTACTGCATGACCGTTTCTCTCTATCAGAAAGTTATTTACTACCTGAAGACTAATTAAAGTGATCTGGTAGTGCCTAACTAGTCAGCTGTGCCCATAGTAGCATAAATAATATATACAAAGGAGATAATGATGTGCAAAGGGGCATTCCTTCCTCTGTCCTGTAGTCTGCTGACTGTAGGACAGGTCAAGCATCATATTATTTCTGTTATGCTCTGACTTGTACCTTGATGTGCAGTTTCTCTAGACCCTCCCTGCATCATTCATGCATTTTAGCTAGAGACTTTGGCCATGGCTCAGTTGCAGTCACTGCCCGGGGCCTGGAAGCAGTCAGTCTTCTGAGAAACATGCAGAAAACTCAACCTTCCACTTTCCCAGTGTATAGCCAGCTTTTCCCGGCGTGCGCGCTCCCACGCTTCTCCAAACAGACACAGATCTGACCCACAGTGGGGCAGGTCCAAGCAGTCATGAGCCTGTGCAGCTCGCTGCTTTTCAGCAGAAGCTTGTCCCAGAGTGACTGACAAAGTGCAGTTCCCCAGGGAGGCAGGGGAGAAATTCCCTTTGTTGGAGGAAGTCCCCACATCAAGGACCTAAATCAGAGTCACGTCGATTTGTCACACTATGCTCTGCAGCATTTGAGGGTTCATGAAGTTTCCAAGCTGTTTCCTGGTATCTGTCCTCAAACAGCAGAGCTGGGGCAGGAATGGGAAGGTCTGGGTCACACTGTTTTTGTGATCACCACTGAGATTTCATCTCCTGGTTTCCATTAGGATGAATCCACTGACCTCAGCAAAGCAACTTTTGATTTGCTATAGTACAAGTTTAAGGGGTGCCAGGATCAGAGCCTATTTAACAAATAAATAACAGCAAACCACATAGGAGAGGTTTAATGACGTGGATAAGGACTTCACTGGGACGTGTTCTGGGACCCCCACCTCAATGAATTCTAGACTGAAGCAAGACAGGGGGGAGAGTCTAGATTTTCTTTTGGAAAGTGTTCCTTCATACAAAGAATAAAGTGTCAGCTGAATGGTACAGATGAACTCCAAGGAGAGTGGTCCTGAGCAGCACTTGAACAGTAATGTCTCCCGTTATGCCCCTTTCCTTGCATTACTCTGTTCTTATTCTAAGTATTTATTTACTGATTATGAGAAAAAACACATGACCTCACAGGACCCCCAGCAGGTGCTCAGAGCCTCCATGGGCTCCTTGAACAACCACGGTATTCTCCCCTTGCCTTATTATGGTCCTTTCTCAAATGTGGGAATGCAGAGTTCAGACCTGCTGGAGTATTTGGGGGGGTTGCAAGATATAAATAAGCCAGCTGGGGCTTCAACCCACCAGCTCAGCAACATTATGTCGTGCTGGTCTTTGTTTTCACTGTATCACCTATTTTTCGGACCAGCGGTATAACCAAGCTGTAAACTGCACACCTTACAAATCAGTCTATCCTGACATTGCTGGAGCGTTCATTACAAGCTGTAAAAAAACACTAGCAAGGAAGGTTTCAGTTCTGCAGCCCAATTTTCCATTGCAATAACCCAATTAACTGGTGTGTGTTTGTTTTACAAAGCTCTAAGCTACAATAAACCATGCCGATACACAGGCTGCAGAAAGCTTCGTAATTAGGACAAGGTGTACAAATTAAACCACTCTTTTTAAACTTCAAACCAGCTAACTTCTGACATACTGTACTGCTGGGGCTTCTGGGACTAAACCCAATTAACATCTTAGTATTTTATAAGCATCGTTTTAATTGCATTTGTATGCAATCTTCTCTCCAAGAGCCTTTCAAGGTGCTAGCCCTCGTTCAGATTTTATTACTTTAGTGATTTAAATCTCCTCTATCTGTGCTTCCCGTTAATAATGACTAGTACTACTTCAAATGCCGGCCCAACATAAAACTGAGCTCTCCAAAGAATTATACTTTCAAACAGTTACATTTAACTTTATTATTACATTTTTAATTTTTTTCTCCCTCTGTTTGAACATTATGCCTTGAACCGTTTTATCAAGCTGTCAGTGCAGTAAGTGCTGGAAGAGTGACTGTTTTACTCCTCAGTGCTTTGCTATGGCACAGCCTCTTGGCCTACACATGACTCAGTTTGTGCTGCATGACATTGTCTTAGAAAAATGAGCTTTTCTAGGATCAGTTTAACTACTTTCTTGTCCATGGATTTTCAGGATGTGGGGAGGAAAGGAGGGGGGCTGCTTTTGTCTTTTTTTAGGACAAGACTTACCCTCCTTCCTTGCCCATCAGAAGTGAGCTCTGTGAAGCTTTACTCGTGAGTAGTTTTACTAACTGTAATGGGACTGCTCAAGTTTGGATGAACTGGGCCTTGATGGGAGCAGTGGAACATTCCATGGAAAATCTGATGCACTCCAAGGAATTTCAATTCCCTCACTATAATTTCTCTCTGTATAAAATTCTCTCAAGTGCTCTGTTTCTCTTTATGCATCTGATTCTTTGGAAAACGACTTGCATTTCAAAGACCAGGTAGGGTTTGAAGAGAGCTGTAGAGGCATTAAATAGTATAATGGAATATCCTCAACCCAATTAATAAAATAATATACAAAATGTGTTCTGAGATCCTTTTTTTCCAGCACATTGTTATCCTGTTCCACATTCTTCCAAGGAGGGAAAAAAGGGACAGGAATGTGTTGGATCTTATTGAAATGATGAAATGAATAAATGTTTATTTTAAAACTCTGGCAGCCAAGCTCAAAATATTTTCCTCTTTGCAAAATGCAACTTAGGGCGAATATAGGCTAATGTTACTCTCATTTAGGATTTCTGTTATGTGGATACAAATATTGGGTCTTAAAAATGCAGAAGGTTCCTCCTGAAATATTTTGAACCTTTTCACTTGATTGAGTGTCTTGTCAAACAAAACTGGCAGCAGATCTCTTGGAACTGCCTGAATCTATGCAGATACGATTTCTATCATGCCCTTATTATGTGTAGTCCATAATAAGGATGAGCATGTATAAATCATTTCTGGCTGGCACTTAGGATGCAATACTCAAAGGAGAAAGACATTTCTGTCTTCAAATGTCTAGCAATTTCTGATATTATACAGTAAGTCTCCCCAGAACCATACAATCCTCAATTCCACGCAGCCCTCTTATGAAAGAATGAGACTTTCATATCTTCGTTGCAAGAGCCACCAGTGAGATAAGAATTGTGCAGTTCAGATGTGTGCTGTGCTTCAGCCAGGGTGGCTATATTAAACTTTCATTTGGAAAGCCTTCGCTAACAAAATTGCACAGAGAGGAAGGTTTTTTGCCTCTATCGTTCCTATGTACAATTATCTATGAGTAAGCATTACTTTATATACAGCAGATTATACAGTTATATATTGTGGGAGCACATTTCCCATGGAATGTTCTTCTATGTGCACACCCATAATGTGCACTAAAATACATATATTGTATGAATGTGTTTGTGTTTTCTCGGCAGCGATAATCTAGCTAGCTTTGGTATTGTAAAATGTAATAGCATATGAAGTGATAGCTGATCCGAAAAGCTTTAACAAATCATGCCTTCCCCAGATCCAGAAGTGCAGAGAGCTGGTCAAAACTAAAGAAGCCATTTTAAGCAAACAGTATAAAAAGATTTCATCTTCATTCCAGTCCTGGATTTGTACAGTTATTTTACACTTCAACATGTTCTGCAACATATTCCAAAAAAACCCCAGTCCTTTTCCAAAATCCTTTTCAAGTTTCTCTTTCCTTTTTTTATAGGACTTTCCAGGAGGAAAATATGGGATTTGGAAAACGAATTTTAAAAGAATTTGAAACATTATTCTGATCAAATCTGTAATAACAGTATCAGCAGCAACAGACAGAGGGAATGCCAAGGAAAAAGGATTATGTTAATTAAGTTAACAATTTTTAATGGCAAATTTTGTTTAGGGAGAAAAGGTGATTTTATTTATTATTAAGAGCATTTTGTGCAAATTATTTCAACCAGTCTAGAAAAACATAAGGACTAGATATATTTTGTGAAACAGCTCTTCACTGTAAAATGAATGATATCTGTAGGATTATAGTTGTAAATAATAGCATGTTTATTTGGCAGGCTTTATACATTTTATATCTGATTCATTTATGCACAAACACGTGTTATAGTATATCTATAGCAATGTATTACTTAACAAATTCTGATAGTTTTCTAATCTGAAAACAACTAGAATTTCTCAATGAAGAGGTTAGCTGCTGGGAATCTGAAAAGCACAGAGACCTCAGCGTGGAGGAGCTGTTGGACCCGATATCCCTGAATTTTAGGTTGAAAGTGTTGTTCCTATGGAGGTTCTTGTAAAGGGGACTAATGTCTTTTGGGAGCTGAGCTCTAGGGAGTAAGGGGCAGAGAGCAGGAGAATATTTTATGCAAAAGAACTGTCTGTAGAGAATGGAATAGAAAATTACACTTCTTTAATGACAAGCTTTTTGTAAAATACGGGGAGCCATGGGGAAGGATATTATTCTGTTTTCTTTCTTTCTATACAGTGGGAAATAAGAGGTGTCACAGTGACTTATCATGTGCAGTGACCACTAATGCTCCTGTTTAGTGTACAATTGCCTGCCACATTACACACAATCACATGTGTCATTATTATATTAACTGGGTTTATATACTGTTCACCTGACTTCACCTAGCAGTCCTTGCATAATTACAGTAAAAGGAAGAATCACATTTAGTGAAGGGAGGTTGCTTATAATTCTGTTTTCTGCCTGCTTCACATGATGGGACCACAGCAAAATAAATATAATATAAAAACTAACGCTAAACTAACAAACACCTGTCAGTAAGCAGGTCCAACACTCATTCATGCCAGCCCAGCAGATGCTGGATTAGACCCTGACCTGCTTTGCCTTCCTTGTGAGTTCAGCACATAGAGTACTTCTTGAGCAAACCAGTACAAATAAAGCTGTGAGGTTCCCCCAGCAAGGGCTGTCTATATTGGTGTATTGCAGAGCTCTGAGTTCAGTTTCGATAGCAACGTGATAAATAAATACAAGCAAATTAACTTGCAGTAACTGACAGAACAATTAGCAAAGCTGCAGTCACAGAGTCTTTATTCCTGGTGGCAATGGAGAGAACCCAAAGTCCCTTTTAGATCTCAGATTTAATTTGCAAGTAAGGCGGCAGTCCTTTGTGTGCAAGCTAAGACAATTTTGTGTGAAGTCACTAAGATACAGTAACTGTGGAACCCCGTAATACCATTCCTAGAGCTTTTCAGAACAAAACTGCACTTTCACTGTAATAAGAAATACTGATAAGGGCATTCTGGGATTTGAGCTACAGTTCAGGCTTTGTGGGAGAAAACGGAGCCTGGTGATGCAATACTTGCTGGGAATCAATATTCAGCTCCTGGTGTGCACGCTGTGAGTGTGTGCTGATGGCAGCTCCCTGACCTGCCCACCACTCCCCTGTGCTGCAGTGTGTGATCCACAAAACACCACAGCAAGCCGGGAGAGCCAGAGCATCCCCAGCTGCCCCTCACAAACAAGCACACACTGTACAAAGTGGAAAGGAACCTCTTTCCACTGAGCATATATGGCTTTATCAAGCTCTTAAACACTAGGAACACAGCAGTATCCCCAAAAGTATCCCAGAATATGCTGGGAAGAAGAAATGCAGAGCAATGGATGTTTTCACTGCAGTTTCCCCCAGAATTAAATGTGGATGGTAATTTCCATGTACCAAAAGGAATCTGTCATGGCACATCCATTTCTAGGGCAATGGTGCTTTCACCACAAGCCCAGCTAAGATGGAAATCAACATTTCCCCTGTGAGCAAGTACTGTGTGAGGATACTCAGATTCCAACATCTTCTCCAGTTATACTCTGCTTAGCAAATGTCATATGCAGCTCTTACCAGTGGTGTTACTACAGTGTTTCAGCTTAAGACACAAGCTGAGGAGAGAGGCAGGCAAAATGTTAGACAGGAATCAGATGTGCAGAGGAGGTAAAAGGCCTGACTACAGTGACCTGGAAGGTGTCTGGAAGAAGCAGCAATGGCCAGCACCACTGGTTTGTTGTATTGCCTAGCAAGAATCCCTTATTTGCATTTACCCCTACTCTCCATTGCCCAGTCATCTGGCTCCTGTTGTGGAGCTCTGCCTTAACAGCAGCAGTGCAGTGCCTCAGCCAAGTGCCCTGGCTCCCCAAGGTGTTGACTGGTTTGTGTTTCCAAGTGTTACTTTAAGAAACCCAGAGAAGTTGAAGTGTGAAAGTTTTATGTTACGTGAGAGAAGAGGTCAGCAGGCATCTCAGGAAAGAAACAGTGAGCGTGTTTTATTTCCGAAGCTGATGGAGAGAACTTCAGAGGCACTCTTTCAGCAGAGGACTTTGTACTGGGGCTCTTCAAGAAGGGAAGGGGGCGAGGCAAGCATGAGTTTTCAGTCTGCTGCTGAAGCTTTAGTTTCCAGGGGTCAAGATGAACTTTGGAAAGGTCTTTTTATCCAGTGCTGTTGACTGAAGCACACAAGACTTAGCATGAGCTTCAGCTGTCTTCAGATGCAGTGCCTCTCTTGTGTGACCAGCAATGGTGAAATGTCCTCTTCAGGCTTGACGTGTACTGGTTGGGTTACCTGGTTTACAGTGGAGTCAGGCAGAGCAGATACTCACTTCCAAGGTGGGCAACCCATCACTTCCACCTTGGTACTGTGGTAACAAGCTTGGAAACGGGTGCTGGCCACATCATCTTTGCCCCAGACTCCTTCATTTAGGGTGAGAAATGATGCAAGAAGCATGTTAGAATCAGCTGTCTTTGGTGGCTAATATCCAGCTTAGAGACAGCATCCCTGATAAATGCTCCCTGGAGCAGGGGAGGTCAGGCCAGCTAACTTGCTCTGCTTCTATGTTAAGACCTTACAGTCATGAGGGAAGAAAGGCAGTGGGCAAACATATGTCAAAGACACTTCCACAGCCCTCTCACTGCAGCGCTTAGGTACTACCTCCCATCTTGGCATGATTGGCAAAAAGAAGAGCCGGAGTATGAAGGGGATAGCACTACCTGCACAAATGTTTCCTGGTTGTTTTTTTCTTTTAAATGTAGCTCTAATTTCTGAGGCAAGTCTATGAAACAATTGAGTATTTGGAATACCTGACGGACCTTCTGTGGCTCTTCTCCAAGCTTAGCAGGCTCTGCAGCCTGAGGAGGCCTGAACTTTCTTGCCATGAAATTCTCCCGTATTATCCTGCAAAAGGATTACGCAATATTCAGTTGAATTCTCAGCAGGCCCAATCTAACACCCACCAACTCAGCGAACAGCCACCTTGTCGTCCTCAGTGGGGGACAGTTTGGCTCTTGTCTGAAATCATTTGCAAGTCACTTCATCTCCTTATTCTCATAGAATATTGTCCAGCTCATATTGTCCAGCTCATCTGCTGGACAACAGCAGCCGAGCAAAACGTTGTGCAAAGGCAATGTTTTTTTTGCCTACTCTGACATTTCCTGCCCATCCCTCCTCTGCACACACACTGGGCATTTGTCACAACCAGCTACTGAGCCCCACAGCTCTGATCCCTCTGGTGGCCCCTGTGTGCCTATAACTGCCCAGGACAATCACAACAACCAACCAAACACAAAACCTGTCCCTGCAGTGAGGTATCTCCCGCGGGTGCTGGAGCTGGAAGATGGGCTCGTTGCCATTCCCCCGTGTCCTGGGGGACGCGGTGGCAGTGCTGCGGAGTGATGCACCTTAACCGAGGGCTCAGCCTTCCGGAGAGCAGCCGGCCCGGGGGTTCTGCTGGCCGGGAGTGCAGGCAGGCAGGTCAAAAAGCGGCCTTTTGGGTGCGAGACTTGGTTTTGGGGCTGGAGGCGGCCGTGCCCGGCTAGATGGCGCTGGCAGCCCGGGAACGGCCCGAGCAGCCCCGGCACCGTGCTCCCCGCATCCCCCCCGCACCCTCAGTGTGCCCCTGAATTATGTATAGGTTTTAATAGATTGTGTCACACATCTGAAGTTATAGGGATTTGATATAAACCCACCGTGCAGTAATTATGAGTGTAAAATACATTTGGGGGAAAACATTTTGCAGACTTGCCAAGACTAACAGCTTACAAATAAAGACCCGTTCCTGCTCTGGCCTCGAGCTGCGCCCTGGAGAATTTGCACATGCATTTGAAATGAAACAATCCCCCTATCTCTGTGTTTACTACGGAAAAAAAACCAAACCAAACCCTCAAACCCATCCTTCCATAGGTCCTTCTATAAATACGAACCTGGCACTGGGCAGTTTGCAGTCAGACAGAGGCTGCCGGTCTCTAATGTGAAATAATGCAAGGTTTTTAAGCAAAAAGTTGGCTGCTAGAATTAAATGGTGTCTTATTTTCCCGGCTGGAGCTGCTGTTTGCAAGTGAGGGCCACATAAGCAGTCCCACCGTCAGCATTGCAAATTAGGGCTGTGAAAGGCAGCTCCCACTGTATTACACCGGCAAAGAGGAGAGGAGGCAGGAGAGACAGGCAAGAGTCAGAAGAAAGAGGGAGAGGATCAGAGGCAGGATACCTGAAGGATTTAAAATGAAAAGAAACCGAATGGGAGGGGAGGAAAGAAAAATATGGAAGTGGGGCAGAGGAGAGGTGAGGAGAAGAGAATGGAGGGGATTAGGGAAGGAAAGAGTGAGATAAATGAGCCAGGGACACTGGGCAAAGGGAGACTGGAGAAACACTGAGGAGGCATGAGAGGTGGCTGTGAGCAGAGTGGGAAATAGAGCTGGAAGGAGACGGGCAAAGCTTCAACAGGAGCTGGGTGAGGGAAGACACAGATAGCAGAGGAACACATGAATTCCCACCTAATGAGTGTGTGATTTCTAGCCCTTTCAACTTCCAGGAGGAAAAACCCTTTCAGGGGCTTCTCAACAGGCTGCTGGGTGCTGCTGTGCCCTGTGTGCTGCTGAGGACAGGGCTGGCCTCTTCCAGAGAAGTCTGTCTGGCTAGAAACTGTGGTTAGGCATCACATTTAAGGCCCCGGATTCCCAGCAAGGGAGGATGTGTGTCTCCACCAAAGGACAGTGTTTATTAAAATATTTGGGGCTTCACAGAGATGCTCAGGGATGCTCCATCCGCAGTGGATCATGTCCACAATTTTGATAGCAATGTGAGCAGTTCATTTTCCCCCCTTCGTAGTCTGTAAGAGTAGCCATGTCCAATGCAGAGGATGGATGCTGTACTGGGATGTTCAAACCATGGTCTGTTGACTCCCATGGTATTCATAAGAATTTTCAAAGGGATTTGCAAAAGGAAATAAATTAAAACAAGTTTACAGGCTGTCAGCTCACATGCAGCTATATTTTTAGCGATGTGCAATGAACACAAGGATAAAGAGCGATGTGCAATGAACACAAGGAGATATTCTCACAGAGAATATCTCAAGTGAGAAAGAACTGGGGTTTGTGGACAGGACCACTCTCTGTGCTCAGGTGCTCTGGCAGATGTCTCACTCACTCCCATGTACCATTTTTGCCTTGTGTATAGCAACATCCCATCTATCAGTTTTCCCTCCTCAGAGCTTCCTTCTCCAAGCTTGCCAATATGGTTTCATAGTTACTCAGAGCTCAGGATCCGTTTTAGGGATGCTCATCCAATGAACAGAAATAGCATGAGGACATGGAGCAATCTGAAACCTTCCTGTGCCTTATTTTTGAGGTTCAAGCAGGACTTCAGTGGCGTCCAGGCATGAATCCCCATGAGACGTCTCTTGTTCCTAGTGCCACATATACTGCTGCTGGGTTGTGGCCATCTTAAGCAGAAATGTGAGCATAGGCATCAACACACTTCTTACCTAATGAACTTATCTTTAAATAGAAAATGACCTATTTGTTGCAATGTTCTTCAATGGCGTCTTAATGGCATATAGTACCTTGTTTCTCAATAAACTGCCTTCCTTCCCAACAGGAAATGAAGGATATCTACAAGGATGCTAAATCCTTCCTGCCATGGTTGCATTTCTTCCCACAGTCTTTGCTGGTGGAAGAGGAAGGGAGGAAAAAAGAAAGGGAAAAAAGAAAGGAAATAAGAAAGAAAAAGAAGGAGAGTGGAGAGTGATGGATTAAGCATAGAGCAGGAGCTGAGATTGTTTTTTCTGGCTGACACACTTAGTGTTGCTGGTGCATTTGCAGCTTCCTTGAAAGGCCAGTGGGGGGAAAAAAAGAGATTAAGGTCATCAAGATAATACAGAGAATATTCAGACTGGAAGCAGAGGGGAAATATAGAAGGTCTGTTTTTCCAATAGTAAGTAATCAGAGTACAGGAGGATGTAATTTGCAGATTAGGAAAATGAACAAAGACTATAAAATTAACTTTATGACAGAAAGGAGAACAGTCCATTTGAAGGGGGGAATAAACTAACCTCCATAAAGCTTTATGGCTGATACAATCAGTATGTTGGTTTAAACTGAGTAAGAAGTATCAGCAAATAATCAACCACAGGGCAGTCTTCAAACCCTAGTTGTGTTGTAATTCTGGATTGTATGTGACCACAACCCAAACCTGGGATTCTGGGGCAGTGAAACTTCCACAGATTCCCAGTTCTGTTTGCAGGTGTGCTTAAGGGTGGGGAGGAGGAGGGCAGTGCTAATGTGTGCCAAACAAGGCAGTGATGGCTGTCAATCATCCATCCTCTGTTCCTCTAGTGACTTCTTTACCAAGCAAACAAAGCCCAGCCCTGTAAATGTACTTCCTCCACAATGAAATCAAATTGTCTCTAGCACTGATGCCAGCCTGGGAGCAGCTCAGTGAGTGGATTGGAAACAAAGGCTTTTAATTAGCAAGGGGACTGCAAGTTAGTTACAGAGCAGGCTGATATAACAGAGACCCCCCTATCTTAGAGTTATAGAAACTGTGCTCAGCTCTGTGCAGAAGAAACCACAGACATCTCCAAGGAAAATGTCTTATTTTCCTCACAAGAGGAGCTGTCCTCTTCTCTTAAACCAGCAGGCACTAAACTCCTGGTCCTGCCTGAATGAGTGGCATTGTCAAACTGGAGCAGGAAGAGATTTTTCTGACATGATCTTCTATTTAATCCTATTTTTTATTCCCTTTGTTGTCATTCTTGTTTCTTCTTCAGCTATATTTTAAAGGTGGGAAGAGGGGAAGGGAGGAGTAACTCACACTTGGTGGATTCTGTTGTTCATGTTATTTACACCTGTAAATAACATTTTCAGTAGCCTGCGAGCCTATGACAAGTTTTATAGGACTCAAATGCAAGCCCTCCGAGGAGCTGTAACTCCAGAGCCATGTTCTCCAAAGGACAATTCTCTTATGTCTTTGCTATTCCATTTTCTAGCAGGGAGGAAAACATTTAAGGCAAATAAACAAATAAATCCAGCAAAAGGCAAGTGAGGGGCTGATTGTCCTCTCGTGAAACTTGAGGTAGCTACTTGAGTAGCTCCAAAGGTTTTAGTGGGGTTGCCTGGATGTAAAGCTGCTGTAAATTTCCCAGGCTGCTTAAAAAGAAGGAAAAGCAAGTTTGCTTAAGAATGGAATCCTCCTCATTTGTGTGACACGGATCCTGTAACAAGATGCTTGGATTCTTTTCATTTTTAATAAAGTTCCTGATCATGAGTGTCTGTTGATATTGCCATAACTGGGGCCTATCTTCTGTCTTCAGAAATAGAGAGAAAAACTATAGGCTTAGGAAAGGTCAGGTGGCCTCAATAAAATACAGACACAAATCAGTGCTCAAATAATACCAGACAAAGGTATAAAGATCCTGAAGAACTAAATAGTTCTTTTGGTAAAAATGGGAAAGTTCCATTGCTAACAACAGTTTTTCAATTTGCTTTATGTTTTATCATCCCTAGAATTTTACCTCTGGTGTTAAAAGCACAAAATGTTAGAAGCTTTATGGGAATTTCTATTTTCTTAAAATTTTGGGTTTGGACCAAAAACTTCGTGAGTTGGATCGATTGGAAAAAATTTTCCTAGCAAATTTTACATTTACTTATTAAAAAAAGAAAATTTCAAATCAACATTCATCAGGCTCTGAGAAACCCTATTCTGTTATCAGGGCAAAAAAGTCTAGAAAACAATGTGCCTTTGAAAATACACAACCTGCTTTCTTTGTGCAGAACTTTCAGCCTTAGTGGGACTATATTTAGAATGAAGAATGTGATTTTGTGCCATTGAAGTCCCTGTAAAAAATTCAGAACCACTTTTATGGCAGAGATTTTGAAGCTTTGCTGGTTGTGTTTCATTAAACGACTGTGCTTGTCACATGGATGTACATCTTACTCCTTTAATGGGTCGCCCTGCCCCTTGTGATTAGCAGGCAGAAGTGGTTTGATATATTTGTCAAAAGGACTATCCTTTGTGAGCCAAAATAAAACGAGTTCTCTGATATGCAGGAAGTTAAATACTTTTAGACTGTCTTGGCTTGGGATCTGACAACTTTTACTAATACTTAGTTTTAGGTGGATTCGGTAGCCAGAGACCTTAAAGGCAAGGGCAAGATTTCACACCAGGTTTATGCTCTTGAACATTTTCAAAAGTGGGTGTACGTATACACACATACATTATTGCATTTATAGTACCATGTTCTAACTATCTGCCATACTCCAGCTGCAACTCATCTGAATGCCACACGGTTTTCAGCGCTTTTCACCTTCATAGCTCCCCTAGGAGTTAAGGAAGTGCTAGTTTTCCTGTTTTATGGAGGGAGGACTCAGAGGTTCCTGGGCAAGTAGGAAGATTGGGACAGTGTGAGGCATTAAGTACAACTTTCCCTTGACAAAAACTGTGGATGTTTGAGTCTAGTGATCCCAACCATCGGGCTTCCTCAGTTTGAGGCAGGAAGGCTAATTTAAGAGAAGTCGTCCCAGAACAGCTCAAGGTTTCTTTGCAAGGGGCAGACCCCTCAAAATGAACAGCAGTGTCATGTCCCCCAAAAGCCAGCACTCCTTTACTATGAATGATCCTTCCAAGAGATGCAGGGGGCTGCTTAGTTTAGCTTCTACTCGGATTGTGTTTAGAGCTTTGGTTTGATTGAGTTAGACACTGGACTTGTATGACAAGTTTTCCCACCGAAGAAGCCTCTAAAAGGATGAAGAGGGTGGGTTTGCACCAGTCCTGCTAACATCGCTGTTATCCTCCCCAGCGACATGATCTTGCATGCAGATGTTACACATATGATCGAGCAGTGCTGTCAGAATTGAGTAAGCACAAATGATTGCCTCCAGTCAATCTTCATTCTCTGTAACTGGAGTGGCATTTCAGTCCTTTGTGGCTGATGGAAGTGACACTAAATATATGGTCCTTTTGAGGACCAAGGTGGTACCCTGCGCATTTTGGTCTCCATGCTGACCCTGGGTACTGCTGTGGGTGGGTGTCCGGGGAGGGGAACACTGCCCCTTTTGCTGTTTTGAGGTTCATGCCACCATGAGTCAGGGTCCCTGCTTCCTCCGCTCATCCCCACGTTACCCTTGTTAGGTGTCCTGGTGAACTAAACAGTGGTGTCTGACCCCTTTAGTTTGTTTACATTATATTCACATTATTTCTGAACCTTAAGGGTGATGAGTTTGCAGAGAAGCAGATGCTGCTGGTTTTGCTCTTATTTGCTACTTTTGGAGGCTGCAGGCAGTGAGCTGAGGCTGTAAAGGGGGAGAGATGTGTTGTTACTGCCTGCCTGAAGCCTAGGCAGGCAGTGCTCACTGCAGCATGCAATATGGCAATTCATAAAATGTGACATTCATGTTGGCGGGACACTGCTGTGAGCCTATTTTACTCCGTGATAAAGACTACATCTGTCAGGGTCCATCTCCTCGTTGCCAGGTCCATCAGACAATCACGCAGGGCAAACTTGTTATATGCGGGGGATAGGATCGGCTCCGCAGCATGTGTACCCCAAGCCTGTGTCAGCGGATTATCTCCTGGAGGAGTTACTGCTGCAAGAGACTCTCTGCACAGCCTGGGTTACACAGAGCCTTATCCTGCAGGGTGCTGAGTGAATACCACAAGCTAAACCTCTTCGAGAACCAGTCAGCACTGCACTTCCTCCAGGCTTGAAAGTTAAAAAGCCATTGTGCATTTCAAAGCCAAGTTTTTAGGAACAAAACTGAATGTTTTAATTGCATTTTTCACTTAGGAATGTGAAGGAATCACTGTGAACCTTGAAAGTTTGATATGTACCAGACCAGTAAATAGATTTGACTTTGTTTTTTTAATGTTTTGCATACTTTGTTTTTCAAACTTTCACCAGCTCTGCTTTGTTTCAGTTAATGAAATTCTTCTATTGCAGCGCTGGGACTTTTAAAGCATTTTTGTAACCTCCTGTCTTGGTCTCAAAGGTATAAACATTATTTTATAATTAGCCTTCACAACTATGTTATACATTTGAAATGGAAGCGAAAAAAAATGTTTTTCCCCCATTTTTATATAGGGGAATTACAGTTTCTGTCTGGGGACCAAAAGAATGTGTGTGTATGTGCACGCAGAGGGGAGAGAGAGAGATTCAATCTGTTGAAATTTCTCCTCCTGCCAGTTACACATGAAACCATCATTTAGGAGAGACAGTGGGAAATTACTGAGTGCATTAGAAAAATCTTCACTCCATCCTTAATGAAACTGCTTTAAAACGTAATGGGAGAGGGAAGACTTGTGGACACTGGTGTTCTACCAAGCAAACACCGGGGAAGAACATTGACATTTTGCCCCCCATTATGTAACTTGGCATCAGGCTCTCGCTAGCTGATCCTGATGGGAACTGATTTGTCTCTTGCCCTTATTCCTGCCAATCCCTACAGTGTTTTCTTATGGTGACTGTATTAGAATAAAGCTGTCACCAAGGTAACCACATGTACATATGCACAATCATGTCCATGCACTGCGTAATTAAGTCCAAGTGTAAACGATAACATCCACCACAGTGTACAGTACTTGAGTGACGCTGCTTAAGGAGATGTCACCATGTGTCTCCAGTAGAGGGTTAGCCTCACAGCTTTACAAGATGGGGAAACTGAGTCACGGAGCAGGAGGTGAGTCTCCTGAGTGCAGGGAGAGGACAGTGCATCAATTGGAGCATGAGAACTCAGTTTCCTGCAGTGTGGGGGAGCACCCAGCTTTTCCCATAGGCACCGCTTATTAATTCAGTGACTGATCTTTAAGCTCAGGTCCTTTGAAGTATTTCTGCCAGGTTTATTCTCATCCAGGCAGAATTTTTTGTGCATGCAATTAGTAGACAGAAAAGTTTCTCCCCCGCCCAACCCGGAACAGATGCACATGAACTCATGTAAGGATCCTTGCCTTGACTTCAGTAAAATTTGGATCCAATCCCAACGACTGCTCCAGCCTTTGCAGCAGAGAACAGCCCCACAAGAAGGGAAGCTGCTTTGAACCATTTTTGAAGTGGTGGCTTTCCTTGCTGTAATAAATTTTCAGGATGTTTTCAACAGTGAGAATAAATCCATAGGCGAGAGATGGCTTAATGGATTTTGAATTTTCTGATAAGGAATGTGCCAAGTCTTTCCCAATAGAAATGTCCCCTTGGAATCTTTCATTCAGGGATATGACAGATGCTTGAGTTATGTTGCATTTCCAAAGGTTTGTGTGTTTGTTTTTTTTTCCTGTGGAGAAAGAGGCTCAACCAAAGCCCAACCTGGAGGGAATCTTTTCTAGATAAAAGAGTGATCCAAGGAAGGGGAATGTGTGGGAATCAAGTGGTAAATTTCTCTTTTCAAAAATCTCATAGAAAAAAATCGGTGTGAGCATGGAAAAATATTAGTCTATCCCTTTTGAAAGCCTCCAAAAAGATTTGTCTGAAGCATGCATTTAAATAGGAAGGATACAGGTGTTTTCAGAGCTTTTCTAGCCTACAAGCAGGCCTGGGGCAAACCTCAGCATACACCATCATGTAACGAGAAACATTCCTCCGTACTGCAGCACGAAAATGCAAATTGGCTCATTTCCTCTTTTGAGGAGGACTTTAGATAAGGCGCTCCTGGAGCAAAGTAACCTGTTTGGTGCTTTCCCTGCCTGGAATATTATGGTGAGAGGGGAGTGAGCGAGCAGCATGCACAATGCAGCCGCAACACCGGTGATGCCAGCATGAGAATGGGGCTGCCTATGGGGCTACGGAGAGGAGGGATGGATGCTAGAGCCAAGTCTCCTTTCCTCTGCACCAGCTATCTGCAAGATTTGTTGGGTGCCAATTTTGCGCTGCTCCCTCTGCCCCTCTCTCTTACTCTCTGCAAACGTCCCCGTGGGCATACATTGAGCTGCTGTCGTTTGGGAACTACTCTAATTTGGAAACGTGCCTGAGTGAGAAGTGCAGCAGAGACCTGCCCTCCCAACGAGTTCTGCCTGCTGCAGAATTAAGCATCCCTGCTTTTCCGGAGCCTGTCTGCCTCCTGCTTCCCCTCTACTCCCGCCCCATCCCTTTCAAGGAAAGGCTCTGAAATATGTTTTGATTTCGTTTTGCAAGTAGTCTGCTGAAAAACATTTCTTTCCAGCCTTGTCTCTATGTTTGTTTTCTTTGCTAGATCAGCCTTTAGAAGAAACAACAACTTTCTTTTTTTCCTGCATCCATTACGAATAACATTTTTCCAAATGTTTAGGTAGAGCCCAATTTCATACACTCCATTGCAAGAGCTACAATGGAAAGGGAGAATCTCTGAAATATATGGCCACAGTTGTGACTGCAAAGCTATGAAGGTAACCAGCAAATAATTAAGGCTAGCACAGAAATTCGGTATCAGTTGGGTGACAAAATTCCCTTATCCTCCAAAGAAAATCCCAGGTGAAAAGAAGATGACTTTAATTACAGTGTTTTTTCAGAAGGTTTACAAAGTATTCCCCCTTCACCTCTCACTGAATAATATTAATAACAGTTGGAAAACAGCAGTTGCCATCAACTCTTGGTGTTGCTCTTTTTTTTGGGGAGGGGAGGATTATTAGTTTTGTGTAATCCGTGACCATGGATGTCAAAGTAGTTAGTACATTTCTTAAAGCACCAGCTCCAGGCACCATGTAAATACCTGCTTTTGAGGCAAAGCAGAAAATACTCAGGCAGAGGGCAGAACTCTGGGTAATCCTTGTGCAGCCTTAAATAAAAGCAGAAAAGGATTCTAAATATTTTTTAATTATATTTTTTTAAGCAAAGCTTATCAGATTGGAGGACCTGATTCATGGTGCCTGAAGACTTGAGCTTGACAATGCTACATGGATTGCAATATGAATTTCGTCTAATAGAGCAGAAAAAAGACTAGGCTTGAATTCAGCTTGCCTAACTAGATGCTGATGTCTTTCATCAAAGGAAAATACTGACTTGCTATTTAGGGTTTCTCAGTTCAGTTTACAGAGCAGCCCTTCTATTTTTAAAAGTTAAAATATTTTTCGTATTGCTTTAAAAATAAACTGCCCAGTAACCAGCCAAGGAACCAGTAATAGATCTAATCCATATAGACATCGCAGCAAACTAAACGAAAATGGGAAGCTGAGTGTTCCCTTATATAAAATAAACCTGTTTGGTGAAAGTTTCCAGCTGCTTCTGAAATATAGGGAAAATCAAAATTATCACTGGCATTCACAAGCCAATTATTGAACTCAACGGCATGATTCTGAATTTCACTGATTTAATTAAGAGCAACATTTGGCCCTAGCTAGAAGCAATAATAAGTGCTTCTTCATTAGGTGTTTTCAGGGTAATTTCTTAAGGGAAAAGATAGATGTTTCTAAATCTGTCATTGGGTGAACTGTTCCGTGTAATATATTAGAGCCATTGATTAGTGTAATATGGCAAAAAGCAAAGCCTGATCGATCATCCATTGCAGTCAATGGGTGTCTTTGATTAAGTCCAAAAAGAGCAAGATAAAATCAAGGTAATTCCCTGCAATGTAGAGACTCAATCTTGGCTTGCATCCCTAATTCCACTTCAGGGTCTGTCAGTACCTAATCTGGACTTCCTGGGGAGCAGCAATTGCATCTCATGGTAGCTTTCAATGTTGCAGCATTTTCCTTTTGTTCTACAGAGGAATGAAAATGAAACCAGTTAAAGCCACATGCACATGCCCTAGTTTTGTTGAGGCATTTGTTGGCAGCTGTTAAAGGAGGGTTGTTTCATGGGCACATAGAGGAGAAGAGCCCTCTGAGGTCAGTGAGTCAAATCTCCAACTATTGCAGGCAACCAAGTCTTGAAGTCTTGGTCTTCACCACTCTGAAGGTGACTTGGAGCTCAGAAACCCCCAGAAATGCATACAGGAGATATTTTGGCTTCTGTGACAGTGTTGACAATCATGCACCTCATTTTGCACTGTCAGTGTCATGACTGGCTCTTCCTTGAGCCCTCCTGATTGCTGTGGGCTTCATGAGACTCTGTGGCCGCAGCAGGGTTTAGCACATCCTCCCGCAGCATCCACTTGGAGCTGTGATGAGGTTCATTATTCTTACTAATTAGGTTAATTCAACAAAACTTCAGAAATACTTAACCTGGCTGTTTGCTACTAAACTTCCTGTGTTCAGACTGCTTTGCTTTACATGAGCATGTGTTAACATCATCACCCTTTCAACCAGTGGATAAGTCGTGTGCCAAAGGACCTAGTTTTTCACAGAGAACATAGACCCTTACCAATAAGCACTTATAGGTATTTACAAAAGAGTTAAGTGAATTAGTTGCTTGATTTCCTTTGCTGTTCATTTAGGATTAAGTACTAACTTGCTAAGTTGTTTTTCTACATCCTGCTGCATCCTTGACTACATAAAGACCTTCATAAACTGGCTCCATAAGCTTTTGATCTGGCCTCTGTTTTTTTCTCTGAAGTACAAAATGTTCTGCTAAATCACTGCTGTGTGCTAGCTATCTGTCTGGATATTGTGTGATGGGGAGGGGAGGGAATTGACCAGTGACAATGATTTCTCTTGTTGATTTGCACACCCCCCTTCCCCTAATTTAAATCAAGATATCTAAACCTCAGACCTGAAACCAACTTCACAGTCTTACTTTGTATGTAAAAATATTCCATTTAAATCAGCAGTAAAGCTAACATGAAAGTGCCAATAAATAATATATGCAAAGAGGTTTTTTTATCAATATATAAAGAAATGTGGAGTTGTGAAGCTGCTGAAAACAAGCATTAGGAAATGTAATGAAGCAAGAATTAGAACAGCATAGTTCCTCTGGCCATTATAAATGAGAACGCCAGGTACCTGGAGAACAGGAAAACTGATGAGTACAGTCTGTTCAGGAGAGAAGGAGGAAAATTTCCCCCAGGAACACATTTCAAATTACTTATTTATGAACTGATGAACTGGGAGACCACCTATAGAGAGACAGGAGCAAGCAGTCTGCTGCAGACAGCTACAGAACTCCAGCTAATTGTGCTGCTGTTTTCTGTTATAACTCCTGCTCTCCAGCTGGGCTTTGGAGGCAGGAAATTTAGGCATTGACTAGAAGTTGCACTTTCCCTCCTTCTTGTCGGCATAAATATATACATGTATATTTTAATCTGCTGGAATAATTCAGCAAAAGCCTGGGAAAACAGCTGCTGCCTTTGTCATGACAGTGTTAGGGAGTTTGTGGGGTAGGGCTTCCAAGGAAAAACTTCCTGAGCGTGGGCTCATCCCTTGGCAAAGGTCACTCCAAAATTTGGAGATATATGGCCTGAAATTGAAAACATGGGACATACCCTTTTTTTCTTCTCTGCAGGTCACTGTCAGGATATTAGCTATGCATAAGCAGAAACAGAAACATGCATGGATATATAACAACTAAATACAATATGTATTAACCATGTAAATGCATGGAGGTGCGCATACAAATATACTTCATATAAATTTCCTATTAAATCCCTGCTGGCAGATAATCTTTTCTCTGTCCATTTTCCTATACACGCAAGCATCAAAATATTATTCATTTTATGCTGGTATAAGTATAGAATGGCTCCAGTTTGCTCCATAATATGGGAGTATGTAGCTCAATTTGTAAGAATTGTTTAAGTGTATCAGAAAAGAAATAAGTAGCTTGAGGTACTTGTTAACATGATACACTTTGATAGAGAAGGAATAGTTAAATTTATGTAAATATTAAGTGGTTGAAAATGAATTTCAGTAGACCTCAGACCAGTTGCAGCACAGGAGCTCTTAACGGAGAATTGAGTTTATCAGCTTAGAAAACAGCATTTAGATGTCTGGCTTCTAGGAAGTAGAGACAGAGGAGCCTTTTATCAGAGGACTGTGAGGCTCCAAGATCATTTGTATGGTCCGACAGTCCAGCCTGTGCTGTGATACACATGGACTCTACATGGTGGCATCCAGTGATTTGACTCATGGCTCCCTCAACTGATGGCTCACAAAACACAACCTGTTTGGCCAGCCTTGAGGTCAAATATAGAAGGGAAAAGACTGATGGACTGGGTAACAATGAGAACAAGATCATATAACCCTTCAAGGAGGAAAGCAAACTTGATTTTCCTTGATGAAAATCAGACTGAAACCTTACAGTTCATCACTGAGGGTACTCTGCTTCCTCAAGTAGCCTGGGACCAGATGACTGAATGGTTGGTTGTTTTGTGTTGGAACCTTAGACTGTTCCTGACATTCGTGTGATGGCCAACACAGGTCACAGAGTGCTGGTACAGTGTCCTGCCTCTTAAGAAGTTGTCTGCTGAATTCAGCAGCGGCTGCAGCTTTTAAATGAATCTGGTTCAGGGTGCTCTGCTTTTAGGCTTCTGCAAGATGATGACAGCAAAGGGTGAAGGGGTGAGAGACAAGTCTGAAAGAGGAAGATGCAATCATTTGCCATGTACTGGATAATAAGATGTGCTTGGTGAATACTGAAACCTGGTGCCTTAAAGAGGTTTAGGAGAAACGTCAAAGATTCAAACCTGCCAAGTACTGAGCACAGTTTCAGTGGGAGCTGGGAGTGCTCTGATACTGCACAGAGACCTTATTCCTTTCTTCTTTCCCGTATGTACATTGGTAAGCCAGTATAGAGAAAATGTGTGATACTGGTGCTGGTGCTACATGTGTTCCATGAACAGAGAATACAGTTTCTCATGCTATCATTTATTATAAAATGCTGACTAGAATGGGACTGGAGTGACACAGTGGACCTATCCCTGCTCTTCATCAAGGTAGACACCAAGAACATTTAACTTTTGCTGCAGTAGGACCTGGATAAACTATTAACCCCAATAAAAACCCTGTTAGGATGTGCAGAGATATAAGGGAACTTCATCAAAGTGGAAATTTTCGTAGGAAAGAAACAGAGAGAGAGAGAAGGGCATCAAGATTTATTACAAATAAATCTTGCAAATCGTAACAAAAGGCTTAAAAATTAGCTAATTTTTAGTTGCTTCTTTTATCATAAAAGTAGCTGAATTTTAAATAATCAAAGAATCAGGGCTGATATTAACACCACTTCAATGAGGAAATTTAAATACTTTCATTTTTGCTTCTGTTCTTGAGAAAAAAACCCTCCTTCTGCTGAAATGAATATGTATCAGTGTCACACCTCAGTGAAACTTTTTTAAGTATTCAGAACATTTTGTGAGGCTGATCAATTGGGATTTTTTTTGTGTTAAATACCCGACTTGGTTACACTGGCAGGTATTCACAAGTGACAATTATTTCAACATTAATTTGATAGCTCCCGACAGCCTCGGAGATGGGATAGAATCACCTGGAAGCTGGCATTTTGCATTGTACCACTCTGTCTATATAGTAACTGTCATCTTCCATTCAATATGGTAAATGCTATCTGCATACAGGCTTCTAAAAAGTTATAATTTCTTCTAAGTGATTGAAACTCATAGATCTCTCTCTCTTTCTCCCTTTTCAAGCTACACCTGAGAGGTAGCAATGATGACAAGCTGGTTTAACGCAGCTCTTGCCGAGATTAAGTAGTTGTCAGACAGATATCATTGGAGACTAAGGGATTGCTTTTGGAAGTCATTCTGAATTGCTAACTAACAGGAGCTTGTTCCTAGACGGGTGTCGATTCTTTTGTTTCCAGGGATTGACATATCTGCAATAACAATGAAGCATGCACGCCATGCCTGATACCGGATTTGTGCTGGTCACCTATCTATCTGGAAAAGAGGATCTAATGAATGCCCCTTTCACCACTGATTTGCAAATGCAGAAAACATCCAGAGCTGCTAGTTTTTGATCTTCAAAAATTTCCTTATTTACAGCTAGGTGAAAATATTTGCAGCAGTACCATTCGTCTGTTAGAACAGACTTATATATTGTGAAGGTTCAACAATAATCTCTCCACTGTCAGCTTTCCCAGTTTTTAAGCAGGCTGTTTGGGAGGGATGTGTGTATAACTGCCTGTTGTATTCTGCTCACCTCCCATTTCATATACATCCATTGACAGACAGCCCCCAATGAACAGGGAGTAGCTGAGGCTGACAGGTCAGCTGTAACACAACAAGTTGTCACTGTCATGGGAACATGGCAAGTGGAAAGTAGATGAAGTTGCCTAGAGGATGTTTTCATCAATTTAGTGTTATATACAAGCTAATAAATCTGCAGACACTCTCGTTTCACTATACACAGTGTGTGTGAGAGGGAAAATGATGGAGCTTTGGCTGGGTTGGCATTTACTGGACCAGCTGCAGTAGCCACTTGAGCTAATAGTGTGAATGATTTAACTCCTTTCACTCCCCGCCTTTCCTAACAAAGTATTTCCCAAGGGACTGCAGACTGAAAAGTTTATTTTTAAACATGGGAGAGAGACCAACTCTCTAGAGAGCTTCCGAAGGTGCAGGGGCTGCTTTCTTAGAAGATGATGAGTTTGGTGGGAGGTAAGGGGATGTCTCCACCACTGGAATCAGAAGGGACTCACGGGACAGGGTAAAGCTCATTAGTTAGAAAACCTGGAAAACATCCTGGACCCCCAGAACTGCCCATCTTGGATGGTTGGACATTCTTAAATTGATCCAAATTTCCAGACCTTTGGCATGACATATTAGTAGGGATGAGTAGTTTTCATCCTCCCACCCCCAAGATATTAAAGATGAACCCCAGCATAGCAGAAAGTAACACAGCGGGGGATACAAATGGTAATAATTCTATAGTAATTACCTAAGGAGCCCTGGATGTTCTGCCATCATTCTGGATTATCTGCAGCATGCAAGCCAATTTATTGAAGTATATTGTATGATTCTATGATTCTATACAGAATGGTACAGTTTATTTAAATTATATGGTGGTTTACCTTTATGAACAGCTCGTGGATCATTTGTAGCAAATATTGAAACTTCAATATTGTTCTATGTTGTGTTAGTTTAATAATTTGTTATAGTATCATTTCTCTCTCCTGCATGTCTGACAGTGCAATAAATGAGTGACACAATCAAATAGACAATTTCCAAGAGGCTTTAAGTGGTTTTGAGTATTTACACTTGAGGATGAACTCAGGAAAACCTATTGCTCTAGGTTAGATTGCTGTACTGTTGGCTTCAAACACCACCAACTGATTCGTAGCAGGAATATTGAGTAGTATCACTTTTATCTATTAGCATGTTTTATCTGGAATCCCCTGATTATTTAACTGGTAATAAAACATGTGCTCAGCTATAGAAGGGTCTTGACTGAACCTTCCACTGGTGTCATGCAAATGGTTCCATTGATTTCAAATAGAAATTGCTAATATATTCACTGCAGCATTATAACTTGTTCAAAAGAAACCTAAAATACCCTGTAATTTAGAACTCTTTTATATCTGTAACTCTCACCTAGGTGTCTTCTTGGTACAGAACTCATGCAAGTCATTAACTCTCAGTTCAAAGTTATGTACATGGAAGAACTTTGTGAATAAGGCTGAGATTGCAGTTAAATATGTAAATTCAACCTCAGTATTCTCAAAATGCTCTAGTAAATCAATGTTAATGATAGTAGTTTCCCATATAACACATTTAATTCTTCCTCTTCAAAGCATTTTACAAAGAACCTCTATTTTACAGTAACTACACAGAATTACAGAGCACAGGAAACATGGAGGGAAAAGGCAATTGGTTGTCTGAAAAAAAATAGAAAGAGGTTTTGAAATAAAAAAAAATCTTATAAATGAAAAATTGGCATTTTGAGATTGTAAGAAATTTCTTGTTAAAAACCTGAAGACTGTAAAACAATTTGGAAACTTTCCTCATTTTTTACCTTTTGAAACATAAAATGTGAGTGTAGGGCTATTTTGGGCAGAACCAGGATTTCAAGTGGGAACAGCAGCATCCAGCCACTGCAATTGCTGTAATCTGGTGTTTGCTTCCTGTAATGTCACCATTTCCAAAAATAAGAAAAAGGTAAACCCCATACCTTAAAAACATCTGAAAATTAAGAAAACCCACTCTTCTGCTATCACGTTTTTACGCTTACTCACCCAGTATTTCCTGTATCCACCCTGCAATAGTAAGTTTACAAAATGATGTGTAAATATGAAACTGAGACTGTTAAATAACGTAGCCTGACAAAGCCTGGCTATACTGAAATATTACTGCTCTGTACAATATTGCGCACTATATACTAATCTGTGTATGTCAGTTGACAGAAGACAATAAGTATAGTTATTACAAAAACCAGGCAAATTATGTACAGTTAAATAGTCTTAAATAAACCTACGCTACCAGTGAATTCTGTGACACCAAAAATTGTTCAATCCATCTACTTCCATTGCAAATTGTTCCTCTAGATCTCAATTCTGAGCCAAGAAATGGCATTACAGGGTAATTTAATCTATCATGTGATTATGTTCTCCTAACCATGCCTTTAATACACCAGACTGAATTGTCTTTGTAAGTCCAGTGCCACAGAACATTTATACCAGTGGAGAATTTGTCCCCCAAAATATATCAAATCAAGGGCATGCTAAACCCGTCAGATTTCTGTTATAACACATAGAAGGCAATGCATTTAAAGCCAGCTGAGCTTATGTATTTTAGGATTCCCTGTCAGACAGTGCATGTCAGAAAAGATTTAAGGCCATGCTAACTTTTGCTTGGGTCACTTTTTCTCCCCACTGGCCTGCGGGCTGAACAGAAACAGTTATAGCACTGACATAAAGCCATTTATTCTGCTTGCCCCTGTTCCTGCATTGACTAAAAAGCAGCTCATGATCCCTGTATTTCAACTATCTCTTCTGATTTTTTTTTTCTCACTGATCCTTCTAGAAAAATCATGTTATGGCAAATGAAGTTTCCTAGGGATTTCTTTTTGGCAAGGAGAGGGTCTAAAATAGGTCAGTGACAGCTGAAAAATTACATTCACTTCATATTCATTCACTGAAAGAGACAGAAATTTCTCCCGAGCACCTCTTCAATTTCACTTTCTTATTCTTGCCCCAAGTTTCCTCCATTAGGACTTTTTACAGCAAGAAATGACTCAAAACGTGATCAGTGTGAGACTTGTATAGTTAAAAACCAGTTTGCAACTGCAACAAAAAATAGCTGTTGTTTTGTTCCTCACTGATAAATGGATGTCTATTATTCTTCTACCCTGAAAATTAATAATAACTGGACCAGTTGCCTTAGAGACAGCCAGGCAGCCATTAGCAATCAGTAAAAATTAATGTACTGCAGGGAATTTAGCAGGGAAATGTGTTTAAGTGTGTAGGGGCACCTTAACCACCCATCCAATACGGGAGAGTGTTGGCAGTTTCCCAGCCATTACTGCTGCCTCGTTGTATAAATGCCCTTAGATACAAGCAAGGAGAGTCTCTATTAGACAGCTCTAGCTTGATGAGGATCACTATGTGTTTTCTGGACTTCCCTCACCTGGAAAGCAATCTTGCTCCTTTGGACAGCATTGTAATACAGCATCCCAGGGAGAGGTAAATCTGGAAATGCAGAAGGCCCAACATGGCAGCAGCTCTTTGTTTCCCTGCACGGCTGTGGCTCCTGCCCTATGAAAGGTTCTCTCAGACGGGTTAGCTGTGCTTTAAAAAGTCCCCTAGCGCTTTTAAAACTGTCAGCACCATTATCATTCATGATGCAACTGGTTTCCAAGCCTGGCTTCTGTTTTTCCAGTGGGCAGCTAAAGTCCCCCATGATAATTACCTTGGTTGTGCAGTAGCTGGGCTGGTTAGACCAAGCCAATTACTATAGGTTTCTTAGTGCCGTGGATGCAGGGCTGCTGTGAGTGCTACCGGTATGACTGCACCGCAGCGGGGCTGTGCCTGCTGTGCGCTGCCCAGCACCAGGATGCTCATGGGGGATGCCCTGTGCCCTCTCAGCCCTGCTTTCCAGTACAGGGGTGGTTGTGCACTGCAAGGAATCCTCTTCTTGCAAGGGCAGCAGCTAAGCCTTCTGTGAGGTTTGGGTTTTATGCTTGGCTCTTCCTGTTTCTGTGTCCCTGATATGACAGTGATTGTGTATGGGGAGGATTGCTGTTTGGGACGGTATGGCTGAGCCTGAATGTTTGATTGCCTGATGATGACTGCCTTGTCCTGTGGCAGGACAAGCTGTCACTAAATGATTGCAAACTGCAATTAAAAGATGTGTTTTACAGGTGTTCAGAGGGAACCCATGTGCACATTGCTTCCACTGGCTGCCTTCCTCCTAGTTCCTTGTGTCTTTGCAAGGCGGGTTGTCCTCCTTTCTGCCTCTTTGCTTGCAGGGCAATTCCACCTTGGTGTTGACCTCATGTGGTTCAGGAATATAAGAAATCTGCTGGCAAGTGCCCTCCCTGGGGAACTCACTGCACCATGGGAATGATGACTTCTGTACAGATGCTGGGTTAAGAGCTAGACTCTTCTATTGGCAATGCATGCATAAGTCCTGTTAAAGTCAGTGGGAACAGTGAATCTGTAAATGAGAGCTGAATTTGGCACCTTGCTATTCAGAAGCATGGTTTCTTCATGGAATGGATGGGGTAGGTGAGTAAATAGGGAAGTGGACCTCTGAGAAATAAGGAAGCAAAAACCAGAAAGTTTGCAAATGCAAAACACTGATGAGATGCTGGCAGTCATTGCTTCCTGTGGAATCTGGGAATGGGCAGGATGGCTGAACTGAATTATCTTCTGATTATGGAATAACATTAACGCTAGAGTGTCACCCACAATTCTCCTGCAGCACAGCTAGAGAGTGTCATTCAGAAATCCCTGGCCTTGAAAGTCAGAGTGTTAGGAAAGGATATCTCCAAAAGCGGGTGGTTTTATGTCAGATACCATCAATAAACCAGTCACTCAGGGACACCAAAAGGAGCTAGACTCACAAAAGGGAACTCTACCACATCCTACTGGCAAATACATTGGTTGAAGCAGGGATATTCTCCCAACAACCGCATTTTTTTCTCAGAATTTCTTGGAAAAGTTCTTGTGTCATTGGTGTCAGACAAACCAGATGGGAGTTCTGAATTGATGATCGCATTTTGAGGCTGGAATGCAGCATCTGGAGTTGATCAGCATTCCTCACAAACTGATCAATCATTAGGTGGAACTGATTACTACCATCTCCTCCTTTTACTTTTGAATCACTTACAAATATTTCTTTTCTTCTTTTTATAAAAAAAAAAGAAAGCATGAAACAGCTGCTTTATAGGCACTGAGGTTAGGTGAGTCACAGTGACTAACTCTATACACATATCTCTTGTTGCAGTATCAAATGGAACAGGGATGAGATAGAGCTGCTCTAGTAAATATAAAATATCATGGGTCATATTACTCAGCAACAGTGATTCTGCAGCAGCAGCGCTTTTGAAGTAAGACCTTTTCAATAAGTCACTATATATAGAAAGATTAGGACTAATGCTACTAGCGTCAGTGTCTGAGATCAGGGTTATTTAGGAGTATGCTCCGTTTGATGCAAACACACTCGCTGCACCGTGCTGTGCCAGCTTCACCACAAGCTACAACAGAATTGCAAAACACCAAAATAATTTTCCAGCCTCTGAAAAACCTATCATTGTCCTTACATTTGTCTTCCAGGAAAGAGAAAATGACAAGGCAATGCGCAAACCAGGCCACATGTGTACTCCACTGTCCTCACATGTGTTTCATATATCAGCACTATTGTCAGACTGCAACCACTTCCCAAGTGGTGATAAAACCAACTCCACCACTGCTCTCCAGGAGAACCAGTCTTGCCTCTCCTCCTGCATCCCTGGGGTGTGCTGCGGGACCACATCTTTTCTATTTCCATTATGCCACATAGCACAGCAAATGCACCTTTCAGTTCTGTGGTCTGTGTGTTTCCAGTGCCAACATGTGGCTTTTGAAAGTGAAAGACTGAAAGAACATACATAAGCCAGGCCTGATGGGTCCCATGTGCACACCTCCACAGTGTTTGGACCTGCATATCCCAGTGGATAATCCTGCATGCGGTATGGTTTATGGTGATGCAGCTAAATTGCTAAGAGAAAATGGACTGTAAATGAAATAGTGCAAAACGTCCATTGTGAAACCTGAAAGCAGACCCTTTTTTAGGACTGTCTTGATCTAGCTCATTTACTTTCACTTCTTTTTTTTTTTTAATCAAGAAGAAACCCAGGCCAGGTTCACTGTGTAGTTCCTGGGCACTAATACTATGAATCTTCTTTGCTTATTCTGGCATAAATCAGGAATTCCCCAATGAAATCAAAGGAAGGTTTGATTAGGATCTTTCCTTAAGCCAGCTGATGGCTTTTCATAGAAAGTGAGAGCATTTTGTGGATTTTCCTGGATTTAAAACAAAGACCAAAGAAATGTGGTGGTTTCCAATGAGTTTCACTTTGAGATTCTGGGTCTGTTCATCATTTCATGCCCAAAATGAAACATGAGAAGTGAAAAACCAGAACTTCTGTCATGAAACTGAACAAAATATTCCCACAAACTTTATGTGAAAGAAACCACAGAGTAACCTGCAAGCTTTAGAGAGACGTGACCATGCAACTCGCTTCCCACTGCTGAGTCAGGGTTCCCATGCAGTACTGCAGCCCTGGAATTGGCTGTACCACAGAACCTCTGTACCCCAAACCTTCCCATCTTCTCTTTGTGCTCTTGCCATTAACAACGTGCATTTTGGGAGTCCTGCAAGCTCTGAGTTTTCATGGGCTAGTGACTGGAGGTAGAGAAAAATGATCAACAAACATTGAAGAACTTATCATTTTTCCACTATCTGAACAATTCACCTGACAAAGACACAGGCATTTGTTTTGAAAATAACTGAATATTGATGGGGACAAGAGGGTATTTATCTGGTCCTAAAGAAACAAAGTAAAATGAGAGAATAATTAGCCCAGACATATTCAGTGACGAATTAGCACAGACGTATTCACTAAGCAAGTCAGGGAGCTTTTGGCAAAACCAAAAGCCAAACTCTATTCCTTGGAGTCCCAGTCTTGTCACAGGAACATCTCTTTCCAGACACTTTAATTCTGAATCTGATGCTGTGCTTCTAATGCTTTCAACAGCTCAACTTTTCCAACTGTGTAGTATTATAGGAAAACAATAACCCTGCAGCAGTGAAGGCAGCTTTAAGCAAGGAAATGCAGTGCTGTTCCTGTGCATTCCTGCAGCCCATTCTGTCAGGATCTTCCTGCGCTAGCTATCCAAGAGAGAGAAGAATTGAAACATTTCAGTCGAAGTTAGGATTTTCCCAGGGAAAGAAAAAGGATTATGCAGTTTTTTCCCTTTTAAAGTGACTTTGTTTGTTTACAATTCTAAAATTATTGCAAATGCTTCTTAAAAAGGGATGATGAAGTAGCAGGGAAGATGACAAACAGCTGATTACAGATAAAAGCTCCTTAACAGCAGTGTCAGCTCGAGCAAAATGGAGAGAATTGTGTTCAGAGATATTAGCTGGCATTGGCACCCTGCTCCTCTCCAGAGCTTTGATCCTGTTCTTGCCTAAGCTGGTGATTTCCCTGAGAGAAGAGCCTGTCCCCACAGTGCCTGACACAGACATCTGCCTTCTCTTCTAACATCACTATACACCCACTAATTTCCTGGCTGGGAGCGCACTTGGACAGCTCACCCAGGACATCCCTCAGGGCTTTGCGTTTCTGGTAGCCTGAGAATTAAGTGATTTAGGATTGACATGTAAAGCAGCGTCTCCTAGGACAACAAGTCCTCCATTGCCCCATTGCATTTACTAAAGAAATAAAGTACATGTGAAATGCAAGCAGTAATGTGTACAAACAAGATACTAAAGAAATGAAGTACATGTGAAATATAAACAGTAATGTGTACAAACAAGATACAGCCCAGAGAGCACAACACATGGGATTCAAACGTTCCTAGTTGAATGGTTTTACACCTCAAAGCTCCTTGAGCACTTCTTGTATTCGTAGTCATGCTGTATGTGATATTCATCTGAATCTTGTTTCCTTGGCCTATAGGGTATTTTCATGTACAAATTAGGCTGGCCAACATTCCCTTTCTGCAAAAATTCCCAGGAGTGCAACTTAAATGTTATTAAAAAGCCTAATAAAAGAAGAGTGCACATTTAATAATGTTAGAATAACACAGCTATTGCAGCGTGGTGTGCCTGCAGTTCCAAGCAAAGTGGAGGCCCTAATGCACTTATTCAGGAAAAAAATCCATAATTATCAACAACTAGGAAGGACCACTGATGGCATGCAGAATGCACAGAAATATTTTCAAGACCCCCAGTTTGGACCTTGTCCATGATCTGCTTATTTGACCTGTATCTGCGTATAGTCTTGGCTTCACAGGGACTGTCCTGTGCCTGTGTGCAGTCCATAAAGGCATCGGCCACCGAGGCCGGTGCATTAATGCCTCCCCCACAAGCATTAGCCTGGTTTCCTTTATCTGAAAGAGCTGTTTACTGTGAGGAGATGGTGCAAATTTTGCACATTCATCAACTACCATGCTGTGATACTTCTCCGTGCATTTTTCCTTCACCTTTGCCCTGTCACACTAATTTCTCTTCCTGATATTTATCCTTCCTCTACAACATGCCATGCTTTCCTCCCACTTACTTATCCTAGGATGACTTTTCTCCAGGGCACAAGTTCTAACACAAGAGCTAGGTATCAACTCAGGCCCACTCGTTGGAGGGATTAAATAGAGCACTTCCATGGCATTAATTAGCAACCACTCCTTCAGTGGGAGCAATGGAACCATGCATGAAACCAGAAGGGTGGGTGGTTTCGCTGAAGGGACAGGAAAAGAGGCTGCAGGGCTTGACCTGCTCCAAACCGCGCTGCAGCTCTCCATAACCTCTACCCAATGGCTCTATTCACCAGCCCACACTATCTCCCCAGAGCAGAAAGCAATACCCTTGGAAAAGTAAAGCCTTATGAACCCTAAATTAATCCACTCCAAATAAATACCCTATATAAGAAACAAACCTTTAGGAAACAAAACAAAACCTGGAACAGCAGGGCAGTATCTGAGGTTTTGAATAGAAATGGATTTAGTTTGGCTGCGGCACAAGGACAGCAGGAGTGTTCAAAGCACTGCAAACTGCATGCGGGGACTCTGGTGGGGATGCTTCCTTCGAGGCAGGAAGGAATTCTCCCGCACACAATGGCATTGTTATGCATTAAACAATTTTTTGTTCATCTTGGGGTGCAGGGGGGTGATGGGAGAGGGGAAAGCTCGCTTGCTCTGCAATGTGGTCACATCGGCCATACTGTGTTTGCTTAGGAATGACTGCTCCCCAGTTTAGCACCACACTGGTGGTTTGTTTGTTGTTGTTGTTGTTTTATCCCCCTGGTTAAGCAAATAGCAGAGAAAGAAAGCCCAACTGCCTGGCTTTGCAGGAGGCAGGAGCTACATGCTGGTTGTTTCAGACTTGGAAAAATCATCAGTTTTGAGAAAGCAGAATGAGACACTGGCACTTCACTCCTGCAAAAGAGAGAGAGAAGAGGGGCTGGGATGGCAAGAAGGAGCTTGCATTTTCTGATTGCTTTTCTAGTTCAAAGTGAAGGAAATATAGAGCAGCACAACAGGGGAAGGACCTTTTTCAGCAGATGCTTCTCTCTAACAATCCCACATGCTTTTTTGTCCTGACATGAGGATAGTGTGGCTCCATAGTTCAGACTACAGCAAGCCCCTACAGCCTGTTTTTCTTGTGTAGCTTCATATGGCTTTTTTTCTGTCTAGAACACTTTTGCCCTACTCTCCCTCTGACCTGCTGGCTATCTTCTGTGGATAGTTAAAGAGAATGTTTGAAAACAGTATAGGAAGTCGATGGAGCTGAGTTTGAGTTACAGGTCAGTAAAGTTCACTGTAAGATGAAATTTTTGCTATATAAACACTGTTAAAACCTAGACTACCAGCCAAGTGTATCCACAAACCATGGGAAACTTAGGAGCAATGGAGGCAGGTAAAGCACATCTACACTAGATGCTTGTGCAGTGCTTTCCTTGCTTGTTAAAGGAAAAGAGCAGTCGAAGACATTTAACATTAAAATTTAATCGTATTGGGTTTGGTTGCTTTAGGTAGACAAGATGACACTTCTTCCTGTAGGCTTTTTGTGTGTAGTAAAATCCAGCCACTGAGGGATTTTTTGCTGCTTTTACATTTCAGCTCTAACATTAACAAATGCAAAGGTAATGAGATTTTCTGTCTTTTTTAAAACTAATTTTGCAAGTAAACTCCCCTGAATTCTTTGAACATGTCGCTCAAAATTTTATGGTCATATCCTCTGGGATTATTTAAAACACTTTAAGTTTGAAGAATATGTTTTCTTTTCAAGCATTATTCGTAGCGAGTACGGGAGGGAAAGAGTTAATTTTTTTTTTCTGGGGCTTATATGTAAGTGAAATGACATTTTAACAATCTCTTTAGTATAGCCTTGCTGTGCTGGGACCTCTGTTGCCTGCTGTCTTACTTCTTGGCCTCTAAATAGAGAGTTATTTTCAATTTCTTCAGTTCCTAATGTTTTAAATGGAACTACTGTTCCCCTTAGAGCACCCAGTGGCTGGCTGGAGACCTTTATTGATATATATAAATTACTCCAGTCCACAGGGCTGGCTACAGATCCAATCATATTGAGCTAATGCGCATATAAATAAAAACCTGGAAGTATGGTTTATGGCAATAAGTAGTGCAGTAGAAGTTTATACCATCCTGCAAAGACACCTTGATACATTGCTGATAATCTCTGTAATGTATTTAAAGTGGCAGTCTGTAGATTCAAGGCTGAAAATTTCACTCATCAAAGCCATAAATCTCAGTGAGCTTCTGGTGATTGGCCTGGAAAAGAAGGAATTTCCTCAACCCAGAGATGCGCCAAAATTAAAGGATGTTGGCCTTTTGGTGGACAGCACTGAGTGGGGTGATGCCAATGTGTAAGTCAAGTGCAAGGTTAAAGAAGTTCTCTGACATCTTGACGTTTGTGCAGTTGCCAGCTTTTGCAGCTCACAGATGATTCCCACTTTGGCAAAGAATGATTTGCTGTCTTCTAAACAAAAACAATAATGATCTGATGTCCAGCTGATAAAACTGACAGCAACTGAATTATTCAGGCAAGCAATCATTTGTCTAGGCAGGTGAAAGTAAATTTCAAGGGTGAGGCTGAGCCTTCAGGCTAAACCCTGAATGAAGAGTGTGGCAGGTAACTGTTTTCTGCTCGGGGCATTGCTGGGATAGTACATGGGACATGACCCAGGCAGTCACACTACTGGCTTCTTGCTGCATTGGGAAGGTAACTCACTGCAGCCTTGGAAAGGTGAAATTACATCTCATCATCTCCCACAGTTTTGCTGAATCTGGATCTCACTGGGTTTAAACACCTCACCTGTTAAAGTTAGTTATAACTCAAACACGTCATCAGTGGGACAGTGGCATCCTGGGCAGCGCTAGTCCTTATGATGCACTCATGTCTCTTCTCTTCAGTGTTGGGGTCTGGGGAAGGGACTGTCTTGTTTTTTCCTGCAGCATACAACAGAGTGACCATGCTGCCTTGTCACTATGGCTCTGCACAGAGCAAGCCTCAAACTGCTGATGACAGTGACACTAATCCAGTGATCCCTCTCAGTAACCTGGAGTGCCCCCAGCAGAAAAGGTAACAGACAGTCCCATTTTGAATGTCCTAAGAAGACCTGGGGGTGACTGACAGGGATCAGGAAGGGAGCAGGACAAGTACCAGTGTGGCAGCCCAGGCCATCATCCCACACTTGCTCCCTGTTTGCTGCCTTGGAGTTGCCAGAAGCAGAGCAGTAGCTTTATTAATAAGCTACTGTACCATGGCACAGCAGTAGGGTCTTGAGGCAACTTTGGCAGGTGTAAGACAGGGCATTATATATATAACTGATGCTCGATGAGCACTGTAAGGTACTGCCAACTTTACACAACTTTATTTCTTCATTTTCAGATCCTTCAGGCACCAATTTTACTGCTTCAGAAAAATGATTGTAACTTAAAGGAAAACTCCGGTATGAGTTGTCAAAGCAGCCTTTAGAAATACTTGTCACTCTTTCAGTATCATAGTCTGTGGAGCTGTCATTGCTGTCTCTGGGTGCTGCCATTTTAATGTCACCTCTTTACTTCCCCTCTCAGAAAGTCATGGAGGAGCCAAAAAAGAAAAAAGAAAGAGAATAGTTTAAAAGTTCTTGTGCAATCTCCTGGAGTCAAACCCAGCAAACTCCAACAAATGTAAGAGCTGCAGAGATTTACTCCAGAAAACCATTTATCAGTAGCCAACTGAGTATGTAAGAATTGTACAGAACAATTAAGAAAGCAAATATATCAGGTTTTGGAGGTGATTCTAACCCTGAGTCTCAGTAGACAAGGTTCAGTGTATTTAATGTGTTTAACCAGGTGCCATGTCACCATACTGTATTTAACGATCTTCCTGTATTTAAACCTTTTTCCACACTAACATGTAAGGTGGTTTGATTGGAATTGGGTTTAAAAGTTGGTTTAGTTAATCGTCCGCATAGTACTTCGTGGCTAGTTGAAGAACAATTTAAAGTTGTCACAGTTTAATTTAGTAAGGAATCATGAAGCCAATTCAATTTAGAACCATTAAAACAACTTTAGAGTGTCTGCCCAAGGGTTTTGCATGTTTTCACTAAATGAGTTTTAAAAATACATTTCCTTAAACTGGTGGAACTTTATCAATGCTTTATCTTACAAGCAGTAATGCTTGTCTACAATGAGACCTTTGCATCTGCTTAGATGTCTGTCTCCAGAATCAGGCATGATCAGTTATCAGATTTAAGAAAAAGAGTTAGTTTTGATCTCTTCCAAATTAACTCTTTTAAAGAGATGTCTTTCCCTTTCTTTCCTGTTTTGGGGGTAAGACGATCTGATCTTTGCTTCCCTGGGCTGAAACATATGTGCTGAAACTTATGTCCTGAAACCTCAGTGTTGCTTCTGAATTACATGGGCCTGAGTGATACGAGAAAGCATGGGACCCATCAACTTCTCTCACAGTCCCACAGACTACAGTGGAGGTAAATAACTTATGCAGAGCATCATCAAACCAAAGCAGTACCTACTCATCCAAACGGTAGTAAGATCCAGGAACCTCTTTCTTCTCAAGAAAACTTGCCTCTTCAGAGTTTCATTTAACCCATGGTTGTTTGGGTGGAAAAGGTTTGCTGAACTTTTTTCTTCCCCTTATTGCTCCAGGCAACTCACTTTGTGCAACTTATTTTCTAGGGCATATATTTTAAGCCTGGGTCTAGATTAGGTGCAGTGAGTATGGCTCTTGCTAGTCTGGATCTCTCACATTTTGTCTCCTGTCTGCTGCACTGCTCTGAGCTCTGTTGATCAGACTGTATGTGCTTGAGAAGGACAGTATCAAGCAGGTGAAGCACGGTGTATTCATGAAAAATAATGCTGCAACTCACTCTTTCATGGTCCCAGTTTTTTCTCCTCTTCTGTAAAAAGTAAAAAACTGAGACATGTAAATATGAGCTAGAAATTCAGAGTGAGTTTTCATGTCCCAGGTCCTTGGCTCCCATGGAAACCTTCTGCAAGATCTCCAAGGGATTTTTGTATGATAAATGTTGAGGGCAAGGAAACCAGCAGCTTTTCTTTCAATTAGCAACAACACTGCAGCAAAAGACTGGAAGGTACCTCCCGAGTCACTGAGTCCAGAGATTTGTGATTGCAAACAAACAATGGCACATAATCCCTTTAATAAAATGATCATGTTCCACTTTGAAAGCCACTAGGTTTTGGGGGCAGGACTGATACCTACTGCTAACCCTGTGAAGCCCAGAACAAACATCTGAGCTCAAGATAATACTACTTACAACAGGATTAAATCCCTGCTGGGTGCCCTATAGTTGCAACCACAGGGGAACTCCGCCAGTAGCAGCATGGCTTTGGCACTCCATGTCCATGTAAGGGTAAAATTTGCTCTATTCTTCCTCATAATTAGGTGCAGTGACTAGACCAGGCTTTATATTGCATCATACTTGCTTCTATGCAGGGGCAGATGCAGCATTAAATGTAGGGCTGAACAGCTGCATGACACTGGGACATGTGTGGTGCAGACAGCACCAGAGGGATGCTCCATGTCCTTTACTGCCCTCCAATTCCCTGTGCTCACTCTGTGTAATGGCCATTAGCTAGGATTTTGTGCATTGCCCTCCTATGAACGAGGCTAGCTCATGGTCTTGGGAGACACCTGTATGGTGAATGGGATGCAGGCAAAGGTAAAGCTTTCTGCTAGAGATATTAATTTTTCACTTTCTTCTCTTGAAGGACCTGATCCAAACTGAAGGACACTGAAATCTGCCAAACTCGGCTCACTGGAAGCAGATTTAGATCTGAGCCTGGGTCTCTTCCACTGCTGGAATTCCTGCCATGCCTTCTCAGACAAAGAGGGTGACCACATCCTTACATCGTGCAAGTTGTTTAGTTTGGAGGGAAAGAACCAATCTGTCAAACAGGCAAACAAGTGGACATGAGCCAAAGGACTGGAGAGGTGAGATGAACCAGTGGTTAGGCTATAGGGTTCCCTATAAGACTGCAAGGAAGTTCTCTTATGCTATGGGGTCAGCAGCAGCCTTGTACCCTGTTCAGTTCAATATAAGGAGTGAAGAAAGATCTGCCCAGACGTGCCCACACCATGGACCCAGAGCAGGAGCATCACATAGGTGGGATGCTATGGGATGATGCTGCCGTGCCTGTAGCTCCATGCTGACTGCCCTCCTGTTGGGTGGGTGCAGAGATGTATGAGGGAATGCCACCCCACAACAGGAGTGCAGAGAGCCATAAAGAGGATAGTTCAGTCTGGGTGGCCCCTGAATACGGCCCAGAATCAGGACTGTACTCTGTGTGGCTGCAGTTAGTCCCACTCAATAAGAATTTAAAGGTGCAGAGTGTAGCAAAGGCAGCCGCAGGACTGTAATGGCACCTCACATGGGAGCCTGCACGGTTTCCTTGGCTGCTACCTCTCTTCTGCTGTTTTTGGTGCCCTAACCTGCTGACCTGAGCCCTGCCCCAATCTCCTCATACACCTTCCTGGGCTGCCTCCTGCTTAGTTGCCTAGTTTGCAAAAGAAAAGGTTTTTGAACAAACAGAAGTGTCTTCACTTCTCTTCCACCCTGAAAAGCTCAGTCCTGCAGTGGGAAGGGTGCCTGGTACTGCAACAGTGGGACCTGCAGATGTGACCAGGGAGTTTGAGGGAATTTGGGGCAGCCCTTTGCAGATGGGGCTGGGAAAGGTGCAGGCGTGGGTAGTTTGCTCAGTTTAAAAAAAAGCTATAAAAGCAGGAGAGATCCAGGGGTAGGAGATGTTGCCATAACCACACACTTGTGTTAAAGGTGAGGGATTTAATACAAACTTGGTCCAAAAAGAGAGATGCATAAAACCTCACTGACCTCAGTGAGGGCAGTCTCCCCCTTCTAGGTTTTCATATGACCCCATCCCACTCACAGTAGAAGGCCTCCTTCAGTTGCTTACATCCTCCACAAGCATTAAATTCATGCAAAAGGGGGCAAGAGGGAAAGGAAATGAATATTGTATACTGTGTGGATTTCAAAGATCTACACAATCTATCTGTATCCTTCAGGCCATCACAAGCAATATCTGAGCAGTCTCCACAAGCACACACAGACCCAACCATTAACATAATTCTCTCTTTTATTCCTCATCATTGTGGTACTGTATGCTACAGTCTTAAACGTTATTTGTTTTATCCACTTTTCAGCATTTTAAGCTCATACTATGCTGGCTAAAAAAAAAAAATCCCATTTTTATCTCATCTGATTTGATATTCATCTGTCCCTCACTGATTTTTTTCTCCCCCTTTACCATAATTTTGGTTGGTATTTTTTTACCTCAAAGAACATTGAGAACTCTGTCTCAAGGCTTCCAGATTAGACAGAAGACTGATAGGATAATGATGATAGTATGTTAAATGCTATCTATGTAAATCAGCTCTCTCCATCAATGGATACAAGATGCAGCTACATTAGATCCCTTTTTGACATACATTTTCATTTTTTAAGGAAGAGAATATTGGATTGTTATTAAGCTACTTTAGAAAAATCTTTGCATTACCAGGCACATTACTATTGTGCATAAAGTCATATTAAATTTTGGGATGATGTACAACATCATTTTCTTTTAAAGGCTGCTTTTAACCTCAAAGTATCTTCTTTTTAGCTTCTGCTGAGGGATTTGTTTATGATAACCGATGACTGGGGGAGGGGGGAAAGGGTGTTTTTTATTAAGCTTCTTGTAGTAGATAAATCTGAAATTTGCACCTCTGATAGAAAACTGGCCCTGGCTAAGGGAAAAAAACTGCTGTTACATCTCATCTGTTTCAAATGCCTGGGGAAATAGCTCAGCAGATAGCCTAAAAGTCAAATTTGGGCCGTCTTGGACTCAGTGGGACGCCAGTTGCAAAATCAAGACCCATTCACTAGAAAAATCTTGCCAAGTAACCCCTCCCACTTGTACTCTTTCTTTAATGAAAAAGGCTATGTTTGTTTTCATCTTTGAACTTAGAGATGCAGGAATGAAGATATTCTCAACAACCATGAATAAAGGGGTGAGAATCAGTTTGCTTTATTCACACCTCTGGACCCGTGCTGATTTTCAGTGGCAGAGGAAGTGGCCAGCCAAAAAATATATCATTAAAATTCATCTTCAACCTGCCACTAATCTGGTGAAATTCACCTAAATGGAGGGTGGGCTTTGTTTGCTACTTCATATGGGACTGTACGGGGAACTCTTAACTTTCTAGAGCTATCTTTGGCTGTGGTGGCCCAGAGCAAACTATATCCTGATTACACATTTTTTTCCATGAGAAGCAGGACTGACGAGCTGAGATTCCAGTTTCTTTTCTACATGACTCGCTGATGTCTAATAAGGGTAAGTTTATTAGCATTTTCTCTGTGGAAGACATTAATAAGAGCAGTTTCCTCCATCCAGGAATCTATTTTCATAAAACCTGCATGAACTCCATATATCTGAGACCTCAGTTGCTCTGTCAAATTTTCTTTGAAATTAACCACTGCATCTTAAAGTTATTAAATGGGGACCTACAGATGTAAACACATGCAGTTACACCCAGCATGAAAAATCTCATTTCCCCATTGGAAGAGCAATGAAAGCACAGCAGAAAAGAGAAAAGCTCATGGTTCTGGTGATCAGAGGCAGTGGTGATATGATCAGAGGTACAACCTAACACAAATACAGCGTATAGCTGTGCTATTTCCAAAGCTAGCACAGGTAAACCAGCTGAAGCCTCCCATAAGCATTAAGGCTTTGGGTAGAGGTTAGAGTGTGATGATGCAGGCTAGTGGTTTCACCTGAAAGGATGGGAGGATTTAATAGGGTTGAAATTCAAAAGGAAGGGCAAGAGCGAAGCAGGGGTTGGGGAGAAGCCCAGTAGAACTGGGACAAGAAGCTCAGGAAGGTGAGAGGCTGCAGGGAAGTGACTTATACCCTTGCCTTTCCAAATCTACCTACTCACCAGGAGGTCTTGTCTGCTGAGTGGCCCCATAAGTCCCTCCCATAAGTATGGTAAGGGTTTGAGTTAGTGTTTTTGGGGGGGAACTGAGCTATGGCTCAAAATAATGTGGACAATCAGTGAAGCCTTAACTAAAAATATAAGGCAGTTTGACCTTCATGTGAATCATGTTTACACATGCCTATCTGTGTGTATCTTTGGTGTAAAGGCTATGCTATGTTTTCATTGTGATTATACACTTTCAAGACTAAGTTTAAGTTTTTGCACATGCAAAATCTCCAATACATCTCAGGAACTCTGAACTGAATACTACGATTACCATTGCAGGAGATATTAATTTGTAGCCTGTGGGGCACGGTGGAGATATGGTTTTTTTTGGGGTACACAGAAGTGATTTCTTACTCTCTAGATCTGGACCCAGCCCTGGAATCCTATTGATTACAGCTGTGTGCCCAGGTTGCTATTGTGGGCAGGCATGTGTGCACTTAAACCATGGCCCAGTGGTGCCATTATGTCAGAAGGGATCAGAGCTGGAGTCACTCTGAAGGCATAAGTATTTTTCTTAACACGTCCTAAATGGCAAAATTCACATTGAATAATTTTGGTAATAAATGGCAACCTAAATATGTCAGGAATGATTTAGTACCTGTGAACCATGTAGCTGAAATTTAGATGAGGCTAATTAGCTGATTCCTTAACCCAGCTCCCCCTTTCCTCTCCCTCTCCCCACCAAAAGCTGTTCTCTTTTCCTTCTGTTTGCAAAAGACACAGGGTTAGGTTACAGCTTTGGCATTGCTCCGGTTATTTTGTCCATGTGTCCTGTGTTTAATACAAATAAGTAGAGACAAGAGGCTTGAGAGCAAGGTAGGCAGCCAAATTCACAGTGAGTAATGCAGGCGTCAATGCAAAACGAGGTCAAAAAGAGTATTTACAGGCAATGCTATGCAGGAAGGATGCTTCATGCTACCTCTGTGCAGAGAACCTGCCATTAGCCACATGATGCTCTCACACCCTGTCCAGTTATTATATACAGAGGTGAAGCAGGATCAAAAATCAGTTGCTGACTAGGAGAGATTTCTGATGTCCCTTTGCCTGGGTCCAGGCTGCACTGTGCAGTTGGTACTTCAGAGATGTGTGAATAATTAATTTCTCCTCTTGTTCGCCATTTTAAGAGAACACAGAGCAAGTTTTCTTCTGAAATAGTGTTCGGAAGAGATGACAGTGCTGGGGCCTCTCACTTTGAATTATGCAAAACCTACTTTTTTGTTCTCTTTGAAAAAAATATAATGCATACATCTATATATAAAAAGCCTGAGTTTGAGCAAATTTGGTCTCAAAACCTTCCTGTTAAAATATGGAGCTGTAACATTTCATTCTTCAAAATGTCAAACAAAACGATTGGACTTTTTCCTAAAAAAATATTAGATAATGTTTTATCTGGGGCTGTCTGGGTAACCCTTACCTGCATCTTCTGCAGGAGTAAAACAAATAATTACTTGGGATCTCGTCCCTACCTCTGCACCCAGACCCAGTGCTCCCACCTGGCCTAGCTGGATGTCTGAGCCTCAGGAAGGTTCATAGGTGGGGTTGCAGACTCATGACATTTTCAATATGCACATCATACAAAAAGACTTATCCTGATTAATTTGCAGTGACAAGGTGAAGGAGGCTCCAGCTAGTGCCTCTCAGCCACAGGGCTTGGGGACATGTATATATCCATCTCCCTGTCATCTCCTTCTCTAGGGAAGGGAGATAAAATCAGCACCCTAAGAAAACACTAGAGTGAAAAAACAGACAAGGGAAAAAAGGTTTTTCTCCTGAACAAGGCATCATTCCTTCCTTGATAGCTTCCTTTTCAGGTCTGACTCTTGCTCACCTGGGTATGAGCAGTGGCACAGATACAGCTTGATACATCTGTCATACAGATATGTGATGGTCTCAGCTGACAGCCAGCAGCCACCAAATTTATCTTGTAGTGATGATACAGAAAGCCAAAAAAAGAGCATTTTGCATGAACATTTTACTTAATCCTTCTGAACTAAGGGTGCACCTTGAGTCATACATAGCAGCATGTCCTGTTGTTCTTCTGCAGCATTTTTTAGCTGCTCTCTGGTCTGTTCTTCGGTTCTCTGGAAAAAGGGAGGGAGATGAAACAGCCATGGCATAATGCTAATGCTGCTTTCCCAGGCACAAGAACTGGCCTGGCTAAGTAATGAGTAAGAGCAGGAAACAGTTCTTGCCAAACAGCTGGCTGGCATAAGGAGGAGCTCTTGCTGGTAGGGAAAAATATTTGTCTTGTGCCAGCTCTGCTGAGCTGCACAGCTGATCCCATGTCAGTCCAGTGCTTCCAGTTCAACAGGCTGGAGCAGTGCTCCTGACTCAGAACTGAATTCTACATGAGTCATGGCAAAGCAGGGAGGTGGGACACACCAGAAGCTTTCCCTGTGATCTAGATTGGGAAGTGATAACCCTGTTGGTATCTGCTCACTGTGAGTTTGTGCAAGGGATGTATAGAGCAGCCTCTGGTTTGCCCTGGATGCTGTCCTAGTCCCTGTCACCAGTAACTTCAGGCAGGATCCACTGCTGGGGTGCTGCAGCTGGTACTCCCTGGGGCTCAGCAGGACACGCTTTCCTCTGCAATGGGAAGGACTGTGGCACTTTGATGCTTCAGCTTTACCCTCTGCCTGTGTGATGATGCTGTATGGCAGGAAGGTGAGCACAGCCTCTGTGTTGGAGGGGGCTGGGGCTGCTTGCTGTGAGGGCTGGTGGCACTTGCGAACTGCCATCTCTGGGTGTCAGAAGCAGCATGGATCCATGCTGGCTTCTGGTAGTTCTTCAATAGTCATTGTTAGAGAGAGACAGCAGGCTCCATGCTGCTCCAAGAGGGTCCTCTGATGGGTTTAACCCCCACTTCTCATGTACCAGGGTGAGTGTCTATTCTGAGCAGAGGAAGCCCATGCAGAGTGAAGAGTCTGACTATGAGATTTTAGCAACATGCTGCTGCTTCCGTCTCCTGTGATCTGTGCTTCTAGGACCTGAGAGCCCTGAATGTAAACACACAACTGCATCATCTGATCCTTCTCAGAGCATTGTTTGTTTGGGGTCAACTTATCTCCTTTCAAGAACAGGATGTTTAGGGAAAAAAAAACAACATAAAGCCTATCTGTAATAGTCTTAATTGTAAACCAGCCTCTATACTTTCAGACTGGAACCTAATTAATCATTGGCTGTACAGGGAATTGATGAATTGCTTTGCTGCTCTTTACTCATATAAATCTTTGATTTAGTGATTACTGCATTTTGATTTATCACTTACTATGCAAGTAATCAATACTTATGATGAATGGATAAATTCAAGTACCACCCATTTTGCAATGTTATATATACAATGTGATATATAAAGCACACATTGTTTTCAATGTCTATTTCTAATTGTCCAAACTGGAAATATGTATCTCTTCACCTACAGTGGTCTCTCTTTTCTAACTGGTTTGCAATAGCGTAAAGTAGAAGTAACCCTATTATGAGCAACACTGAAGCAGTGATAAAGAAGAAACTGTTTGAGAGAGAGAAAACATTCAGAAGGGAAAAGAACTTGTGCAAATAAAAAAACCTAACTGAAGACAGGGCCTCACATTTTGGCTAAAAACCCTTTTACAGACCTTTTACTGGTGTAAACTGGTATAGATCCTGGCCTAATTTTTGTTGCCTATCTTTAAGTCCTTCAATTCAATGTGAATCTGATCTCGGGGATTATTACACAGGAGTCTGACTGTCTGCAGTCCTTCAGAATTACAAACTAATTGTGGGATAAGAGCTATATATAATTTACTAGCTATGGATTTGTTTTCCTGCTTTCAGAAGTCCCTTTATCTCCCCGCCCCACAGGAGCTGAACATGGTTTGGGTGAGAATGGGACCACACTGGTGGGGACCCCAGCTGTTGGGAAGAAAAAGGGGGTTAGTGGGGAAGAGCCCCATTCTGGCTTGACAAGTTTAGAAACCCTCTGGCAATAAGACACAGTTGATAATGCTTTTGCTCTAATCCCACAAGAGCTGAGTAGATATTAAATAGAATCTGCCCGGATCATTGCCTCCTAAAAAATACAGAGGGGTCTCATCAGCATGGACCCCAATCTGCCCCGAGAGCAGCAGCATCTTTCTCTCTTTCCTGTGCAGAAAAAGACCTCACCCATGAGTCATTCAGCTGTGAGCCCTGGGCTAGATCCAAGGTCAGCTGGAGTTGATGGAAAGACTCTTGCTGTCTTCAAAGGATTTGTGATCAGGTTTTTGTGCTTGCAAATGCTTTCAGGAAGGGATGATCCCCTCTGCTCCTTTTGTGGTCACATGGCTGCTCAATGCACTGGAAAACTCAGCTGAAAGCTGAAGCAAGGCTATGGTCTGTGCACTTTTTTAGGGTTTATGTTAAGGCATTGATCCATTTGTGGACTCCCACGTATGCAGAGGTCAGATTGACTCCTCCTGAAGCTTTTGGTAGATCTGAGTAACCAGTAGACACCTCATACCAGTTTTATTCCTGCCATACCAACTGTTGTCCCCCCTTGCAGTAAGGAGAAGATCCCAGCTCTTATGGCTGCCACAAGAGGTCTAGGGTTGTGGCAATTCTTTGGAGGTCAGATTTATAGAAAAGGGATGCTCTCCTCCAGGGCTCTTGTGATGAACCCAGGAGGTTTTGTTATCCTCACCCACAGATGATGTCAGAGTATTTTCTGAAAGGTGCAAGCTGTGACAAGGCTGAACTGGGCATTGAGAAACAAGACTGCAACTTGTAGATCACAATCAGGGCATTGTCCTATCTGTCACAGGAAAGATGTCCTCCATTCTCTCTTTGGCTTGTCTGTCTAGATCAAATCTTCATTGGAGCCTCTTGGTAGCTCTGCAAGTTCCTTATTTCATTTGGGAATTAAGAGTGGTGGCATAAAGTGCTCAGTGAGAAATGCAACCTCTCAAGCCTCCCACAGTCTCTGTATTTGTCTTACGCTATTTTAGCAAAGAAGTCTTATCCCAAATAAAAGGACATTTGGCATTTTATATAGGCCTATTCATCACCTGGAATCACTCAGTATAGGTCCCGATGATGTTCGCATAACTATGGAAAATTAACCTGACACTCATTTGGAAAGATACATTGCTCTTCTAGGGAGTTGTGTTAAAGTCAGTTCTTATACCTTTGTTTTGCTTTTTCGCCTCCTATAGCAATTCAAGTAAAATTACATGCTTACTGCAAACAGAAGGGAAAGAAACTCCTTGCCTGCAGCATGTTCAGGCTCAGCTCTCCTGCTCCAAGCAGCCACTGAGCCCAGCACTCCTCATTATTTATTTTGTTATGGGGCACTGTCCAAGAGTTATGACCAATGTTCTTCAGATACTGATATATATTACATGTGCTTAGAGGAAACCCATTCATCTGTTCCTTGTCTCTCTCCCCCAGAGCCCGGATTTCCTTGATTGTAAAGCAAGATAAAGCTGCTATCTTGACTTTAAAGGCTCTGGGAAGGAATGTGTTCACGATCTCTCGCTCTCCAGCTCACTATGCAGCCCCCCTGTGATGGACACAATTTATTTTCTCCCTCCAGCTTCCTCCATGCTTGTCTAAATTGTTGAGAGCTTTCTAGATGAAGAATTAAGAGACTCTTTACTCCATAGAGGAACATATTCCCACCCCTTTGCTTTTGGATGAGGAAATCCTCATCCAAAATGTCCTGCCAGGTTTGAATCATCCTTCCTGAAGTGAAGCTGATGCCCCTCTGAGGGGTGCTAGTCTGGTATATGCAATGGTCATGTTATGGCTCTGGCAAAACTGCTGGGATATCTAGGTATCAGATGTATTTATGGTATCATACAAGCTAGAAGAAGACAAATGGGCCCTGTTTTTCCATTGTGTTATTGCACAAAGCATGACGACTGGTGCTGGTGTAGCTAGGATGGAGAGCCACACAAGTCTGCATACATGGAATTAAAAGAAGAAAAAAATGGAAATGGAGCTAGAGAGGTTTTTGTAACTGGAAAAAAACCCATAATAAATCCATGAGCTATGCATAGCCCTGGGGCTTTATGACCATGAGCAGGCATGAGGGAATGACTCGAACTTAACCAAAGTCGTTAATTACCTGGCTGAGATCAAAAGCATAAGTAAGGGAGTATATTTACGATGCACCTTACAGGATATGTTTCAACTTTCTAGATTTTTTTTTATTAATTGGTTTGATTAAATAGATTTAAAGAGCCTGGGCAGAGGGTCCTAAATCATACTCCGTATTGATCTAATGAAATACTCAATAAATTTACTAATATGGCTCCTTTGCTTTGTGCAGTCTGAAAGGAAATGCCACTCTAAATGGTGATAACTCAACGTGGAGCCTCAGTAGTGACTCATGGCGAGCAGGGAGGATGCTGGGAAAAGGTTCTCCTGTGAGTTGCAGGAGTTTAACAGCAGTTCCAGGCTCCTGCCTGCTCTCCCTACAATTGCTTTCCTACCAATTTTCCATTGTATTGACCGGATTCTTCTGTGACTTCTAGATTTCACTGACATTCACCATCTTGCTAAAGTGTGTGATTGTTCGATATATAGCTCAATGGAGACCTCCCCAAGCAGAACTGTATTCCAGAGGTCTCTGCTTTATAAATACACCACACAATGTGTGGTCTAAATAAAATAAATCCTGTGCAGCTCAGGGTAGATCTAATGTAGAAAATGTATGATGTTTATTCCTTCCTGATGCAAGAAATTGAGAATGGCTGGATGGAAAGTTTACAGTTTTTCAGGGTTTGCTTATATTGATGAGAATCAAGAGTTTGGGCAAGGACAAGCCCTTCCTGCCCCAGGGCAGCAGGCTGTTATCACACAGTCTCTTTTGGCTGCAGTTTTGCTGGTGGAGGACTTTGCCATCTCCTGCTGCTGCCCCTTTCCAGATCTGGCTGCTTCCCTAAGCAGTATTTAGCTATTTGTATGGGGGATCCTTAGACCTGTTTCTGACTAAATGAGCTAACTTAGTAAAGGCTACTTAGATGGCTTCATCAGGATGCAGTTGTGTGGGTGATGTAACTGGCATGTCTACAAGGGGGCAAAGGAGGAGCCTGGAGGTGGTGGCAAGACCAGTGCCTCCCCAGATCAGCCTCCAGCCCCAGCTACATATGGCATGTCAGCTGATTTACCTGAATTGTTTAACTATTTAAGCTTTCTTGAGCTAAACAAGTTAGTGTCCATTTAGTGTGTGCCTGGGAAAAGCTAATGCAAGTGAATCTTCTGAAGCCAAGTTTAAATACATGCAAGTCTGTCCATACAAAGCTTTGGCAATTTGGAGTTGAATCTCACCAGACAATAACAGGGCTTCCCAGCAGTTTGTGAGAGCAACCACTGCTTCTGGCAAACATCAACAATTTCATTCATGTGCCAGTTTTGTGTCATACATGATTACAGCTGTAATAGGAAGTCTAATAAGGGTCTTAATTATTTTTAATCTTTATTTCAATTAATAAATTGAGAACAGTACATTTTTGAACACTGTCTCAAAGCCAGTGTATAGCATCGGGGCTCTGCCTATGAGCTGGGGAGACTGTTCAGTCTCATCCAAGCATTAGTGTGGTTTCTCTCTTTCTTACTTATTCTTTCTATTATCTTTTTTCCTTTTTCTTTTGCACTTTTTCTCTTCATTCTCTTTTCTGGGCTGAAATTGATTTTTAACTATGAACATAAATCCTAGAGAAGAGATCCCACTGGTGATGTATTTACTAATGGCTGTGAAAATCAGAACCAGAGCGAGGCAGGAAAGGAGGAAGAAGGCAAAGACAAATATATTTGGAAACAGCCAACTGAGGAACAAATTAAAAATGCCCTTTGAGTAAAAACAAACCAAACAAACAAAAGAGGCTCCCCTCTGAAGAGCACAACCTCAAATCTTTTGTCTGCCTTTATTGAATCTGCATCCCCGGATCTTGGGAACTGCTTATAACTTTTGCCTGTTAGAAAATAACTCCTGACATTAAACAAAAAAGTTGAAAATTTCTTGGTCTCCCAAACCCCACAGTTCTTTCCTCTAAAGTGATGAATTTCTCATAGACTCATAGAATGGTTTGTGTTGGAATGAACCTTAAAGATCTAGTTCCAACCCCACTGCCATGGTCAGGGACACCTTGCACTACACCAGGTTGCTCAAAGGTCCATCCAGCCTGGGTTTTTGTGACATTTTATGATACATCTTTGATGCTGGTGTCTCTTAGTGTAGAAAAATTCTATTTTGTGCAGCCCTCTGCTGATGGATCTCTTTTTTTTTGCTCCATCCTTTCAGGCAGGCAAGAGCTGACTGCATCTGCAGTGAAAAGCCATAGCAGTGGCCCAAGTCCTCTTCGACAATCCCAATGGAGTTGCTTGCTCCTGGAGCAAGTGCTGCAGATCTCCTGGTTGGGGCCTTGACAAGTATTTGACTAGACAGGACTAGGATGTCAAGGGGTATGAATGTTCCCAGGCATTGGGTGCTGGTCACTAGTGGGTAAGGGAGAGAGCCAGGGGCTCTCACATGACTTGGTCTGACCTCTGATCTTTTCCTGTTTCACCTCCTCTGGTTTATTGCACACCTCATGGTGTGCAGCACTGGGGACTAATGTGCCTCCCGCATTAATACAGAGCTATTTCTTCAGTGACTCTTTATAGTAGATATTTCCATGTGTTTAGTTTTTGTCCTTCTACTTGCAGTTTTTTCACCTCCATGAACAGTAAACCACCATGCTGTCACTTCTTTTTAGATAGTTATATGATACCCATGCTACGGATGCTCCTTGTTTCCCATCTTTGCTTCTGGCTTACAGAAACATCTATTATCCTTCTACATTTTCCCTTTGTAATGGAACTGTGGCTCTTTGGAAAATGTACTCAAGGCAAAAGGAAATTATGATCTTTCTAGCACTGATGCATTCAGCAATTTCCGTGGGTGCAGAGACTGGGAGCAGGATCAGAGAGATGCATCCTTCCGCCTTCAGAAAACTTGCCCTCATCTGATGTGCTGTGATACAGTCATTCAGTTCCTTTTAACACCACTGGCTCCTTCCCACCAATGTTAGCAAGGGCAGAAGGGACTTTTGTGTTCCCAAAAAACAAACGAGGAGGACTCTATAAATACTTACACCTGGGTATTTGCTACAGGGGCATCTTCAGTTCCTGAGAGAAAAAATACCCACAGAATACACCTGAAAGTAATTTCTCAGTTTACAAGGAAGCATGCAGCTCCTCAACACATGATCAAATGCTGCTGTTTCTGAAGGTAAACACAATCAAAGATGTCCAGGAAAGAGTTGGTGAGCTTACCAGATTTCTGCATGAAAATAAGCAAGACACCCCCACCACACACCGCCCAAACCAATAGGATGCTCTAGCCATGACCTCAGCGTGTATGATTTGTGTGGGTCACCAGGGGATATAACACCTAGGTGGAATGTGGTCCTGAGGAATTCACCACTTGCCTGTGAAAGGAGCCAGGAGCTGTAATCAACTTACCCACTCTATTTGCTCCTGCTGCTCGCTAATGAGTGAAGACAAAGCAAACAGCACACTTTCAACTCCATCAGACTGAGATATTTACCTGTAGCCAGTTTGTGCCTAATCAAAATTAAAGCAAAGCAGGCAAAATTAGCTTGTTAGCATTTTTCACTGTTAGCATTGGAGAAATGTCACTTTTTGCCTGGGGCAGTTGTGGTAGCTTTACCACAAAGGGAAAAGCTATTGTACCAGCTACGTCCCTAAGCATTTAGTCCTGGGCATCCAAATGGAGCAAGAGTAATGATACGATAGTTTTCTATTAATTTATGCAGAAAAGCAAGGAGGCTGGGGACAGGGTAGACCAGCCTTAGCTCAAAGCATAATGTAACTGGCAAGTAACAAGCACTTTTTAGTCCTCTTTGATGTATGGATTTCTAACTTTTTTCTAACAGAGATGACCCTTTGTAGAAAAATTTTAAGCCAACTGGAAATAGATTTGCTTCCCTCATTTACCATTTCTGTGTCCTTTGGGAATCATCCCCACAGGCTAAAGATCTGTCTCTCTCTCTTAGATGTTGTGCCAAGCAGCATGCAAGTTAGGGCTATTTTGTGTACTGCTTTCTCCAAGTGTCCTCTACAGCATGCTTGGGAAGAGGTCATTTTTTGGGGAAGGATGGCCAGTTGTTCAGAGCCCAAGAACCTGTGTTCTGTTCTCATCTCTACCCAGATTCCCAGTATCACTTCAGGCCAGTTCCTTGTCTGCTTCATACTTCAACTCCCTGCCTGTAACACCAAGAGAGCACCAGGTCCTGTCTCAAAGATAGATACTCAGTAGATGAGCAAGTGCGACGTGATCCAGTGGTGGAAGCTGGTTAAACAGACATGTAGATTTTGGGGCTGACTATTTTACTGAGTAGGCTAAAATTGTTCCTAAAGCTACAAGAGCTTTTGAGTTTGCAGGCAAGTGCATGGAGAGACAGGGCTTGTTAGTCAGCCTGACTGAGGTGAAGTTATAGAGAGCAACATTGTCTTCGAAAACCCAGAATTCTGGCTTAAAACACAGGAAATAGTCTATGTGCACAACAGCACTGGCATTCAGAGTTAAGGTAGAGAGTTCCTGTCAATCTTTAACTCGCCAGAGCAACTTCAACGCTGCATGCAGCCATCTTCTACCAGAATAGTGAAGACAACAACTTCTTTAGACAGAAGCCAATTGAATTAACTATATGAAGGATTTCTGAACAGGTGGTGCCAAGTCCTAGTGCCTTCATTCATAATGTCAATGCCACAAACACAGTGATTTTGTGTGTGTAATTCAGATCACCTCCACAATTTGCAAATATGCAGAGAATAGTCCATCTCTGTAAGCAAATACTGCAGAAACAGTAGTGACCACTTTGCTATAGCTGTAACTGCACTGGTGTTACTGGTGCACTTCCAGTACCAGCAACAACATCCTGGAAATCGGAGAATGCATATTTAAGGCAACGCTTTAAAGTGTTACTGCTAACTCTAAACAGTCAATTCTTCATTACACAGGATAATAGAACGTAGAAGACCGTGGAAAAACCCAGATGAGGGCTCTGCTTTTGTGGAGCAGGGCTCCTGAGGCAGAATAACATCAAGAAACCACTTCTGCTGAGTGAAAGGCTGCCACTGAGTTTGTAAACTGCTTCATCTGAGCTAATAACAGCCATGCTGAGACCCCAAACCAGCATGGACAGGGCAGCTGGGGTGCTTGTTCCCTTGCCAGGCTGATCCAGTCCAGAGGAGCCCCCATGGACAGCAAAGGGCTGATTCTTCCTGTTTCTCAGTGGTGAGCCACTCATGGAGGCACAAAGTCTACCCCAAATTGCTTTCTTCCGAAATGAAGCCCTGTCTTCATTATTTGTCTAAAATATACCCCTGAAATCAGCACATCCTGAAACATTCCCTCTTTAGTATATTTTAAATAACAGCCCTGATATAAGGCACTTTTGGAATAACATTAACATCTGGGCTGACCCCGCCTCCCTACCAAGTTTCAGCCTGATGTTAATTAAAACAGGCAAGTTATAAACCCCAGGAAATGGCAGCTGACCCTTGACTATGAATGCAATGCTGTAATAATATGCAGTAAAAAGGAGGCATAGTCAAACTGCTGCCCAGTTCATTCCTAGAACGATGCTCTTTCTTTCTCACTACTGTGCTCCCTTGATCTGGGAAGTGAGACCATTACCTCACCATCACCTTTGATGGGCTCCTCTCTGTTTTCAGGGTGGTAGGCGGCAGGGAGGCAGCCTGCGTTCCACGAGTCACCCATAAGAAAATGATCCTGGTGTGACAGAAGAAGCTGTCTCTTGTAAATCTGAAAAGTAAAACATGGTTTCCTGACCACGTGTGGTCACTGATGATCCCGTGTTGCTCTCTGTCAGGACAGGGTTAGCCAGAACAGACCTGATGCCTGCAAAAAGAAAGGATTATTCTTTCCACTCTGTATTCCCAGCTGGACATGAATGGGGAAGGTGGAGGAGGATGGCCCCAAGAAAGTGGATATAAACTCCCGAGCTGAGGGCAGAGCAGAGGTTTGCCATGTGCCACCTTCAGAGATGCCACCTCAGCTCTGTGCTGGAGCAGTGAGAAGATGCAGAGTTTACTTGCATGTGTCCATCACTGTAGCTGACCTTTCTTTGGTGGTCCATAAGCAAAAGAGTGTAGGTGGCTGTGATAGTGAGCCAGCTGACAGCTGAGAGCCAGAGTGGTGAGATGGGGTCAGGGTGGAACTGGAGAAACCCCTGAGCAGCATCACCACATCTCTCACTGACTGAATATTAGATGTGATTTGGAAGTAATTAAAGGAATGTTTTTGTTGTTGTTGGAAAATTCAGTGCTGTTGAAATGGGACTGTTTCCTCTCAAGATGTTGCTTTTTGTCAAGCTATGAATGAAAAGGAAAAAAAACAACAAACACAAAAACCCTCCCGAAACAAAACAAAACAAGCAAAACCCCAAATCCAAAGGGCTCCTTGCCCTGCAAGCCTCTCTAAGTAAACCCTATAGGTTTCAGTTCCTGTGGCACATCAGAATCCAGCACGGCAGCGTTCACAGGGTCCCAGAGAATGTATCCCATTGTTAGTAAACAAATTAAGCTAGCTTTTGAGCAGCTACATTTTATCTTCTCTGCGAGCTGGAGGAATCAGGATATGAGCCTACGAAAGGCTGGGATGTAATGGATGCACCCTGCCCCTTCTCTCTTTGAGGCATGGGAAAGGTCAACTTTTGTCCTCTAAAATGTGTCACTGCTATAAATATGACTGCATAATTTATTGCAAATTGTTTAGCAAATTTATTACAAACTATTAATAAACCTCCTTGAAACAGCACAATGAGCGTGTGCAATAAACAAGGAAAATATTTGCTTGATTCAAACCATATTGGATGATGCTAAATTACTGTTGAATAGATACATTTTGAAGGCCTAGAGGGATGAGCGCAGCCAGCGCCCGGATGCTGCATTGCTTGCCCAGAGCACACATGTCAGAAAATGTCGGGGAAGTGACCAAACCTTTTTGTCAATGGTTTAAAGCTGAGATAAGCCCCGAGTGTTTAAATTGGCAATTCTAATAGCTACCTCAATCCAATCCAATTCACAGCAGCTTGGCTTGTAAGGCAATTGGTGATACAGTGTTAATGCCAACTAATCTGATAAAAATTGACACAATGACAACGTTGGGCCATTAGTTACCAGCAGTTTTTATGTCTGTGTAAATCCATCGTGTTTTACAAGGTACAGGGGATTCTGGGAGTCAGGGAATCCTTCTGTTTTTTCCGAACTGTGGAAATAAAGCGGTTTTGCCAGGGAAGCAAACTCATCCTCTTGCCGTGCGCGCTGCCTCTGAGCACGAGAGTGTTAAATGGCAAAATTCATCACAACTAATTTCTATTTGCCATCTATTAGGCTACATTGTTTTGTCCTCAACGTCAGGTTAAATAATGAACCTCTCGGAATAGAGTAAATTAACCTCCACTTTATGTTCATGTCATTGTCAAATGGAAACATCACTTGTACAAATGAAAAAGATTCATTAGTAAAGCTAATGCATAGGCTCCACTCCAGTAAAAGATAAGAGCGATTGAGGCCTTGTCATAATGCCGTGTTGAACCGCTGGCTTGTTATTTATGATGCCTGCCATAATCTTTGGAGATTATTTTCAGCAATGGTAATTAGCACACAATGCATCAGGAACAATTATGGAACAATGTCTTAGCTTGACAGGTATGCCACCCTGCTGCAGGCGAGCTATGATCCATGAGAAATTCAATCAAATCTGCATGCTGCAGGGAGTTTATTAATATTTCTCCTTCCAAGGCAGTTTGAAAGGCAGCTATGCTTGACCGGCCACCCAAAAATACTTAGCAGCGTGATATGAGTGTGCTCCTTGTTAATACACACCTATCTGCACAGAGCCTTCCTATGCGCTTCCAGCTGATTAAAATAATGTCTGTGATTTTGCTGTTTGCCACAGTGACGAGAAAATTGCTACCTCCCCTCGCTGGCCACGGGGCCTCATTCAGGGTAGGCTGTTGCTAAAGGAGCTCTGTAACGAAGTGGCAAATTCCTGCACTGACACAAATCCTGTAAGTCTGCTCAAAGCAGTGGGACTATGCTGATTTACAACTCCTTACATCCCAGTTTAGGAATCAAAGTATCCCCGATGAAGGCAATTTTCCACTGAATAGCACAAATGCAACAGCGTGGCAGTTTCTTGTTTCTGTGTGAAGCCTCTCACGAGAAATGTGGGGCATCAACAGTGCACAAAGGAGAGGTGTCGTTGAGGAGTATTGCACATGGATGGTAAGCGTGGGACAGTTTAGAGGTTGGACATCAAAGGTCCTTGGAGCAATGGAGGTTATTGGCCCCCCCAGGCAGGATCAGTGTGGAGCAAGGGGAGTCTCATCTTTGCTGCCCTATTTGAGCTGTAAAGTGTCCTCTTGCCACCCCTTATCCACTCCCCTAAAAAAGTTGTTGCCAGGTGGCTGAATGCAGCTTCCATCCTGCACAGGATGCAGGAACTCAGGAATGCAGGATGGGGCTGTGGGAATTACCAGCTCCTGTAGAGAGTTATGGGAGATAAGTGGGAATTGGGCTCATCTGAGCTGGCTTTATAAACCTGAAGGCTTGGGACAGTCCTGTTTCCTGCTGGCAACTTCCATGACTTACAGCAGCATCTCATTTCAATGGTCAGTGGAAGGATCACCTCTCTTTTTCCAGGCTACCTAGGCTATCTTAGGGCTCCATAAATGCCAGACAGTAGCAGGAGACTGAGATCACAGAAGGCATATAAAGCCTAAATTCTTCTGTGGTTGAGGAAGGTAGGACCCCAAACGCATTTAGGAGTGTTGTAACTCCAGCTGATCTGCCATGAACCACTTTATTTCCATAGGGTTCAGAGAATTCCTGCCATGTGACTGCTCATTACTTCCGTGAGCCAGCACAGAGTTAATGTATGTGGCACATGCGGTGGTTGTAGCCCCCCCGCCCAGTGTAGATGTAGCATCTGTGGCTACAACTGATTTTAGTACCTGCTGAATAATCCTTCTGTTGTTTTAGAGACAATGGCACATGCACCATCGTTTTGTTGTTTTCTTTTTCAGTAGTGGCATGTGGATCTTCCAGCCAACTTCTAGACCTGCCTAGGAGTGCACAGCAGAACTGTACAAGATGGGGCCAAGCTGAGGTGAGGAGATACACAAATCATGTATCAGTCTTTAGAAATTCAGTAGTTTTCTAGCTTCATTAAAAAATAACAGTACAAAGCCAGAGAGCACCTTGGCTACGTCTTAAGAGGACTTTGGCTTCATGTTTCTGGGCAACCTGATACAGTTGAAGACGTCCCTGCTCAGTGCAGTGGGGCTGGACTAGATGACCTTTGAAGGTCCCTTCCAACCCAGTTTATTCTGATTCTGTGTTTCTTAGATATGCAGATTGAGATAACTGCCTGATAAATACTGTTTAACGTCTTCTTTGGTTACTAATAGACTGGGGGATACTTTATCATCCTCATTTAATAAAAATACATCACTCTGCTTCTTTCTATGTGCAGAAGTGGAAGTGCTAAATGCACATTTCTGCCCATTCTGCATCATTATTAATGATTTATCATTGTCATCCTTTAATAGGCTTATATAATGATTAGGATTTCTTTTGTTCTTAATAATGCTTAAAGATCATTAAGAAAGAGAATTCATGCACACATGTCAGCGGGTGAAGAGACACCCTTAACACAGGGGGACATCCTGGGTGGAGAGCAAGAATGTGGAAAGGATGGCTGGTTGCATTTAGCAGCACCAACCATGTTATAAAATCATCAGTCGGAAAGGAATTGTTGCTTTTTGTTTATTTTAACATCATTTTCCATGGGGACTGCTGCTAGGGGCTGAAAGGCACGTCTGAGTTGTGTTTTTCTCTAATGCAAACATTGTTCGGTACTTCTGTTGCACACAAGCTCTTTCCTTCCTCTTGTTTGGTATTTAAATGTATGGATGGCTTGTGATTAGGAGCAGGTGGAGAGGGAGAACAGGACAAAGTGATTTTAAGTCACTCCTCTTTTGTGCCACCATCTGTTCCTAGGCTGGAGTGAAAGTGAATGCACACAAAACTGATCGGCACCATAACTTTTCCAAAGAAAATGAGGATGATCAGGAGAATCCCAGGGGACATAGGCCTGATGGGAGAGGTCACACCCTCCTCCTCTATACCCTGACAGATTGCTGTGCTGCTTTTCTGCTTGGAACAGACAAGCCGCCATTTATTAATTATGGGTTGTTCTGCTGCTGAACCTAAAACTTGGGCCCCCCCGTGCTCAGTGCTGTATTAACACAGAGCTCAGCGGCAGTCATTGGCCCCAAAGACCTTACAGTTTGCATGTAAGAATAAAGAAAACAGATGGATACAACAAACCGACTGCAGGAGCATGAAGTAACCATGAGACAATTATGATCCGTTAAACTATTCAGGTCAGGAAATGCACTGCAATACTATCCTCAATTGAAACACTAGAAGGATGCTAAATGGGCAGAGGGCAGAGTGTAATGATTAGATTTGGGACAATGGATTGAACGTTCTATTGCAGACATTGCCACAGGATTTTTAATGATCAGTTTTGATTATAGCTTGTGTTTTACATACTACCCAAGGAACCTGTATCTCCAGTTGCTTTATAGCTCCTTGATGTGCACCTTGTGAAGACCTAGAGGCCTGGTATTTAACGCTCACATTAATTTTGATGAGCACTGAACTGATCACTGAGGCTTGCACATCTCAGAAGTTGAGTATCTCCCCTCAGAAAACAGCTTTGGTTGCCGTAGCCATCCCTGCAAAACATACCTGCCACTCCACATACCAAAAAGCACTGAAAGTTGTTTGGGAACAGGCTCAGGATGTTCCAAAGGCATTCGCTCAGTGTGTTTGTGAGTCAGCTCAAGGTGAGAGACCTTTAGAGGGCACTGAAAAATACCTAGCCGGGCTTCTAGATTCTACACTGATGGTGCTGTGGACATGGCACCTGGCAGAAAGAAGCCTAACGTGATTCCAACCCCAAATTTAGCACAGGGACTGTGCTTCACGTGGGCAGAGCCTAAAAAGAGTGCAGGATACAAGCAGCTAGTTGTGAAGCTGGAGATGTGTGGTGTGTGCAGGTACCTGCAGCCCTTCTGCGCTCAGGAGCAGCCTAAGCTTTGTGTGCTCCTCACTTGCCTTCTGTCCAGCACCTACTTGCTCAGTGCAGAGCAACACTAGACATCATGCTGTGGTATCCAGCTGAGAAGATCCCTATGGACATTCTTGAGGGACTGAAGACAGTATCAGCCTACCAAGCTAATGAATGCTTTCCACCTCTGCCCACCTCGAGGAAGGCTGAGGTCCCTCAACAGCTGTCTGCTCGCTTTTAATGGACTTCTCTGAAGGTGACGCTGGCCTGAGATCTTCAGTGATGCTGCTGCAAACATCCAGTGAATAAGGACAGAGTGAGGATTTCCCTTAGAGGCTTTGAATAGTTCGTTGCTCAGAGTAAAGTGTCTGCCTGTTGCTTGAGGAGCCTGTCCAGATAGAGGGCTTTGCTGTACTTGTACTCACCTTCTATGAATGTTTGGGTTGGCTCCAACCTATTGTGGCTCTCCAGAGTTTTACAACTTTAAATCAGGTATTCAGTGGTCTTTGACTCCACGTTGGTCCATACAGCCAAACCCTGACAAAAACTGTTTAATGCCTTATACAAGTTATTTTCTTTTTAATGATTCCGGCCAGAGATGCTGAGTTGAAGAACCAAACTAATTTCATGTGCTTCTCCAACACCCCATTATGACATTTATGACATATTTTTCTGTTTAGAGGGATGATTTTTTCCAGATGCCAGCACATCTAAAACTACCTAATGAGATTTCCACAGATGTAGAGCTTAAAACCGTCTACAGTATTTTTATTTTTCTCTCTAAGTGATGATGCTTTCCAACTGAAACATTTCCAGTATAAAGCACTAGAAACAGTTCAATGTGTATCAGATTCATAGACAGAAAAGCTTGTTCATTTTAAGGCAGGTATTGTAATTGAGTCTTGGATTTTCTACCACTTGATTTGAAATGAGTTTTTTCTTTGGTGTTGGTCAAGATTTAAAGACCAAATTCCAGATCTGGAGTTCAAGGTGGACAGGGATCACTTCAAAGGCTCTGTACCTCTTCTCTGCAGCAACACCACTTCCCTACACATAGTGTCTTGCCTTCTGCATTGCAAAGAAGGTATCATTGGATCTGTTTTACACTAGGAAAAGATGAAAGATGAAGTGACCAGTGGGTCAATCTCCCTCTTTTCTCCATGGCTGGGAGAAGACTTTGTTTCTTTGAGGACAGTTGATGCTTTCCCTTTCTTGTTATTTTCATCCTTTGCAGGATGGTGATGGTGAGTGGTCTCTACAGGGCGGACTCTACCCCTCTACTCCCTGCTCTTTTTCCCCTAGTCTGCCCATTTAGGAGGGAGGAAACTAGGCTGAGAATTGTTTACCCCACCAGACGAGGCACTGTGCAAGGTCATTTAAGGTCCCCAGAAGAAAGCCAGGCAGATGCAATGTGGTTGTTATTTGATGAGAGCCTCAGCAAGGCAGGATGTTTATACTGCTGCTGGATGGTCATTTTCACCTTTGTTCTTTACACTTTTCTTTCCTAATGCAGCTGATGAGACCCATAGTTTGTTCAGGATCAGGAAAAACATCTGACTCCTTGAGAGCCATTCCCCTGGTGAATATGGAACAACACAAGCAAAAGATCTTGTGTTATTCTGTGGCTGGCACCAGGATTACTCTCTTGGATGTAATACCCAGGATGTGGAGACATGAGAAAGCTGTTCAACCATGTATTGGGTGGGTGTAAATCCTGCAACCTACTGCTTCCCCACATTTCTTCTGCTTTCACACAGAACAATTATTATATTTCAGTGAAGAATGACCCCTATTACACTTGAAATAAATTGCAGCATTGTCTGGAAATATTTAAGCTGAATCTCTTTCACTCCTGTAGGAGCAGAACACCCACAACCAAGGAAGGGAGGCTGGGCCGTTCCAGCACTGAACTCAGCCTTGCAGATGTCTGTCACCTGTTTCTAAGGAAATGTGCAAGTGTTTGGGAAAGAGCTGGGCTTCGTTGTTATTGTGGGAATCTGAAACCACTCTGAACTTTGCCCTTCTATCCCCTTTCCAAATTTCTTTTTCTGTTTTTTACAGAAGAGAAATTACTATGCTCATACTTCACTCACTGCTTTGCATTAAGGGCTCTCTTCTACAAAATGCCAAGTGCTCTTAACTCTTGTCCAAGCTCAAAGTTGCTCTGACCTTGCCAGAATTGAGCTATAAGATTCAGATTTGGCCATAAGCTAGAAAGTCAATCTCTAGCCCATGTTAACTGATCTCTTCAGGCAACACCCCCACTCCTGGCTGGGGAAGGGTGTCATTCAGCATGACACATGGTATTAATACGTAAGAACAGACCATACCTGCAGTAGTGTTTCCATTTGTGGGGCCCATACCTCTTGCACTACTCGGCAGTGTGCTAGGCAGGAAAATGAGTAGTGTGCCTTCAACCAGCTAGTGGGGCTGCTAAACAAGAAGCTATTGGTCCCTCATGGAGAAGGGCAGAAGCTGGATGCCTGTAGAACAGGAGAGAAAATCTTGTGGTCTGGATCTGGCCCCAGTCTTCTTTCTGAATAGCCCACAGCTAGGTTACTCCCTTTCCATTCTCACCAACTGCATGAGACTCTTAACTGAGCTCCATCACTAAAACCTTGTTCCTTCACCCCAGCAGTTTGGCAGGTCACTGTGCTTCTCAGGAATGCAAATAAGAGAAAGCCTTAGCAAGTGGAAAGCATGGTATGATGCTTGTCATGAGGAATCTTCCCAAACTAGTGCCATTGTTACGCAGCAGTCTGTCCTTCTCAGTCCAAGCACAGTCATGGCTTGGAGAAGCTGCTTTCCAGGCTTCAGACTGTGAGCAGAGCTCATCTGACTCCTCCATGGGAAACAAACACACTGCAGAGCTGGATGTTGTTTTACAGGAGAGGTGCCCCACATCTGGTACAACCTCATGGACACCAAGTTTAATAAATCAAGAGCAGGATCAAGACAATCATCCAGATGCTGTATTGGGTGGGACTGTCAGCTGGGATAATTTTGGATCCAGAAGCAGGTTCATGTCCCAGCAAACAAAAGAGGTATGGGTTTAGTTGGAGTTAAAGACAGCTTGAATATCTGTCGCCTGCTCCCTCAGTGGAATGTTTTGGTGTTAGAAGCTATCTAGAAGAGGGTGAGAATATTGTCCACCTTTGCATTTTGTGTAATAAAATGATCCCTGGTCAGCTGCCCGGTCAGTTAAGAATAATGCATCCACCACTTTGCATGATTAATCAGATGTCAGGATGTATGCTCTCTCCCAGCATATCATCCCATGGCAGCCAGCAGCGCGTTTACAAATGTAGAAAGAAAGAAAAAAAAAGCAATAATAGGAAAAAGAATTATTTTTATGTGTACTTGTCTGAAGACATATTTTTCCATTCAGTAATTTGAAAAAAAATAACCATCTGGAAAAAATCATATTACGGACAAGGCATGTCATGACATTTACAGCAAATATTTTTGCTGCTAGTATCAAAACCAGCCCTTTGCTCTATCAAGGGCTGAATATTCGTATACACATAAATGTTCAGTAAATAAAAGGGCCTCTGTAGAAACTCCTTGCTGGGCAATCCTGCGCTCCCAGAGTTCACATTCTCATTTGTTTATACTTTTTTCAAACCCCTATTTTTTGCATCTCAGATGTAAGTGCCTGTAGTTCCTTTCCTTTGCCCTTTTGGTCTCAGGAGGATGACAATAAAAGGCACTTCTGTGGAAAAAGTCCTGATGTAAGTAAAGGTATCAGGAGGTTATGAGGTCATGAGCATAAATGAGGCAAAGTTTCCAAAGAAATTATCAAGAAAATTTATAATCGTAGGCAGTCTTGTTGAGCCAGAAGAAGAAATTAAATGTGTGCATCGTGTGCCAGGTTTTGAGAGGGAGCAGAGAAAGAAACCAAACAGCTCCTGTCATCTTCTAGATTGGTTGGAGCCTCCTAAGTATGTTGTTGGTCCCTGCAAGCTGCACTGTGGCAGCAGTGCTTGCGGTTGAATGACAACTCCCCTCTCTGTGGCACTCCTCCTACTGAGGTAGAAGAGCCTTTATTAAAACTCAGCACTCTTTTTGAGTCTAGAGGCTAATGTATGGGTTACATGAGGTGTACATCTTGCACAGGGTCTTTTTCACATAGGCAGGGTGCCCCCAGTTTGGGTTATCTGCAGTCTGTGCATCCTACAGGATGTTTTCTCCTTTGGGGTATCTGGAGCACATTCCTGGGATGCTGCAGGGTCCAGTATCCGTACAGGTATCTGCATTCCTCTCCAAAGCAGCAGCTCTGAGGATACTGTTTCAGTAAAGATCATGCCTTGAAAAGGTGAGATGTCAGCATCTACATTGGGGTGGCAGAAAGAAGGAAATTACGGCTTTGGTTTACAGAGCAGTAAGCAGTGGTGACATTGGCAGCCAGATGTTCCCAGGGTGTGGGTGTTTGGATGCACAGGTTTCCCTGTGGCCAGCCTCTGTCTGTTGAGAGGTTATGGGCTGTAACGTTCATACTGCTTGTAACATCCAATTACCATATGCACTATAAACTCATATATATCGTGGGCTTTGAATGTTCCTTTAAAAATATAATTTAATATATTAAACTATAGAAACTGTCAGGTAGTACTGATACTTATATTTCTTTATCGTATGTATTATCATACCTTTAAAATCTAAAAGGTTCTAGGAATTCTCCCTGTTTTGCATGGATTCTGAACATAACCTACTATTTTACTCAAGCAGGCACTTTGCAACTGTTACAGTTAATTTTAAATATATTTTCCTCTTAGCATCTTATGAGCACTGCCTCCCAAGGTGCCTCCACAAATGATGGAGGTAGCAGACAAGCAGTTGTTCTGTTTAGCCTCCTTGAAATGGTAACGTGGTAATTCTTAATCGCAGCATGTGACTCCTTTGACATAAAGGAAAAGTGCTTCCTTCTCTGGGAGGAGGGGCAGTGGAAATGAATCTTCTTAACAAAAATCAATACCCCAAAATTTGAAATCAGTTGATGCAACTGAGTTCAACTTGCTTATTAACAGACCTGACCAATCAGTTCCATGTGCTCCCTGTTGCTAAGTTGCCTCTATAAACAAATTGATTAATTGATTTATATTTTTCCCCCCAAGGCCTTTTAGTGTATAAGCAGGTCAGGCAGCTATGATTTCATTCTGCTCATCTGCTCAGCACTGGCTTTGTAAATCAGGTTGGAATCCCAGTTCTTCATCTCAAAGATCAGCAGTGTCATCTGAAAACTCAGAGAGAGAGGTGGATTCATGGAGAAACTTCAGCTCTCTGAGAAGATGGGGAAAGAGTGGGACTGGATTTCAGTGTGGGAGTGGAAACTATCCACCATGTCCCTGAATTTGGAGTTCTTAGGTCAGAACCTGTCCTTATAGCTTCAGACTTAGTTTGAACTGGAAAAAAAAGTAAGGAATAAACGTACGGTTTTAATTTGGCTTTCTCTTCCAGCTGTTTCTGAGTGAGATCTTGACTGAAAATCTGTTTGAACTGGCTATATTAACCTACCTCTATGATTTGAGGCCAGATTCTAGTGAGAACAATGTCTGAGATTTTAGAGATGTCACAAATAGCCCTAGGCCTCAGTTTGCTATTAAATTTGTGTTTAATCTCGCCTCTACAGCAAAGCTGCCTTTGCAGATGGTCCTGGTGGCCCTATTGCTGGGCATGATTAGAAGCTGGGTCTGTTTTGCTCAGCATGTTACTGCTTGACAATTCACCACTGGGTTTTTGAAGCTGTGTTCCCGATGCCAGGCAGAAAGGCAGCCAGAGCAAGCCTGTTGCAGCTTCAAAGTCAGAAAACAAAGATATTCCCACAGTACACTGAACAAAATGAAAAAAAACAAACAAAATAAACCAAAAAGAAGAGGAAATCTAGAGTCTTCACTGTGTCAGCAGTAGCAAAGGAGACAAAGGGCCAGGTCTGGAGCTGGCATAGCCACAGGGGAAGGAAGAACCACAGCTGCCTTTTATTGCAGAATGATGCAAGCTGGATGCAGGCAGCCCCTTTTAAACTTCCTTAAACCCAATCTATCTTCCTGCTACTCCACCCTATGTGACAGGCTGTTTTAAGAGGTAAGAAAAGCATCTTGCTGAATAGCTTTGGAGGCTTGCTGCCATTAGCAGAATGTTTAATTCCTTAGCAAATGATTTCTGGACTTAGTTATTTACTTAATTAGCTGTGATTGTATTGAATGAATTCCTAGTCTTAAAGCTGAATGGGAAGTATGCATGCGCAAAGACTAGGTACTGCAGGACCTGTGCAAACGGCAATTGATACCATGGAAGTGTGTGGAAATTACTGCTGGTGTGTGCCTTGGTAGGTTACTACTGGGGGAACAGGTTAACAGAAAAGGAGACTGGCAAGATGATCTTGAGTCTGCTGGATGTATTAGTAAAGAGATCAAACCTAAAATGTTTTAGCCAAAATTTGGAATGTTTTCAGTTGTAAAAAGGCGTCTTTCCTGAATCTGGAAACACACAATGAATTGGGTATCTAGGGGGTATTTTGGATTAAAATCAGCTATTTCAAAATGCTAATAGTTTATATACTGGCATGTCACTTCATGTACTTCTTTCCTTTCTGTTCCCCTACACCCTACTTAGATGAAGAAGCCAGAGAATGCAACAACAGCCGTATCTTTCTGGAATGGGTTCCTCCGTATCTCCTCGGTTTTACTTTTCCTAAAGTTGTGGATTTTCTGGGTGTTTTCACAATTTTTCAACTGCAAACAAACTGAAAAACAGCAGAAAATCAACTGGAAAAAAGAGAGTAAAAATGGAGGGGGAAAAATAGGGGAAGTATCAGTGATTCCATCACAGTAAGTTTCAAAACCTAGTGGAGAAGAAAAAAGAAGGGGGAAAAAAAAAGGCTTTAGAAAAATCACCACAAATATTTCAGAGTGAAAAGTTTCGGAATAAAAAAAACTATGACATTTTTAAACAGTTCTTCTGTTTGTTTAAATCAGTTCCAGCGCTATCAAGTTAGCTTAGAAACAGAAGTGTTAGAGTCAAGAGGTTCAAAATGCAGCCATTTAAAGAGCAAATTGAATTTCCAGAAGGATTTCATAGTCTTCTGTAGAGAAAGATTGATGCTTTTTGGGAGTCAAGGTTTGGACCAGGCTTGGGATTTAAGGCTGAAATCACACAAACTTTGTTTCTGTAGTTTTTGGCTGCACAGCAGCAAACATCTTGCTCCATTATCTTGATTTGCAAAAGCATCACAAGAGTAGTTGCTCTAATGAGCTCTTGGTTCTTTTCCCATTTTAGGTTAGATGCAAACCCAAAACACTGGTGGCTGATTCAGACCTTGGGATTTGAGCCTGAACTTATCCCAGAATTTAGAAGTGTTGATCTTCAAGATTTTGGCTTTTACCTATTTCCAGTCAAAATACATTTCGCATGACTTAATCACTTAGTTAAGTAAATTGAAGGCGGTTAATTGTTTGTTTCTTTCTTTAGTCTCAAAGTAATTAAAAGTTAATTCTTTCCATAGTTGAAACTATACTCTGAAGCAGAAAAAAATTAAGATTTTATTACTACCAAGGGTTTTGTTATTGATCCTAATGATATAATTACGCTTGTCCTCAAGGTGATTCAAGGTAATAATGCCTTTTCTCTGTAGATTTGAGGTCTCACCAAACATTAATTGAATACCTGTGCTGGTTTTGGCTGGGGTACAGTTAATTCTCTTCACAGTAGTTTGTACGGGGCTGGGTTTTGGATTTGTGCTGGAAACAGTGCTGATAATATAGGTCCGTTTTAGCTATTGCTGAGCAGTACTTGCACAGAGCCAAGGCCTTTTCTGCTCATCACTCCACCAGCAAGGAGGCCGGGGGTGCACGAGGAGTTGGGAGGCGACACAACCAGGGCAGCTGACCCCAACTGACCCAAAGGACATTCCATACTATATGACATACTGCTAGCATGTAGAGCTGGGGGAAGCTGGGAGATGAAGAGGGGGAAGTTCAGAGTGAGGACATTTATCTTCTCAAGTCACCATTATGCGTGATGGAGCCCTGCTTTCCTGGAGATGCCTGAACACCTGCCTGCAAAGGGAAGTGGTGAATGAATTCCTTGGTTTGCTTTACCAAGACTTGGTAAAGCTTTGGTAAAGCTTTGTGTGGCTTTTGCTTTATCTATTAAACTGTCTTTATCTTAACCCACAAACTTTTTCACTTTTACTCTCCCCACTCCAGCTGTGGGGTAGTGAGCAAGTGTCTAGATGGTGCTTAGCTGCTGGCTGGGGTTAAACCATGTCACTACTTCACCTTAGAAACAAGATAGGCTAACGCTTGTGTGCTACAGTGGCTATTGCATTAGCTTTAAGTGTAGGCAGACTAGGGCATAACATTGCCAGGGAACACGTATACGCATTGCTCTCTGTGTCTTTACAGCCAGCCAAAGAAAAGTGTGCAATGGTCCCAGGGCTGGTACTGTCTTTGCCCTCAGCAGGGCCATGTGGTGGCCTCAGAGCTTGTCTGGATGCCACCAGCTGGGACAGCCCTGGGCTGTGCTCTGTTTCTTAGAACAAATAAGACCCCAGAACAGAATGCAACTGAAGAATGACAGGCCAATGTATATTTAGGAGTAGGAAAAGAAGATTTTCCTATTTCAATCCATCCTTTCCCTGGCTATCAGCAAGCAGATACTAGATCAATAGGACATGGCTTACACCTACTACCATGGTGAGGCAACCAGGGCCTTCCCCTGGTGCATACTAATTTTTGTTTCTCTCCTCTTGCCACTTTGGCCCTTTTATACATTTCTTCACTGTACTAGAAATTTCTTTTATGTATCAAAGAAAAGAGCCTTAAAAGATCCCTTCAAATGCCAAAACATCAGAAACAGTGGAGAAATGTAGCATGACATTCAAGTTTAGGCATGTTTTTTCCTCTGACTGCTTCTTTTCATCTCTATAGGAAAGAGGGACCTTTTAATATGGGTCTTGTTGGGTGTTCATTTTGTTTTCAGAGTTAGGACACTAACTCTGACATCCCCAGGAGTGTATGACCTCTATCTCTCAAAAAATACAACAGACAAAACTACTCCTCATAATTAATCATAAACTTTATCTCTGATTAGTGCACCAACAAAACAACCTTTTCTTATGCCACCATTTGATATGCCGGACATATGTCAGAAAAGACATGGGCCATCCATATCTTATCTTACATTAAGAAGAGTTATCCAGAAATATACCTTCATTACTGTGACAGTCATGTCAAAAAGAATCGATTTATTGTCAACGCATCTAACCTAACAATGTTAATGGACTCTTCTGACATCTTCTTCTCATTTGTTTCCTACATGCCTATCAAAGAGACGATGCAAGCTCTGGGGAGTGGTGTGTGTATGTGTTAAGAAAGCCCATGAAGGCTCCTTGGATTGCTTATGATGAAGTGAGGTGGGGATGCAGAAGGAGGAATTGGGAAGAGGTTTCTCCAACACCAGAACAGACCTAACGTAGAACTTCAGCTTCCTCTGCTTCTGTATTTCCTCAAACTTTAACAGTTCTTCTGGGGATTAGTTAATGAGGTTGATTACTCCACTGGTTAGCAATATCTGGAAAGGATTTACCTGCATTTCACCTCTGCATATTTACTTGTGGCTCTGATGGTGCTCAGCACTGCTGTGAAGGATAGATGTCCTCTGGGGCTGTCAGAAGGTGAATATCTGATACTGGGCAGGAGTGTTTTTTATGTTGTGTCTTTGCCAAGTCAGTCACTGGGAAACCTATTCTGAGAAAGGCTCTGCATTCCTGTTATGAATGAACTTGCCTTCTGCCAAAGTATGACTGGCTGTCTGCTGCTAATCAGTGGTAACAGGATGACCTTTGCAAGTGAATAGAGCAAAAGGCAATTTGTCTTATAGAACTTGTACAACTGTTTTGTTTAGTGAAACAACGTGATTATAATCTTCCCACAAAGGCACATAAACAATTAAAGTAAATTCCCTCACATGTTGCTAGGTGTTTACATAACTCATCCTCCTCTCTTATCAAATGATGTGTACAACGCAGTCCTGACTCTGGCAGAACTTGGATCGTGTAAGCTTAATCAAACCTGGTAAACAAATGTGTTTCCTATAATGCTGGAACAGCATCAGCACAAGCCAGCACACATTTATTTATGCACCTAGGCTCTGTTTTAAAAAAGATTTCCAGTCACCAGCGTGCAGTACTTAAACAGCCAGGGGAAATACAGGAACGTATGCTATAACTAAGGGCATAGATACCACTCTCTTGGTGCCCGTTGTATTTTCCACTTCCCCAAAACTGCCAGTTTTTGGTTTGAGTTTGTTATTCGAAAGATGACTGAGAGGGCCAGACTGTTGGTTTTTGTATTTTCTACTTCAAGTTAAAGCTATCACAAAATTCTTTGTTTACAAGCATTTACCAAGTGTACCCCAAAGAAGGGATGTGAAGCTTTCTGCTGCCTTGACACTGTCCTGCTGTGTCTGGTCTTGGTTCATTCAAATGTCATTTCACAGGGGCTGAACCAAATGATCAAATTGCTCATATAACCCTAAGGTCTGAGTCTTAAAAGTTTTCTTTTTCCCTTTCTTTTTTTTCCTTTCCACTTTATGTGGGAAAGCTACAGAACCTACTTTCAGTGCACAGGAAAAAGTGTGTTAATGTGCCAACATCAAGTGAATTCCACGAGTCTTCTATTCATTAAACTCCCAGTTCCTCTGCATATAATTTATGTCAGTTCGGTTATGCTCCTCCAGGGTGTGCTACTAAAAGAAAAAAGAAACAGGTATTTAGCCAAAAAAGAGGTGTTTTTGGCTCCAGAAATCAACTTGCACCTCCTGACAAAGGAAAAAGACATGTTTTGCCAAAAAAACAAATAACCAGGCCTATTTTTTAAAGCCTGCAGTTAGAAGGCATAACATTTACATTGTTCTGTAGCGATTCCCTTTTCCTAACACATGTGCAAAACAAACAAACAAAAAAACCCCTTATTTCTCTCCATTATTGGCCTTGTACATTCATGACCCTGCTTATAAGATCTAGTGGTGACTTCATGCTTGTAGAGGGCTGTTTGGTGGTGGATCTGACCCAGACCATGGGCCCGAATACAGCACTGCAGCTGGGAATGATTAACTCTGCGCCCAGGTTTTGACTTGGGCTCCTGGATAGTGAAGCTGACTTTTGGAGAGTGTGAGACAGACCAAGTCCAAACCTCTTAGCCAAACGCTGTAATGTTAAAAACAAAAGGCTACATTACTTCTGCTCATGGAAAAGTACTTTCACCAAGGACAAAACTATGTGATTCCTGCTGCCCCTTGCCCCTTTTTCTGTTCTCCTCGCCAAAACCAGCTGGGTCCTCCTGAGATTTCTTGAAGCCTCAGGTTTAGGGGCTGGAGAGAGCCAGTGAGGCCGATTTGCTGGGAGGCATCAGGTTGCACAGTGCCCTTTGTTAGACTCTCTAAGTTAATTATGCTAATCGGAGCCCTGAGAGTTCTCAAACAAGCCACATAAATAAGTCTGCTTCCTCTTTGGCAGAGCCTGGACCAGGGGCAGTACAAGACCCTCTGTAGCCATAGGGATGAGGAGCAGATGTACATTAAGGGGGAGGGATCCACTGCTGCTCTGCCTTGTGATGGGGGCAAGAATGAGGTGTGCTGTGAGAGTATTTGAACCTGATTTCTGAGGTCCTGGCTGAATCTGTGTTACTTCCCTCCATAAATTCTGGCAGGCTCTAAAGCCTCATCTATAAAAGAAAGTGAGAGACAGAGAAACTCTGAAGACAGGTTCTGAGTGGGTGGGAGACTTGATTAATTGCAATGTCAGACAAAAAGAGAAGGACATATTTTAAAGTAACAGCAAGACCTTTCCACTGAAATAAAGTAATTCTTGAATGTGCTCTGCTACATGGGCATTAATCTTGAGTCCCTCCTGGAAAGCCAATGGAGGTGATGAGGTTTGGCAGGCGAAAGTGAGAACAGGATCTGGTCTGTAAGCATAGAGAGAAACAGGGCAAAGGAGAGGAACACTTTTTCGTTCTCTGGAGCATTTAATTGAGCAGCATTTGGAAAAGCCACTCCTATTGGAGCAACATGCCCTACTCCATCCTGTACAGGCTCTGCTATTCACGTCTTGTGTGTGCATTCCTCTCATGCCACTGGTACAAATAACACTTTAAAACTAAATCTGTAAGTAACAGAACTCCTGAGCTTTGGATTTCTCATGTAAGTATTTCAAAGGATCACGTAGAAAATAATAACAGGGAGCTCAGATTATTCAAAATCATGTCCTCAATGAGTTTTTTCCAGGGGAACTCTGATATAGAGCATAAATGAAATTCAGTGATAAAGAATTTAACTGTTGAGGTCAGAATGCCCCTGCCTGCCCACACTATTCACTAAATAGCTACTCAAAGGAGGAAGAAGAAAAAGACTTTCCTACTTTTACTAGTTGTGTCCCCAAAAGTCCCATCTCTAATCTCTCAGGGGATGAGCTAAGGTATAGTTCTTTGTAATGTTTAGTGATTTACAAAGCTGGAGACTGTGAAAGCATTTATTGTTAATAGATAGCATCATTTGCAGCAATCGTTTGTACTTTGAGAAGTTATATAGGTAAATTTCACTGCACACCAAACCCCACTTCAGTGAAAACAGTGGTATAGAATGCTGAAGAGAAAAATCAGCTATGGGTGGGGAAATGTGTTTAATTTCCAGAAACCTTACCCAAGCATGTACGGATTAAGAGGGTAGAGTCCTTTACAGTTTAATCGCCATTTACCTTGCTAACGTACCCTCTCTCTTGATTTAATTTCCTTCTGACACTTTTAAGATAAAGCTGGAGATAAAAAAGCATGGTTCAGAGACCATTGGTGTCAATGGGAGTTGCTTAATTCACTTCAGTAGGCTTTGGTGTCAAACTTAAGAGATTTCCTGAACTGAGATACAAGCTATAACCCATTGAGGCCAGTGGAAAGACAGACACTAATTTTAATGGACTTTGAACCAGACCCTGAACACCAGACCAAACCAGACTACTTGTGTGGGTGGAGTTAAATGCATAGGCTTAATCTTGGGGACCAGAGCTTAAAAACGTCCTCAAAATGAAACCCTGCATTTAGTGAAAGTCCAGTCATCATCAGACAAACACCACCTTAGATTTCAGTTGAACTAATCCCAAATTGATGGAGAGTCAGTTTGGCTTGATATCTGAACAACAATTGCTCCTTCAACAACTGCTAAAGTAGTCTCTGGACTGACTTTCTGGTTATTGAGGTACAGGTACATGATGGGCTTCCCCCTGTTAATGCAGATGATAAGGTATGTACTATACATGCTGAAGGAAGTGCAGAAAAGTGCTCTCCTTTAGCTGTTAATCAGCTTACCAGTTCTTGCACAGAAAATGCTATATTCTGGACTGTGATCCTGGCAAATAACCAAAGGGGAAGTGGATTTTCAAATGCTTATTTTATTAATCTTTAAATATCGCCTCACTAGGGCTCCAGGTGCTGAGTGGTTTATAACACTCTAAATTGTAATCATGGATAATTTTTAATCCTGTGCATACATTCCCCTACTGTAGCTGAATGGGGATCTCACATACTGTAAAACAGAGAAGAGCTGCCTACCAGATCTGTTCCTAGTCTCTGGCACAGCAGCACAAAGGAAATTTCCTGCTAAACCATCAAGTCCTTGAGTGATTTGTAAAACACCATAAGAGTCTGAGAGCATTTAAGAGGAGGAAAAAGATACAGAATCGCACGTTCCTGCCCCCGGCACATCAGCCAAGTGGGACCTAATCCAACCACCCCCTGTAGTTAAATGAAGAACTTGACTAATTTTTGGATCAAACCCAGGTAGTGCACTGTCTCACATTAAAAGCACTGCACTTATCTTTGAGTTGTATTCTCTTTACTTTGTTTCTGTACAGATAGTTACTTGCTTGAGGGCTGGAGGATTTGCAGGCCAACAATATTTGAGGTTTTCAATGCTAACTTCATGTTTCAGGCACATTTTCACACAGAACTTTGGGTGCTGCGTTATGACATTGAGTTTATTAGGTTGGCACAAGAGATATTTACAGAGGACTTTGGCTACCCTCTTTTCAGCATTTATTAACTCAGGGGTACAAGGCAGACCAGATTCACCTATTGACAGTGGCTTCCTTCCAGAAGAGGGGAACTAGTTATAAGTGATGATTATTTTAACTTACAGAAAGAGTTGGATATAGGTCCATTTAACTGAGGAATAAGTGTTGGCAGTAGAGGAATGGGGCCGGCAGCTGGCAACGTTTGGAGAGATGGAGGAGAATTTCACTGCAAATTGAATTATAAGAGGATCTATGTGACAAAAGGAAGCCTCCTAATGGAGGTTGGTGCTTGTTCCCTGTGAAAAGCCATCAAGGTTTGGATAGCTGGCATTTCTAATTCTGTTAAATGTCAAAATCAATGCTTGATGGGTCTGCAAGAGCCAGGCAATGGGCACTCCTGTGCTGACATACCAATTTGGTACAAGAAAAGGACGAGGAAGGGACTTCCCAGAATAAGAGTGAAATGTCTCTTGAAATTTAATTTGCTTAATAAGGTTTTAAAAGCATTAAATAACAAGGCCATTTCTACCCTCCTTCTAAAATAAACCTCAAGCTTCGTTTGCAGTTTTCCACTTGTAAGCAACAAATGTAAACGAAGGATCTGTTGTTGCAACCCTGGAATGCTCCCAAGCAAATGATGCTTCTTTATTGAAAGCAAATGAACAAAAAAAGAGAATCTGTCAAGGGGAGAGAACAGTTTAATTGGATTAAAACCTATGAGCATGTACAGTAGGGGAGGAGAAAGCTCCTCTATCCCTGATTCCTGTGGAGAAGGCAAGGAGATTACCACAGGGTGAAGCAGGAGCTATGCAACACAGCACAAGCAGCCAGCCAAAGCCTGGAGTTAGCCAGTGCAGGGGCCCCAGAGGAATTGCTGGTTTCTTTTGGGTGGCTGGGGAGTTCTCCCTAGTAAAAGGTGGCTGGCAGTGCTCATTAGAGGGAGTGCAGGTCTCCTCTGGCACTGAATGCAGATTAAGGAGCAATGTTTGTGTTTGTGGTTCATAAACAGTCAAGTGGTGTGTCCAAAATACATTTCGCTTTTTCTCTAAAGGGACAGCCTGTAGATTCAAGCCTGAGATTTCTTATGCATTTCAAATGACTTACTCCAGCCCTGGTCTTTCATCTGCACACTGTTATTTAAAAGAACCCTGAGTTTTGGATTCCTTTTTATCGGCTCTCAGGGAAGCAGAGGCTTTGCAGGGGAAGGTGTCTTTATGCTGTACAGCCAAGCTGGAAGGATGCAGAAAGTCACTTGGTGTGATGCATTTGGGTTAAAATTTGGATGAAGAGGATTCAAAGTCTTATTGCAAAGCCCCAGCTAATGATGGTCCAGGGTCAAACCATTCCAGCAAAACTTTCCTGGGCTCTCAAGCTATCTCAGTTCTGGACCCGGTAGGAAAAGTGTCTGAAGGGTTCAGCATTTTAAGAGTCCTTCTCCACGGTGCGTCTGAAGCCTTAGAAATGTGGGTCCCGGGCTATTTCTGGAACAATGCTTGCATCCGTATGGTGGGCCATGTCAGTGTTACCCTTGCGAAGGGATCTTAATGTAAGCTGAAATTTTGAGGCCTGGGATGTGGTGCTGAGCTGGTCTTGAAATGCTACTACCCCTGTGCTACCAGAAGGGATGGAAAGTGGAATTTGGGTGGGTAATTGCACAGGGAGGCAGGGACAGGGAAGTGAGAAAGTTTTGCAGGTTGTGCTGGGGGAAGGGGCTTTGATTTGAATACGAAGAAGCATTTGGAGCCAAACCAGCAGCAGATTGTGGTACCTTCTTAATTCTGTGAGCCACACATGAATGACCTTTTTGTCTGCCTCCGCCTGCCTGCAGTGGGGGGTTCTCCCCCCTGCCTTTCCCCACCACACACACTCATTGATAATATACATGTGCTAAATAGGATTAACTCTCCCTCATCTGCATGAGCTGTTTCTCTCCTTTGGCCACTCAACCCAGCTTCCCCCTCTCCCCTCCTGAACCCTTCAGCCCCCCAGCTCCTTCTGGAGCTCCATGTGGGCCTTGTGTGGAGTTTAGCTCCCCCATTGTAGGGCAGCTGGTAATGGGAGCGGGGCTGAAAAGCCGGCTGTCAGGCTCAGTGCTCAGGAAGAATAGGCGGACGTCTGCTCTGCAGCTTTCCCTTTGATAGAGGAGGATAATCCCTGCTATGAGAAGGCTGAGTCAAATGGAAAGGGAGAGTGAGCCCAACGCCCTCCCACAGCCCCGAAGCAGCACAAATTGCAAATCCTGGGATTTGAGGGGAGACAGCTCATCCCGCTAAGCACCTTGTGATGAATCCATTTCTTCCTGGAGATGTCTTTTTCTGGGAGGGAGAGAAAGCAGTGAAGCTCTCTGGAGAAGAAGTCCCCTTTTTGCAGCCTGAGCAGAGAGCTGGATATCTCTCTCTTCTCTCCAGGAGCCAGGGACAGGGTGCAGAAGGGGAGGACTGTGCCCCCTCCATTCATGCTTTCATCAGGGAGCATTCCCGGCTGCCACATGCAATTAGGAAGTGAGGGGAGACTGGGAAACAAACTCACTAAATGCAGCCAGCGTCAGACCTCCCAAGTTTCTTCTCCAGTGGGAGCAATCCCATGCTTTGAATTGGGAAACCTGTGAGGGGTATATCTTGGGGTGGGGATCTAGGAAATGGGGTGGCAGCCAGGAGTGTACCAAGTCCTAAGGAAGATGTATTGGTGCTCGAGGGCTCCCTGCACAGCCAGGGCATGAGGCTCCTACAGATGGTTTAGGAATAAGGTGAAGGACAGCCCAGTGGGCAGAGGTAGGAGCTGGCTTTTGGAATCTCAGTCCCAGTATGTGGGATGTGATGGTTTATTGGTATCCCATCAGTTGGATTCCCATAGCTCATGTGGGTGCCTCACCCTCAGTCAGCATTGGTTGGGTGTCTCTATATCTCACTTTCTGCGCAATAGTCTTAAGGTGTTCATCTGGCAAGAAGTGATGACTTAAAATCAACTCAGAAAGGAGCCTTTTTCTTTTCTGCCTGTAAGGTGTGAGGGGCTGGAGTTCCCTAGCGTGTACCCAGAGGTCTGAGACAATGTTCAGGCAGGATGTTAAATAATTTTATTCAGTGATGTTTATGAAAATCCACGGGTAAGGACTTGCGCCAAGTATTACCATGTTGCTTGGTAACACCCATGGCCCACTGAGAGAAGATGATGAGGCAGAGCCAGAACAAGAAACAAGAAAATACAAAGCAGTGAGAAGCAAGCAGGGCTTTTTAGCTGAACTTTGAATCTCTTCTGCATATTATATTGAAGCGACTATGCTTATCCACTCTTGGTGCATCTGGTCCTTTAGATGCATAGAGTTTAGCTCTAGATGAAGCACCTTGTTCCCTCACATTCTCCAATGCTGAAATATTCACCTGTACTCGGGAACTTTTCTACATAACTTTGTTGTGTGGAAACGTTAAGCCAGGGAGAAAAAGCTGTTCTCCCAGTGTTTTAGGGCCTGCTCTCCCATATGGGATATGAAAATGGAGCAGCATAACAAGCAAATGGGTGGCACTAACAGAGCATTTGAGAACCTGGAAGGAACTTTTGTTTCCAATTCAGCTTTCAAAAGAGGCAAAAGGCCAAGGGCTTTCGTATTATTTATTCCAAACCATTTTCCCATCCTTACTTGAGGCTCAAACAAAAGTGGCCCATGCCGAGTCTTGCAGATGGATTAGCAGTCAAGCATACAGCTGCACATACCTGGCACTCAAGCACTCATGCTAGCCAGCCTCCTAAGAGCCGACCTCATTTTTAGTTTTTGGGTGCTGGAATGTGGGAGTGGGTGGAAGGGCCAGGATGTGAGAAGCCTCCACAGATGTTTTAAAAGAAGGAAGTGAATCTACAGTTTAGGCAAGCTGATTCACTTGAATCTCCAGATTTTTTTCTTGGAGAATTTTTTGAGTTTTATAGGAATTTGTGATGGAAGTTCGGGCTGTAGCTTATTTTATTAGCATTGATTTTCCTATATTCCTTTATATAGTCTTCATCTTCTCCTCTTGAGACTATCTTGTTCATCTGGAAGTGGAGAGCTGACCTTACTGCATAAGCAATGAGAGATATGGCAGTTTTACTCCAATATAAAAGTCTTCATAATGTCATGAACAGTTTTATCTGTATCATCCTAGATATACCTTGGAAATGTTTCCCTAATTCATTTCAAAATGTTGAGCTTCCTTATTCATAAGGACCTACACATTGAATGCCAGGTAACTATAGGCGCCTCGGTGTGTCACCCTGCTATATTAATCCAAGGGAGCAGTTTGCTGGACAGCAAAGTCCCCACCAAAGCAACAGAGTGCTCAAAATATTGACAGCAGTTCAGGTAGAGTTCATAGGCTTGTTACAACTGTGAGCCTAACTCTGTTGAAAGGCTGCATGAGAAACCTGGCTGATAGTGGGCTTGAAACCACGCACACTACATATGGTTCCACCCAGACAAGGGGTATGACAGAGGCTGCCAGAGCGAAGTGAGATTTCAACTGAGATTTTGGCTTTGTTCAAATCCAGAAACTTCAAAATGCAGATTCAGGGAACAAGGACTCCCTGTAAATTGGAAATTAAAGGCAAGAGGCTTGATTTGCCCAGAGCAATGTGATGTTGAGTGGGGCAAGTGGCTTTCTGCTGGCTTTAGAAATGCACAGCCCAACAGAAACATTTTGACACTGTCTGCACTGAGCAAAGATCCTCTTTCAAGGGACATACAATTGTATTGAGGTGTACAAGGTGCCTTCTGTGTACCTAAATCCCCATCTTTGTCCATGTGCATTGAGCAGAGGTCAACAACATGTAGTAGGAAAGATGCTGCATGACTGTGTGCACACACCAGGTTGTAAAAATCTGCGAAGCTCTTTCATAGAAAACTAACGGGCAGGCCTCCCTGTAATGCAAAGCAGCCTGTGTTCTGTTTGCACTTGGAAAGCTTGGAAACAGGAGTGAAGTCTGTGTTGGCGTGGGGAAAATCTTGCCTCCTCACAGCCAGCAGTGCTGGCAGCCGGAGATGATCATTGTCAATAATACGCAGGAAGATTGTGCTCCATTGTTGCGGTTCATTATTAAATTACATAATTTTCATTTTTTCCATCCTTAAGCTTTACCACTTAAAATGGTTTGTCCTATGCAATCAAATGTGATCCCTGAGCCTCAGCTGAAAAAGCCAATAACAATGAGCATTCTCTGGAATGGAAAAATAGAAAGAAAATGAAGGGGTTATATAGTAATTCACTTAAATATGTGTGTAGAATCTAACTGAGAGCCTGATACAAAAATACTGAGTAAACCACATCCAGACCATCTCTTTGGAGACACAGATGTAACATCTTGGTGCTAGGGTCAGCCTGATCTCATAACCCTGGGGAGAAATAGCTTTGGCATGGAGGTGGGCATCAGGCAAAATCATTTTCTCAGGGACTTGGCTATCTCTCTGATGAGATATTTGACTGTAGTTCAAGCTCCCCATTATAATGTTTGCAATGGACTTCAGATTTTGACGTGGTGGTCCCTGTGCCTCAGTTGGAGAGAGGTGAGTTTTAAAGTTAAGTTCATGCAATTCTTTGTGATGATGTCAGTGAAAGCCAGGATCTGGATACTCAAACATCATGAGTTCAAAACTGATAGAATTGCTTAATTGGTATGATTGCTTTCCATAGCACACCAGGCAGCCACGGGGGACCTGAGCTGAGTACTAGAGAGCAGGAAAGAATCTGAACTGAGGAGTAACAGCTTTAAGGGTCTAAACCAGGTTATTCTACTCCACCAAGAATTAGTTACTAATGGTGCCATGCAAGTGCCAAGATACATTTGTTTTTCCATGCCAGCAGCTCTCTGTATTACAAATTCAAGCATGCTGTGAAATGTTGCTGCAATTCATTGCCCTGAGATTTCAGCTAACCAGGAGACTGTTGCTGTAGTCAGTATATTTGGATATTCTCCTTAGTGGATCCATTTTCTGATGGTGTTAATTTGGAGATTTAAATCCAACGCCATGCCCTTCTCCCCCACTACTAATGATAGTGACTTATGGTGTCTGAGTTCAGATTTCCAGTGAATGTTCATTTCTAATTGTGGAAAATAGTGTGTTGTTGGTTGGGTAGATACTGGGGAAGAAAAAGGCACCTCTGAATGCTTATCTTCAGGCCCTTGTTTGTTACTCTTACTTGGTGTGTTCCTTCTTTTGTCCAGCTGAAATGGAAGACGCTTAGATGAGTTCCTGTTGAAAGATTAAATACACATCCCCACAGTCTATGTAAGAAGAGCATAGAGCAGACATCTCACCATGGTACCTGGCTCCTTGTGTCCATCTGGAAGAATTGCCTTTTGACTTCCTGGCCCTGCTGTTCCAATGTGTTGAGGCCTGAGCTGCAACCTGCCTTTTTCTGGTAGTTCTGCTTGACAGATCCCAGTCTGTGGTGGCCATCAGGAATCCCATGGATCGCCTCCTTCCAGGCCAAGTCGGAACTGGTGAAATATAGCAATGCTGCATTAAAACCAAAACTGAGACAAAACAATACATTTTGAGGTGCTCTGGACCAATCTGTTTTGTCAGGTAGAGAGGACAGGAAATCCGTGAGTTCTCCCAAAACCCAAATCAGGGGTTTTGGTTCTTTCTTTTCTGAGCAGGGAGACTGACCTGAAGCCAAATACTCTAAGTGGAAAGAGGAAGAAACAGAGTGAGCCCACACACACTGAAAGGGGTAAGGAGGGGCAGGATTTCACCAGACCAAGCCGCCGTGTCGGAAGCATCTACTTAAGAACTAGTGATTCATGCTGGAAAAGTTGTTCCACTTTTTCTGTCTTTCTTCCCTCCTCCTGCCTCTTTGTTTGGTTTTGTTGCATTGCTCCTGGGACGTTCAGAGTGACAATAAGGCAATTGTTCTTTCATGAACAAGGCTCAACGAAACAGTGCAAAAAAAGTGACATGGCAAGAAAATATGACAAATATTCTGTACTTCATTGCAGAATACTGCCATTTCCTCAGTATGTATTCCTGAGGAGAAAAATATCCATCAGGATATTTAGTTTAAACAGGGAGTTACCATTTGTGAGTCTCCTCTTTCTGAACATACGAAGCTCAGATCTCCCCCTTGCCTGCCCTGCAAGGAGAAAATGCACCTATCATTAATTACATTTTTAATCTCTAAAACCCAGCCTCCAAATGTGTTTGTGTCTGTGTATACACACAAACTGTTTTCCCTTTGTCTTCCTATCCAAAATGCAAAAGCATCTCAGATGTTGTGATTCCTCCAGGTTTTTCCCCCGTGGGAGGATGGAAACATGTAACATTATCTCCTAGCTGCCTACTGCCTGTCTCTGAAATTAGCATTTCAGTGACTGAAAGGTAGTTAGTTTCCACACAAAAAAAAAGGAAGGAAAGAAAGAAAGAAAGAAAGAAATGGATGGTTAGCACAAGGCTGACACTAATAGTAATAGGAGATGAGGGAGAGGGTACAGGACATGTTGGATTACTAAATGAAAACTGTGATTTTACCAGACGTTCTCCAAGAACAATGAAAGGGGCTTTTACAGAATAAATTAACTCTTCGAGTTTCTTTGATTAGGTACCTCAGGAAGGAAAAGTCTCACAGGGCATGTTAACACAGAATTAAATAAGGCTCTTTTACTATCCCAAATCTGGGTTTTCTAAAGTATTTTAGGTTTTATTCTGAGGATATTCTCCAGATGAGCAAGGGAAGAGTAGGTGCTATTGAATGCAAAACTGAGGAACAACAACACAGAGGCTCTGATCTCATGTTAATTAATGGGCTCTGTTGTTTATGGCTGTCACGTCAACAAATCACTCCTTGTGCAAAAATTAATCATGTCTTCTGTGTGAGACTGCGGACCTGGGTGTCTTGGCTTCACCAGCAAAGGCTCGCGCTGGGGTACTCACCTTCAGAGAGGGGTACCAAGGGCTGGAGCTGTGGTTTGGCAGCTGACTCTGCTAGGCTCAGCTCAGAGGGGCAAGAGCTGGAGTAGCAAGAAGGAAAAAAGTCTAAAGAAAACTTCTGTCCTTTCTTCTTTCCCCAAAAGGCACCTTGTTTTTAATGTGGTTGAAGATGCTTCTCTCCCGAATTGGTAACATTGAGGCTTCCCACCTTTTGCTATTAGAAAGTTTATGTCTCCTGTCGACAGGTAGTGGAGAGGGAATATGGTGGAAATCTCGTTCTTGGCTTTTTCTTTCCAGTTGAATTCTGTTCAGAGCCTGTATCTGGGAGAAGATATTTGCTCTATGGTGCTTTTCTGAGCAGAAAGTCTCAGGGAGCTGTCAGCTGCCTATGGAGATCAGAGAGACATCCCCAGTGTGTGCCGGTGTCCCTCAAGAAGCTTTGCACATTGGATTTGGTGGGCACCAGTGGTGTCACATCAGACACAGAGCAGTTATTGAGTGTGAACCTCCAAGTAATGCATCAAGGATGGACTTAAGTAGCCGTACCTGAAACAAACTCAGTCACTGGAATAAGGGCAGATGCAGAGGTGGGAGGTCCCTGGGACTTTGATTTGTTTCCAGCTTTGTACTTAAAAAAGCCTGAAAAAAAATCTTAAAAACCCTGAGCCAAATCCATAGGGGAAAGAGAGCTGAGGGGGGAGGGATCATATTATTGAAATCCCACAAGAAATGTTGATGACATTAGGGGATGAAAAAAAAGTAAAACCAAACTCCTTTCCCCAGCATACTCATTAATCGGGTGCCTTTAAGATCAGGCCTAGAACAATCCACCCTGCTCCAGCAGCTTTCTGCCACTCCAAAAAATAAAATGTCATGGTAGGGATAGACAAACAGGGCAATGTTTCTACTCTTGGATTTTCCAGTTCCAGCTGGGTTTGGATATGGGTAACAATATTGGGAAATGATGGTTCCTACTGCACTCTATGGATGGCTGGTTCAGTCAGACTGCAAGCTTGTCCTGCAATATATGAAGTAAAAGCTGCTTGTATGTATTTTAGGAAATGAATTAGAACAGTAATAAACTGTCCTGAACTGAATATTTAGAAGCTGTATGCAAATTTCTTATATAGACTTACTGCTTTACTCAATAAGGTCCTGGCCAGTTGAAGCTGATCCTTGGGTTTTTGGATGCATGCACCTTTGACTGTGCTCTGAATTAGGAGTGCTAAACTCATGGTTACCTGGTAATAATCCATTTCTGTTTTTTTCCTGTTGTCTCAAGGAGGTCCTGCCACCTCCCCACCTTTGCTGCAGGGTTCCCATTCTCAGTCAGAGTGGCTGCTTTTGGGAGGAAGCTTCCTGCGTGGGAAGAGCAGGAACAATATTCGTGTGTTTGAGGGTTTTTCCTGGCTGAGTTTTAAACTTGACTACTGGAGTATTCACAAATTTAAATTAACAACCTGTCCTGGTGAGCTCGCCTATCTTAAATCAGCAAGAGTCTCTGCTGGCTGTGGCTGTTTGGCCTCTATTGGCAGCTGGAGGCTCAGGCTGCTGCAGGATAAGTTCATCTTGTCCTGCATAAGGCAAACCTTGGCACCAGAGGTGGGGCAGCCCAAGGGAGATGGTGAGGGCAGAGCCTCTAAGGCTGGTTCATGTGCTTCCCTGAAGACAGTGTCCTCCAGGGTAGGAAATGTAGCTACTGGGCACCTAGCACAGGTAGTAGTATCTGCTGCTCTGGGCTCCTACCACCAGTTTAGAGGGAACCAATAGTATTTGCGTCTAGCAACTTGGGAAGAAATTTTGGGGAAAAGTAGATTTTTGAAGATTAAAATAATGCTTCACTTGTCCCCCCAGAGTATTTAGAAGTAAATTCTTGTTTAGTGCTTGAATACTGTATTGAAGCAATAGACAGTGCATTTACAAGTACATCTCTTGTAGGGAAAGTGCTGTTTGCTTTGCCCGTTGCCCAAGAGGCATGGCAAGGAGCAGGGAGCAAAAACCATGGGATCATAGTGTGGGATCAGCTTTGATCAGGTTAGAAAAGCCTTCCTTTGCTTACAGAGATTCCTTCATCTCAGCAGGACCACGGTTCAGAAGCCTGATTTCAGGCACCCATTGTGGAAGCTGGTGAGCCAGCTGCAAAATTTGTACCTTTCACCAGTGTCCCAGACCCAGTACAAAACTGGAACTCCGGAGGATGGCTTTTAGCCTTTCTTGCCACAACTGAATATGTTGTTTTTAATATTAAACACACATTCATATTTAATCCAGAAGCCTAGCTTTCTGTTCTCAAACAACCCATTTGTAATGGGTTCTTCATCCAAGCACGGGAAAGAAATACTAGGTCCTGGAAGCCAGCTCCATAAAGAAACACAAAGAGTATCTTTCTGAATAGCACACAAGTGTGAAAGGAAACATGCAATTGCTGGAGAAATGGAATCATTTGTACTCAGTGAAGGGAAAAAAAAAAGAAAGAAAAAAAATAGAAGAGAAAGCTTTTCAAAAGGAGATCTGTGACTGAAGCTCTCCAGAACTGTTTAACCTGCTGGGGATATTTAGCAGATGAATTCTGACCCACGTTCTCCACTTTGCTATACCCTGTGACAGAGCGACGCAGCATCTGCCGCTTGTGTTCCTCTCCAGACACGCTCACAATGCCGGAGGAAACGGGGGAGAAAATTATGCAAATTGCTCTGAGCAGATTACTTTGACCAGCTGCTCTTCTTCCTCCTCAATCAAAGGTCTGCCTGCGAAAGCCAATCTAGATTATATATGTCAGTCGCATACTCTGAGGCTCAGCCACTGCCTCTTGGTTTTTTTCCTCCCCAGACAGGGACATTTCTTACAGCAAGGTAAAAATACAAACCGCTGAGGACAGCAAACGCTCAAAAGAGGGCACAAGGGGGTGGGAATTCCTTTTGGTTTTTGTGCGGTAGCACCTTGCCAGGTCTTTTGCTGGGTTTTGAGGGCTATTCCCAGAGAAGGTGGCTCACCTCCACGCTAGCAATTATTGAATTTTTTTATTAAGCATGATGAAATGTGGCAGAGGGAGAAAAAAATGAGCAAAAAGGCTCCCTAGACGGCGTGTTGGTGGCATGGCCTTAGCTGGTGTTATTAAACGCATGGGCTGAAAGCTGGGTAGCTTTACCCGATGCAGCCAGGGGTGCTGCTGGCTCTTTATTATTTGTGTTGTTCTTGCAAAGTGAGATTTATTCACAAACACAAACAGGGGCCAACCTGCTGGCGTGTGCTCACCACCCCGGCAGACGTGGCCGTGACGCTGCTCTCAGACAGACCCAGGGCTCCAGCCGCGTCCAGTTGCTCGAGGCTGGAGCTGCTCTCCCTCCCTGCCCTCTCCTGCCTCATGCTGCCTACCCTGCACCTTTAACAATGCTCAGAGTCCAGACAAGACTCCACAGCTTCATAAATGATTAATATAGTTTTCATTTAAGGAAAAAAAAGCAGAAGAATGCTGCTGCATCAGAGAGCACCTAACCCTGGCAGAACAAAATACAGCCCTGTCACAGCCTTGTGGCGAGCCAGATTTCACTGCATTAAATCATTATTAAGGATTTCTGTAAGTTTGATGGAAACTTCGTGTTTTTTTATCCCATATACAAATCAAAGAAAGTCCCATGTTAGTATGTGATAAAACACACACATAAATATGTACACACACATAAATATGTGAGCGGAATGTCGCAGCGGATCTGTTGGGATGCATCCTCCAGAGGGGGCAGTTCCAGTTAGAGGGGTTTAGAGAGATTAATAATTCGCTTGCCCTGGTTTATTTTTTATTGGTTCTATCCCATAGATTTTTCCCAGCGGATGCCAGAATTGCTGAAGATTTTAGCATTTCAATATCTGTCTCCTTCCTTGAATTCCTAATCCAAATTCAGTGCGGCACTGCAGGAGGTGCTGAAGAGCCTCACCAAGCAGGCATGTAACAGTTGCATTGCTGAGCTGGGGTCTTAGAGCATGAGGCTTAGTGGTCTGGCTCAGTTTCTACTGGTTTTACCTGCTTTGTGTTCACCCACAACAGCGAGTATAGGAGTGGGTATCATTAGTGAAAAGAAAACACAATCGAGCAAGCAAATTTTAATGAGTGGGCTATTTCTAACAAAAACTCTGTCTGTTGAGATGCTGAAGGCAGTCAGCATGAAAGAGCAGACCTCCCTGAGCTCTCCACCACCACCTGGCAAAGGTGAAGGTGACACATAAGAAATTGGAATCAGAAAAGATTATCTTCATTTTTTAATCATGTGGTGTGAAAATTAGACAAAATAAGTTAATGCAGCTGAAAGCAGAGTTCTTTTTTCTTTTCCTGGCCTTAAAGTGCTTTTATAAAGGTGTCTCCTAACACTTTGTCAGAATTAAAAACCCTGGTTTGATTTTTCACATAAGAAGTGCACTGGCATCCTCCAGTAAAATTATCACTTACATTGTATTGTGTACCACCCGTCTTTACAGAAAATGTTTATGAGAAGGAGACAGTAACAAATAAAACCCGCTGTGGGTTTGTCCTATTATTTCTGGATTGCCCATACTGCTTGCCTCAATGGCAGCAGGATCTGTGCTGACAGCAGAGGAGTCTATGGGACTAGCTGCTTGGTCTAATTTCTGTTTGCTGCCGGATAAGTCCGAGCAAGCCCCTGTTCAGGGAAAAGCTGCAATTACAGCTGTGATCTTGACACCAGAGTTCACCCGCTTTTCGGGAGAAGTTTGCAGAGGTTTGGAAGCTAATGAGCTGCAGCTAAAGCAGGGGGAACTCTGCAGCTACTTCTTTGGGGGGGGTTAAGTTCCTCGGCACTGTGTGCTGCTCAGCTTTTCTGTCTTGCTCTGGGCCCACAGAGTGCATGTTCTCACTTTATTTCTCCAAGATTTCTCCTTGGCTCTATTCTGCTTTATCAGAACTGTCTTGTACAAAGAATTCTGCAGTGTATTGATGGAATGAAAGTTACCAGTGAAAAAAACCAGCCCTTGAGATATGATGAATTAGCTGCATTTCAGTGGTAAAAATGGTCTCTCGTAGCCAGCTATTAACTACACTCTGGTGAATACATTTTCATGCAAGAGATGGTTTGCTATTTCAAAGGAGTCTCATTGAGACTTGATCAAGTTATTTTCAGAAGTTTCAAGTATTATTAGATGGTAAATCCTACTGCATGATTTTATAGTCACATCTTTTATTTGCTGTTGCTTTTCTGTGTATATTCAGTGAAGCTGGGTGGGTACTGAAGGAAAAGTAAAGCCAACTACTCTGAAGAAACTGGAAAAAATAGATCTGTTTTCCCGTTACTTTAGCTTAGTGAAGTATGACCTTGTATTTCATGGTACTGTGGAGCAGGCTGGAAATCATTCCCTCACCACCATGCTTGCATTTCTAAGCTGAAGCCAGGATTCTCCTTATCTTTTAGAGAGCACAGTCACTGATGTGCCATTATGGGTCATTTGTTAAAAACCTGTGCTTTCTATTTTTGACACACAGTTAAGAGGGTTTGTCTGTTTGGTTGGTTTATTTCAGTTTTAGTTTAATAATGAAAGGAAAATTCTAGCCAGCAGGATAGCTCAGAAAGGCAAAATGATTGCCTGTCAGATCAACCTCTCTAAAAGAGGAAAGAGATTGAGCCCATCAGTGGCAAGTGGGAAGGAATGACTAGTCCTGAGCAAGCTTTGGAGATGGATGTTACTCAAGAGCCACCGATCAAAACAATGAGTAATTGGCAATTCAGCAGAGTGGCTAATGAGTTATGTATGAAACAGATATCCCCTCACTTGAAGAAAGAAGTTTCTTTCCAGATCTGGACTAGACCAGCCTGTTTCTGCAAATGATCTGAGAGCATCTCAGATGCACTAATGCCATCGGAAATTTGAAATCCGTAAGGAATTGGATCATCCTGTATTTACTGGGTCTCTTCAGGGAACCTTAATTACAGAGAGGAAATGACTTGCTGGCATTTGCACTTTCCTGCTTTGCCACTGAATTCATCATGGTCAGTGTTTTCCGTGTCTACTTCCAGTTTACCCAGGCTGTAACTTCAGTGGATCCTTCACTGGTCAGTGTGTGGTGAGACGTCCAAAGGAATACTCCAGTGCTGAAATAGCTTCTGTTGAACAAAGGGTATTTTAGGGAGAGGTTCTTATTGGATCTGCTGTATTCAAGATGGTGAATGTATGGTGAAATTCTTGTTCGCATTCGGTGTGTAAAGGAAGGGTGTTAACTTCTGTACCTTACCTAAATTCTAACTCCTGCCCTTTCTGAAACCCATAATTTCAGGTGGATAAACTGTACTTCAGTGATCTATGTCTATTTTTTCCTGATGACAGTTCTTTGTGTTCCATCCCATAATTTACTGCATTTCACCATGGAATAATTGCTGAATAAATCCATAAATGTATAGACAACAGGGTGATCCCTTGTTCTTTCCCAGTTCAGACAAATCTTAAAAATGTTGGATCTTTTTTTCATATCTGGTCTTGGGGAAAGCACTGACTTGATGCAGAAGTGCCCAGTTGAAAGGCAGTTTCTGACCTGGCCAGTGCTGCTGTAAGTTACTCTGGAGCATGCAGTGGGCAGGAGATGGAAATGGAGATCTGTTCTGTTGCAGCAAGGATGACCTGCTGCCCCTTGTCTTTTTTTTTTTCCTCCTCCGAGGCATCCTTTGCATCTGAAAGTAATTCTATCCCAGTGGGACATGGTTCTTCCTCTCAGGATGCCTTGAGAGTTAGACCTACAGGGGATGTGAGGAGCCTTGAAAATTCAAGTTGCTGTCTGTGGCACTGTCAGAAGCACAGAGCAGACAGTGAGAGGGAAGAACATGCTGTTTTGCTCAGCCTTCACACTGAGATGCACCATGGTTTGCTTGCTAAGTTCCTCGTGGCTTTACTCTATCACTGGAGAGTGATGTGGATTTATCCCATTTCATTTTCAGATGCACAAGCTGAACTTAAAGCTGGAATTGGTGGATGCGGCTTTTCCTGCCCTGCAGAATGAGCTGGTTTGACAGGAGCATCAGCAAGGGAGGATAAATACAGAGACGCACTGTGTGATGGTAATCGCTCCTACAGCCCACCTCCTTGATGCTTCTGAGCAGGATCGCAACAGAAACAAGAAGAAAGGGTTTCTCTCTCAACTTGGTGCTATAATTCCCTCCTTCTTCTTTCTGTCCCCCTCCCCAAAATCCCCAGGAAGGCAGTGAAATCTGATAGGCAGTGAAATCAAAACTGTCCTGTTACCAGGTTACCCACCACTAGATCTGTGAGGGACTTGGGAATATTCTCTATGACTGAACAAGTGACTGCTCTGTCCTGGGGGTATAAATCTAGTGCAAGCTTGTCAGCATAAGCCTTGTATATTTACGGGAAGCTTTCAGAGGAATCGCACAGGATCAGAGTTTCTGTTCAGCTCTGAGACACAGCATCCCCAGCATGCCTGGGAAGAGAGAGGCACGTCCCAGGCACATGCTGCTGCTCCACTGCCAAGCCCTGAAGAGCAGTGATGCATTTGTGCTGATTTGTCACTTCTGGAACCAATGTAAGAGACCTGGAGTGGGAGCATGAAGGATGGAAGTGACACCAGGGTAAGGGCAAGGAACATTTGCACTATATTTAGGGCAGAAGCAGATAGTGGTAACAATTGCAAGGATCATATATAATGCAGTAAAACTGTCTACCTGAAATATAAACAAAAGCCCTTTCCTGAGGCAGTGAGGGGTGATCAGTCATGTTGACAGTCTCCCCAGCTAAGCAGCCAGGACATCTCATTCAGAAAGCACAGACAGGGTGTAGGGCAGTGCTTACTCATTTAATAGCATCCTGGAAACAGCATCTTTTCTCTAGTGCAGAGTCCTAACTCCTCTCTAGAAATTTTATATGGTCCTCATGGGTACGTGCTAGCATCTTTGGTGTTTGCTACACCCTGAGCACCACGAGGGTGGTATACATGCCAGGATGTAGAAGAAGATTAGAGGAGTTTAATTAGACTATGCTCTGAATGTAACTCATTCAAGGATATATGTTGATCAGCTGTATTGAATCCCAGATCAAACATACTAATTTAACTCCTGGATGCATTCGCTCTGCCTCTAGGATATTTCCTTTAGCAAGCAAAACAGGACAAACCCAACATAATTCAGTCCTGCACAAACGTGCCTCAGACCTGAGGAATGGGCTCTGCTTTCACATTTTATTTTTTCAGCCCACATGGAGTAAATGTATGGAAAAAATTCAATATGATTCCTATTTTTTTTTTTTCTTTTTTCCAATACATCCATTTTTTGGCCAGTCTAAGTGAGAAGATCGCAGCTAGTACATCTTATCTATATTATGCAAAGGAGGAAGACTGCCCTCATTCTTTGAGGAGTGAAAAGTAGGCAGACGTGTTCCATTGCTTCTTAGGGTAATTCCCATGTTCTAGAGAGCATCATCTCTTTTGGGCAGCTCTCCTGGTGCAGACAATGGTGACAGAAAGCTCTGTGAGCTGCAGGCTGCTCCGTGTGCTCCCTGTCGCATGCTAATTCTTTACCCAGGCTGCTTGTAGAAGTCTCAGAAGAATGAAATTCCACTCTGAGATATCCAGATACAGTTCAAGAACAAATCCTTCAAAGTGGTAAATGGAAGGTAAGAGATACAGGGGGAACCAGATCCCCAGCCTCTGCATGCAGGAGGAAAGCATTTGATTGCAGTTTTATTGTTCTGCCTGTCAAAATTGATGGGCTGTTCAGAACAAGGAGCTGTCCCTGGGGAAAAGCAGCCCGTGGCTGGGTTAGCAGTGGTGGCTCTGGGACCAAGAGTGAGTAGTGGGGAGAGGCTGGGGCTGGACTGGTGGCAGCCGTGTTGTGTTCAGATGTGCCTTACTTTAGCTGTAACTAGCAAAGTGCCCCCCTTCCTATCTGTTCCCAATCTTGGCTACCAGCCTTTCATCTACACTCATAATAAATTCACTTGTTAATTGGAAGAAGTAAATATGATGAGCTTTTGATACAGTTCAAAGGAGCAATAGCCAGTTTCTTGATTCCCACATTGGCAACTCTCCTTCCTGTGTGCCCCAGAATCAAAGTGCAGCTCTTGCTGCAGCAACTGTCAGGTTTTTTACATCTTTAGATCAAAAGCCTGGCTGCAGAAAGCAAAAAAAAACAAACAGCCCAACACCCAACTGTTTGGATCTTTTTTCCCCTACAATTATTGTCACATCCATTACTCAGCAGAAGCCTGGGATGCCCTTTCATTCTTACACAAATACTTTCTTTTGGGATTCATTTAAAGTTTCCTTGTGCATGAAGTGGTCACTTGTCAGCTCTCCACCTGAAGGGGTGAGGCAGAGAAAGCACAGTCAGCTAAAAAGGAACCCTGACTTCAAGCATTTATAATGAATATTGACAAAAAGAAGGGGTGGGGAGGAGTGGGAATCAAAAGCTCAAAAATTGCTGATTAAGCAAAACCCAATTGCCTCCTGCCTATGGTAGAAAATGGCATCATTAGGAGGGATGGAACAGGGCTGGAGTTATGCAAGTCCCAGTCGGGAGCAGTAAAGCTGTAACTCTTTCTCAGTCCAGAAAAGATGGGGATTACCTTTTTGTCTGGCTTATGAAATTTCAGCCCTGGAAAAGTCCCAGGCTATGGTGGTTCCCAAACTGGATCATATTTGTGGTCTCTGCAGCTCAGGCTCTGGTGCTCACTGCCAGAGGTGCCACACAGAGCAACAGCAGGAACCCTGCCATAGGCACAGGTGGGATATTTTGTCTCCCTATTGCAGATTACATCAAACCCTGCGTTAGTTAAGACATGGAGTCTGGTGTTTCTAGTCCTCATATCTTACCTCTGACCTAAGGGTGAGAGTGGTGGCATCACCATTAGACCAGTTACTTGAGCATGAACTGGGATGGAGCAGCACCTTGAGCTGATGGAGACCTCCAAAGAGACAGTGACTCAAAACACAGACCTGAACATCCCACACAGAGCCCTCCCTCTGCAGATATTTAATGGTAAGTCGGGCTGGGGGTGCCAGCGATGATTGGCCATTATTGATTATTAAATGCCTCACAGCTAATGAGTGGTGCTTTCAGGCTGGTTGTGTCCACGGCATAAAGGAAAAACACCAGGATTTGCACCTCCTGGCACTGCGGCGCCAAGAGAGGTGGAGTTAACTTAATAAATAAATAAATACATAATCTCCAGGCATTTACTTTAAGTCAGGACTGAAACACCAGAGGGGAAAGCTGCAGCACTGCTTCCCATGTACTCTTGTCTGTGCTGAGCGGACCCAGGCCCCTGGGGTATGGATTTCAAGAGCAATAAATTCACTCTAAAAATTTAAAAAGGATGACGCAGAAAACTTCAAAAAACCAAACAAACCAGCTTCACACAATAAAAGCCATTTCTCTCCTGACGTCTCTCTCTAGTTATGGCATGACACATCAAGGTCAGATACCCTGTCCCACAGGAGCAGGGCTTTATACAAGGTGAAAATCGTCCCCTGATGGTGTGTGATGTCTGGTGTTTCGTAACGATAAAGTTTACTTATATAAAACCCAGGATTCTCATAGTGGGACGTCATTTATAGCAAGTGTTCCCTCCCACAGTGCAGGAAAGCGCTGAGCTGAAGTGCCTTCAGGACACAGGAAGTGTCAAGGAGATATTTAACCTGCAATTGCTGATTCCAGGCCCTGTTGTCTAACTCCTGTATCATACCTCCTTCTGCACGCAAAGGAGAGCTCGCATCTGTAGCTCAATAAATTAGCCATTCATACCAGGAGGTTTCTCTGTGGCAGAAGCTGAACTCAACAGCAAGAATAATAATCCATATGTTTGTTATTGTGATTAGCTCCTCTGGAAGATAAAACTTAGAAAGCTCTGCTGGAGCATCACGAATGCTGCAGTGCTTAAGGCCCCTGGTGCTTTCTGTCAGGAAGGGGGATGTGAACAAGGATCCCCTCCCTGCCTAGGGCATTTCCACCCCACCGGTCTCCTCCATGGCTTGTTCTGCTTCCCTGCCATCCTGAGGTTTAAAAAATCTCTCTTTTGCTTTTAATGCAGTGGGTTTTCTCGTGCGTAGTCTCCTAAATGAATGCATAGGCTGTTCCTGGCGTGCTTTATGCCTTCATGCATTTTTAATGATTTACATGGAAAAGATTTTTTTCTCTTTCTCTCCCTCTCTTCCCCCCTTTTCTTCCTCCTTCACTCCCTTCTTCTTTCCTTAAAAAAATAAAAGAAAACTTAAAAAAAAGGAAAAGTAATGACTTAATACATATCCAGTGGAATTGATGGTTTGTGGGGGGCGGTTTTATAATTCCAGGTTCAAGTTTTTTCTATTTAATTATGCACTACAATTCTCATGAACTATAATGCAATAACAAAAGCATGCACCAGAATTGACATAAGTCTGTTCTGTATTAGTACGGGTATGGATACCGTGCTTTATGTGTGAAATAAAATATTTGGAACTAATGCTGAGTCTGTTTCTTTAGAATTACATAGAATACTTCTTCCTTTAAAACACTGAAACTGGGGCTCTCTGGTCTCTATTTGGCCTGCTTCTCCCCTGATAAATTCAATTGTACTCCATTTCATGATGCCTTATTTGTTTGTAACTGCCTTTGTAATACCTTAATTGAATAGAGGGTTCATATGTTAACCTGAAGTCCTCTATAGTATCTTAGCTTATGAAGGTTAAAAGTGATTAACTGATGAAAGGCTGCTTGCTGTAAATATTGACATTTCCTCAACCTGCTGGGGTTTTGATTAGCTCCTGAAGTTGCCTTAACATTTTTGTTTATCAGGTTATCAGCAATTCCCAAAGCTTATAAGCATCAGGACTTTTCTCATGCCAATTATCGCTAATGTTGCAAACACTGAAGGCAAATGCATAGCAGTATGTGGCTGAGTGCATTCATCACCTTCTAGTGGGAGTGCGTGTGCAATATAGACTTGATTGTAAATATTTGCACAAATGGGACTAATTTTGCAAAAATTAATTTCTCTTCCTTGCAGGCACTTCATTTCCTTGTCATCCAGTTTTGATGCTAATGTTTCTAAGTCACTTTGGTTTGTTGGAAAGAAGAATAGTTTCTGGAGCAAGCAAGATTGCTTTTTACAGCTGCAAATCATTTATGTGCAAGATTCTGCCTTGTCCAAAGGCAGCTTGGATTTGACAGCAAGTGCTGGTGAACTTTGTAATGTTTGTAGCTGGTATTTTAGAGAATTCCTCTGAAATCTGTCTTTGGTCCTGGCTCTGAGTTCCTCAGCTTTTCCATAAGTGTTCCTGGCAATGAATATTTAACCCTTCTGTTTACCAGAATGTTCATAGAGATTAAAAACTTCTGAACCTGTAAAAAGTCAGATTTTGTAGGATGGCTACCTCTGAAATGCCTTGTAGGTAGCAAAATGATATCAGATGGATAAAGCAACCTGTCATGCAGCTTGTAAAGTCAATACTATATATATCTCACATCTTTTCAGCACTCTTTACTGCAAACTGCTCACAGGTGACCCAGAGGCTTCACAAACAGGAGAGAAAACCCTCCCACCACCAGGAATAATGTCAGGGGCAAATTTAAGCAGGGCGGTGTAGGTGAGTGGCTCCATGAGATGGAAGCTGTGGGGATGCGCAGAGCTACTGGGGTCCATGTTGGGCTTGTGGTTGCCCTGATCTGAGGATTCACCTCTCCTCCAGCCTCGCTCCAGAGACACAGTGGTAAAGCTCCTCCTTGCCCTTTTTCCAAGCAGTTCTTAACAGCTATCAGCTTTATTTTAAATTAAGCATTGCTATTGTGGGTTCAGGATCCATCCTTTGCGAGGACAGGACTGCCTCGCTTTTCATTAGCTTGTGACCTTCATGATCTGTTGAGATTTGAAATCTCCTTGGGTGTGATCCTGCCTCTCTTTCCTTAGGTGTTTGGACCATTTCTATTTCTCTTGCATAACTCCTATTATTGTCATGCATGCCAGGATATTTCTCAACAGGCAGCAGCCTTAGCAAAGAGTGGGTGCTAAAGTATGTAAAACTCTAGCTTGCTGGTTTCCCTTCTGATTAAAAAAAACCAAACCCAAACAACACAGACATTTGTGATTTAATGATTTATTTTCATGTCGTCTCCCACCACCTCTCCCCTTCCCACCATGCAGAGGGGACATTTCTTAGCTGCCATTAGTAGTATGTTCTTTATAATGTTAAATATCTGTTTTCACGGTTGTGTTTTACTTCACAAATTATGACTTGGCTGTGATGTGACCTGCCTAAAGGTGTTTTCTTTAAGATAGTGAAAATCTTTCAAATATAGCTGTGGCCATGGCAAAAGAAAGCTGCACATAAGTAACACTTCTGGTTTCTTGTAAAAGAAATAATTTTTAATCTAAAAATACCTAAAGCCATTATGTTCTTCTGGGTTAGGAGAATTTCAAGGTCTGAGCCTTTCTTTCTTTTCATCACCCAAACAAGTTGCTATGCATGTGTTCATTTCTGTCATCCTGGTCTGAACTTCTCAAGGGCTTATGTTGCACTAAAGGAATGAATGCTGAAAATATTAGTTATGGCATTCATAAACTTTATCCTTAAGAGCTGTGACATGCTGCAGATTCACTTGTAAGTGGACAGAGACTTTCTCAGTGAGTCCCAGAGCTGTGATGCCATCAAGGAGCAGTAGCAAAGAAATCTGTGTACTGAAACTTGCAGCAAAGCGTAAAATGAAAGAATTCCTTGTGTTTCCTGTTAGGTGATGAATATTCACTGATTCAGAACAATGCTCACCAGAAAGAGAGATGTGATGGGTTTGGCTGAGTTCTATTCCATCCTTGACTACATTTATTTTCCCATGCCTTAACTTGACTAAGTCTTGCTTGTCCCCTACGTGTCATCTCCTTTCAGCAAACATGGAATGAAACTCTGGACACAGACACACTTCATCAGTCAGAAGTGCAAGCAAGCACCAGGCAAAGTACTCCAACCTATGCATTGCCCTTGTAGAAAAGGAGAGTGAATAAAACACCTTTCTATGTATAAGTGCAATTTATACTGAAACAGTGTTGCATTTTAATAAACACTATATTGTGTATCACTTTAATCTTAAGAGGAAAATAGCTTAAGTTTTTTGTTACTTGATGTGTTCCTAAGGGTATGCTGCACATTCAGCTGCTGCCTTACTTTTAATGGAGGCCTTTTTAAGGTCCTTAAGCTGCCTTTGATGCCTGTTTCTACTTTCGTGCTCAGGATTTAAAGTGAACCCATGGGCTGAGTGCTGCACAAGTGGAATGGCTTCCTAAATGCTATCCTTGAGACTTGTATATGTGGAAAATGTGTTGCTGCCTGCTCTAAGGGGAGGGCACTATACTTGGGTGGATAAGCTGAAGGCATTGCCAGCATCTGCTTGGCATTAAGGCAGGCAGATTTCAAAGGCATTAAAGCGGCCAGGTTCCTCTGGAAGTGAATGGGTGTGTGCCACCTCTGAACTCCTTGCAAAACCCAGGCCCTGTATGCTGGGGAAAGGAAGTGTAACCTTTTACATCAGCTCCACCTTCCTTGCCTCTTTAAGATGCACTGAAAAGTAATCCTGCACCTCCCTGGAAGATCAGATCTCCCTGAACGCCCATTCTGCAAGGGTGAGCCACCTGCATGAGTCATGGCTGTAGGGGCTTCTCATCCTTTTGATTGAAAGGCATTTAATGAATATCATCTTAAGTGCATCCTGAATTAGTAACAGCCAGGCAGATGTAGCTATTCTTGTGCTGGATGTCAGAAAAAGAAAGGAAAAAAACCCAAAAAGGGACTTTATGCATCTGAGCCCCTGGAAGGATGGAGCCACTGTGCTTCCCTGGCAGCAGAGCTTCTGCTCTGCCGCCTTGGATCCCATCACAGCTGCAACAGCCCCATCTAGTCCTGTTATCTCACCCTGGCTTGCAGCAGTGTGACACCCTGTGAGGCTCAGTTCGCTGCAGCACAGCACAGCTTACCTGATGGGATGTATTATTGATGCTGAGGAAATGCAAGTGTTACAAGGGCTTTGTTCAGAGCCGCTGAGCCAACAAACAGCACAGAAGTAGCTAAAAGCAGGGAGTGTCAGTAAATTCATAAACGCACTTTGTTTAGCCCTTGATTTAGATGTCTGGCCCTTTATTCTAGGTGCCCAAATCTCCACTTGCATTTTTCTTGTATCAGCAATGAAGACTGTAAGTGTTACAGGGAATCCTGGGGAGAAAGCAGTACCTCAAAGGCAGCTGCAGAGGAGTAGTGCCTGCAAAGCTGGCCTCAGAGTCTAAAGAAGGATGGGGAGGAAAAAGGGATGTATACATGTGTGTGCCCCCATGAACCTGTTTCTAGCCACTAGGGAGAATAAGGAGCAAAATCTATAGCTGAAGATCTGTAAGATTTTCATGTCTCTCATAAATTGGTGAGTATTCATTGTGTGAGCTGGCATCAAAGTTCTGAGGCAGTTCCCAAAGGACTGGCAGAAGTGCCTGAGTGTGCCGGCTGCTCCCTGAGCATGCTGCTCTGTCTCTCCTCATACCTGTCATGGACACAGAGCCGGTCTCTGCTGCGAGGTAATGCTGCTTACTGGAAAGATTATGAAAGTCATAAAAATGTCAGCTTCCGTATTTCAGTTGTGTAAACTACACATGCACAGCGCTCTCCTCGCATCCCGTACAACCAGCAAGGGTTGCCTTTGGCTTTCTGCTTGAATAACAACAGGGACATCTCCCACCATCCTGATGAGGCTCTGTGGTTCAGCCCTCTCCCCGGCATTGCTGCCCTCACACGGTTCTGGATGTGGCTGAGCTCAAGGGGGGGTTGGGGCATGAGGACATGGCCAGATGCACCATTGCTACCAGTTTAAAATAGGATGTGATGGGAAACGTTGGCTGGAGGTTTGAATACTGCTGGTGCGGCTGCATGAAATGTGTGTCCCTACCAATTGTTACTTGTGCAGAAAAGACTGGGTATTTCAGGAGCATATAACTTATGAAATAACTGGGTATTTCAAGAGCATATACTAAATATAACAATAGTAGAGCTGTTGTTTTAAAAGATGGCCACTTAAAATGGATTATTAAAGCAATGAGTGGATGCTGGTAGTAAATCCTGCAGTTTAGGGGGTGAATTTTGGCAGCAGCCCATCAAAAGAGAATCCCCACACTTTGGGTCTTGAAGGGAGCTAATAAAGAAAAGGAGACAGATGAACACCGTGAAGCATGGAGCTGTGTGTGACTGTGGGCACCAAGCCTATCAAATCTCTAGGTTTAGCACGTTTAGCAAAACCAGAAGTGTTTAGGCAGATATCTACTGGCTTTCTGGGCTAGACACAGCTGTTGTTGGGGTCACACAGAGGCTATGCAGCTGCTCTACCTGTTATGTATGTCTGCATCAGGTAAGTCTCATGGCAAATGCCAGTGGCTTTATCACCCAAAACTCTGTTTCAAGCGGGGTCGGAGGATTTAGGCACATGCGTTAAGTGCTGTGCAAGAGGTCAGGTCTTTGGAGCAGGAGTCACTTTCTGTTAGACTCCATATGAGCCTCTCCAGTGATTTCAGGGCTTTGTATTGGTCCCTTATCTGTGATTAAAAGACTTTTTAAAGTGGAACTTGGCATGAAAACCAGGTGTGAGTGTTACATTCCTGGCATGGAGCCATTGCAGACCCTGGTGTCCAAAGGTTGGTGGCTTTGGGTTCTGCACTACTCTGCCTATTGTTAGAGCATGTTCTTCTGTTAGACTGGGGTATTTTTTGCTATTTGCAAAAGTGACTGCCTTTGCTGCACACATGGAAGTTTTAATAATTATTCCCAAGCAGCTCTGAGAGTTTTTTAACATGGAAACAAGTTCTACATTACTCGTTAAATTGGTCAAATTTCAATAAAGTCAGGAAAACATCTTGAAAACAGCATGAATATAATTTACAAAGAAAACAATCCAAGCGTTACTGCCAAAGAGTTTTCCAACAGGAAGGAAGAAAGAATTTCTCTTTCCCCCCACATAGAATGACTGTACTGTACGTTAAATTAAGTGGTTTTTAGAGTGAAGGAAACGACCACAGGATCCATAATGTTAATAAGAGTGAAGCTGGTACCCGTTGTGAAGATAGGTCATGCTTCTTTGTTACCTTCCTAGGTAGGTTGCGTGAATCCTGGCTACCAATATTCATTTTCCTGTAAGTAGCTCTATATCAGCCTCTTTATCCTAGATGAGCTCTTGCTTGCCATGTTTTTAAATCTAGCAGGAAAACTCCACATGGAGTGAAGTTTGGCACAGAGGGTCTGGATTCTCAGCAAACATGGAAGTGAATGTGATGTTTTTTTCCCCCTTAATATCAGATTGTCTTTTGATCAATCTGCTGAAGCAGAGCCTTCATGAACCAAGTGCAAAACCATGGGCTGATCTGCCCAGTGCAAACCTCCCTGGATTCCTCAGGACCATCACTGTGCAGCGAGGCAGTGCCTGAACCACTGTGGGGTAACCTTGCTTCAAGGGTCTCATTGCAGGTGGTGATTTTCCTGCTTGGAGTTCAAAGATGGAGAGCGCAGCAGAGCACTAACAGCGAATCTCATGCTGATTTCTTAATAAAATCGATTCAAACGTATACATGCCATGCTACACGTACAGGGCCATGTCAAGGGGTAGTTACAAGCAGACACTGACTGAAGGCATTATTACTGTAATTACTTGTACTATCAAGACCACTACCTGAAAGGGAAATATGAACCAGATCCAAACTTGCCTGATGATAGAACTAGATATAAAACTACAACTGTGTCTGGCAACCACATTTTGCAATTTTGAGATGTTTTTGCACTGACATGAGAAGTAATCTTTCCAAGTTTTTTGCAATATAACACTTAGACCTCAATATCAGGGTCTGGACTGGTTGCACATTCTCTCCTTCTTTTGTTCAGTGGAATAAATCAGTCCACCCTGAACTTCACAAACCTTTCTGTTGAAATTTGAGGCAAAATCAAGATAATTCCTGAAAACATTTTAGCTTTGGTAACAGGGTGAATATTTGCTGAAAAATAAAACCCCAAGAAACCTTTTGGTAGAAGCAGTTCCAGTGCATTTTCTCTGTCAATTTGTATATGATCTTCCCCCAAGACTCCTTTGCAAGTGATGTGAGCACAGGCGTGTGGTGGAGAATGGCTGGGCAAAACCCACAGACTTTTTTGGAAGTGCTGCATTTTGCAATGGGGCTGCTGTGTGTTTGACACTTTCAGAAGGGTTGTGAGGTTTAATTAACTAAAGCACTTTATCATCATTAGAGAAATGGAGTTCTACAGGGTTGTTAGTAGACTTTTTAAGGGCAACATCTGTATAGGAAAAATTAAAATCTCAAACTATGTTTCTCACCAATAGCAGTGGAGGGAGAAACATGGAAAGGGCACAGCTACTAATTAAATTATTGTGCACTTCTCCCCCCCACCCTTCACTGTTAAACAGCTGTGCTTCATCTCTGAGGCATATTTGTCTTTATCTTTGGCCACTTTGTCAGAGCTGGCAGAAGGAGTCTTAGGTGGGGTTGTTCTCTTAACAAATTAAACAATGACCAAAACTTTGCTCATTTCTTCCATCATTATTTCAGATTTCCATGTTTTCATTTTGACTTTACAATATAGAAGCAGTATCTCCCTGCTCTTGAATATGGAGCAAGGGGCGGGGACAACTTGAGGTCTGTAGGGCCTAAAAAGGTCTGCCTTTTTCGTAAGACTGTTCAGGGATTTCTCTATGCTCTGTACCATCCACCTACACAGAAAGATAATATAGTAAAATGCTTTTGCAGCATTTTAAGTGCATAAAAGTGCTCAGGTCTATAGCCTGTGCTTAGGCAGAGTGAGATGGATTTTACGTGAGCTAGGTGCCTGTAAGGGGTAGTAATTACTATTTGATATAAGCCGTTTGAGATCCAAACATTTCCAGTATTTTCTCTCTCTTCAGTTTTGTGCCTAATGACACATTAAATCCTCTGATGGTCAACAGACTATATAAATACCCAACCCACCTCCATCTTCTGCTGAGGCATAATACAATTAACAGGGAAAACCCAGGTACTTGCTTTTGCTAGTATTTTAAGTCTCCTTCTGGCCAGTTTGGCAAGCTCATGTAGGAAATCTGACTTTGAACCTTAGGCTTGCATCTGGGCTTTATCATTTGGTTGTGCCAGTCTCAGTGGAGAGCGCAGGTGAGGGAGGAAGGAGCGGGAAAGGTAAAAACAACACAGAGAAATGCCAGGAGAGGAGTCTGAGTAGAATTCAAGGAAGCAAAATGCTCAGATAGTGGGAGCAGTGGGAGAAGGGGCTAGGATTAGAAAGTGAGACCCTGGCTGCCCTGTGTCTTTTGTACAGAAAATCCCAAGTCTGTTGTACCCCTGGGACCTAGCAGTGATGGTTGCTTACCACTGTGGACCTTTCCATCTAATGTTTGACTGAGAAAACAAGAAGGCCAGGTTCATGTGTTTGAATAGATGCAGGTGCACATCCCCTGGTGTCAGCAGGCACGTTTGCACTGGGTCGGCTTGACTGGAGTGTATGCTCTACACTTGTGGCATTGCTTTGTGGCTGCTGAGGTCTTGGGCTGAGGGAGTTTGATCACAGGGTGTCAGCCACAGCCTGGGTTTCCCTTTTGCTTTCCCTTGCAAAACTTCAAAACCAAATAAGCAAACCCCTCCTGGACCAGACGGGCCAAACCACCTGCAAACTGCTCCAAATTAAATAAATTTACTTGGAGTCTGGAAATATCCATGGTGTGCTGGGCAAGGCTTTCTGGGCTTAATGATCCTGACCAGCAGGTTTGCTGTGGTTTACAGCTGGAGAATACCTCAAAGGACTGGAGCAGGACACACTGACGCTGCCTTCTTCCAACAGAAATCAATGTAAATCTGCTGGGAAAAGGCACTATCTCAGCTGCTGACAGCCACATCTGTGTGAGTTATTTCCAGTTGTACATCCAGAGTTGAGTGTTGGCTTGTCAGTGAGGATGGCAACTGGTTTGGTGCTGTGAGACCTGCCCATCCCCGGTAGAAAATACAGTCGGTCAGTGCCTGCCATCCTGAGGTAACCTACTCACCCAGTAACACTCAGTGGTGTCCCTTATCACCCTTCCTGCTGCTGTGCTGAAATGCTGGGTGAAGGTTGTGATGATCTTCTGGCAACCCCCAATGGAAGAAATAGAACGCCAGTTTAAAGTAAAAAGCAAAGGCTCAACGAATCTATCATTATTAATCCTGCTGTCAGTTTTAATTTTGGGGACATTACCTCACTCAAGACTCGTTGCAGAGAGACCTGCCAAAAATGGTGATGTCATCATCACCAGGCACATCTGACCCTGGCTGCTGATTGCCAGTGTTGAGTGCAAGTTAATAAATCCCCTGGTACCTGGATACACATTGGAGTTTTATTACAATGCAGGCATTCCACGATACCCTGGTAATTAAAGAGTCTGGAGCAGAAAGAAACCAAGCCACTGTTTTCTCCCATTTAGAGAAATTGTAAAATATAATTGTCTTTCAGATCAGCTTCCTGCAACCGTCATGTAAACCTGTGTTTTAATTGTAATGAAATGTTAGGAGGAAAACTTGGATATAGGCAGAAATACAAGATAAAATTCAAGTGTGAGATGGGATCTGCTTCCCCAGGATTAGTACTCACAAAGTGGCTGCTAATTTTGTGCATCAGGGAAGAAGCCTGAGATCCCAAAGCAATGAGCTGGCTGAGGGACCTGATTGGGGCAGGGGAGTCTGTGACAGTTCCATGTGTGTCTGTTAACTCTGCTAGCCACCAAACCATCCCCATCCGTCTGTCAGGGTGGCCACTGTTGTCCTCATACCCCGTTCCAGGAAAAGGGCTTAAATTGTTTTGTGATCTGGCTGGTGGAGGCTGAGGACAGCCACTCTGTTGCCAGGCTGAGGGGGACTTTCAATGCAGATAGTGAGGGAAAGCTTCAAGCCAAGCCTGACAGTTAGGGCCTCCACAGAGGCAGAAATATTTCCATTTCTGAAGAAAACTGCAATTCTGGCATCTCCATGTGGACTCAGGTGTGGGGATGCCACCACAGTCATTTCTCTACTTCCCTGCCACCCCAGTGAGCTTATTGCTATGAGAATTTTGGGTGCTACTCTCTAGCAGAACAGCAGAGCATCCAGGTCTGAAGTCCTGAATAGGAGCAATATGTATTGGTTATGAGGAGTGGATCTGCATTTTTACTCTTAGCACATTTCCAGACATAGCCACAAGATGAGACACAGTATTCATAGGGTTGCCACATCCCGATGACAGTAGCAGCATAACTACGCCAAAATTTATAGAGCCCACTGAATAGAGCAATTGAAGAAGTCACATTGACAAAGCAAAGCCTTTGAAAGCGGGAGCAGAGCTGGGAGCTTTCACACTGGAGAAAGCTTTCAAGTCACACTTGTTTGGAGCTGACATCTGTTTACCTTTAAAGGTCTATAAATAATATTACCTTTCCTCTTTACTGACTACTGGAGATGATGCTTTGCTTCTGTTTAAGGACCCTCTCCTCCTCTATCTTGATATTGGAGTTGTCTGGCTGAGCTATTTGACATCATCATCATCACAGAAGTTTCCCCTATCTCTATAGCAACATATGATGATGCCACAAACAGATTATGCAATCTGTGTAGGCTCAGATAGAAGGAGTGGCAGGACTGGGAGCTCAGATTTAAACACAAATGTCTCTAATAGCAGGGGAATACAGGAACTTGTTGGCAAAGGACATGTTTTTTTGTACAAACATTCTCATTTTCCAAGTTTTGCTCTGGTGGGAAAGTCCCTCCTCACAGTCCTTTTTATGCATGTATTATCCATACACATTCTCACACAGATATGTTTATTTGTGTGCAAATGGATATACGCAAATGCAATACTGCTCAAGCATTGTGGAGGCAGCTCTCCACACACAGACTAATGCAGCCAGGATTTACTGTGCTTCACTCATCCTCAGCACAAAGATGCCGTGGGTCTGCTCAGACCTCGCACTGCTTCTTCAGCAGAGGACTGCCCTGGCAGACCCCACTGAATATACTTGCTCATGTCTGGGAGCATTGGTGCCCTTGGGTAGATGGGATCAACAGCCTCCTCCTGCAGACCCACCCTGCCTTTTCTCTACCAGGTTTGTCCTGTGGTTAAAGCACAGGAGAAGCATGAGGGCAATTTCTAGTATCTGCTCTCCCAAAAGTTTTTCAGCAAAGCTTAAGGAAATGTCTTTGAAGTCTCAGTGCCTCAGTTTCTCCAGCACTAGGACAAATAAATCTCATTCACTCTTGCTTCTAAGTGCTCCAACTCTTTGGTGAAGAGGTCCATGGAGACTCCACAGAACATGCTTGTGGGTGTTTCTTCTATGTTTATCTTATTTTTATTAAACCTATAAATGCATCCTATCTAGCACATGTTGTCAGAATCAATAACTGTGCCTTGTTAGCAGTTTTTCCATTTATGGCATATTGTCCTGACATAGCTGTAAAACCTCAATGAATATGGTTTTAATAACCCAATGGTATTTAACTTACAATCGCTGTCTTATTAAGTCTAAATTAAATCCTTACTTGAGACACTTAATTTAAAGTGTGACTGATCTTTTCCTGGCCTAGAAGGAGATACTTAAGTGACAATTCTTCCAATTTGGCCACATGGCTGAGGGGGTGTGATTTAAAGAATGTATTTTGATGATACTACTCATCTGGTTAAAGCTGAATTGCATCATTTTATGAACACTCAGAGACAGGATCAAATTAAACCAAACTTCCCACCAAGTTAGCTCAGCTGAGCTTCAGAGCTTAGCACTGTATTCAAAACACACACTTATTGTAACTATCCACTCATCAGCATCTGCTTGGCTTTTCCAAAGGAAAAAATGAAGTACACCATGTTTTTCTACTCAGAGCCTCTTGTGGGGTGCCTTTTGAGTTGACAAAGACAAGGCTTACATTCTGCTGTGGGCACACTAATAAAATAAACCTAATAAAATAAACATTACATGCAATAACGATGCTACTAAATCTAAGTTCAATGTGTAGCTAAAGTGTTACCCACAGATCTATTTAGAGTGATGTGCCTGGACTTCTTTCCATCCTTTTCCAACCCAAAGTCACATAAACATTTGTTAAACTGAAAGCATCGTCAGGACTAGTGGGAGCTCCATAAGCAACTTTGGCACGTGTGAAGCTGCGGAGGGTGCAGCACTCACAGATAAATGATGTGCTGTCATGTCTGCATGTCGAAACCACCCCTGAAGAGTAGCTAGATCTAAAGGTCTGGAAGAAAACTTCTGAACAAAAGAGCTGGGCAAGACACTGGAAGCTGTCACATACTCTGCTGTTTTGCTTTGTGCTTGGCCAACCAATAATTGGTTGGATTAATGCAAGTTGTGTAGTTGAAGGTGCACCATAAGCCATGATAACAGGAAAACACCCTTTAGTACAGATGAATATAGGGTCCTCAGGTTTATGTCTGGGAAGACAGTGCAGCCAAGTGACATGGGCACTGCACTGAGTGGTGGGGTTTAGACTCTAGGCCTTTGACAGCACTGGTGGAAAGTTAGGCAGCACCCTCATTATTATGGCTTGCACCTCATATTCTAGCTGCATCCTAAGCTAGTCTCTATATTTTTTGCTGAAAATAGACTCTGGAATATATTAGTTCATTTTCAGTGGAAGCTTGTTCCAGAAAAAGAAATAGGAAAAAGAATCCTAGAGTTGCAGAAATCTTTTTATCTGCTAAATAAGCCTCTGTAGATTTACCTGTTGTTGTGATGAATGATATGGCTCAGCCCCCATGCTGGCTGCCACACTATGTCTGTTTGGGCAGTCACTGGAAGGATGTGGTAGAATTGCTGGAGAAACACACCCTCAAGAGGTCATCTGGACAGGCTGATGATTTGTGCTTGCTTTCTAGCAAGCTTGGTGATGTTGCCCACTTTTAGAATAAACTCACCCTTTGCAGCGCTTCAAAATCTTTCTTTATCAAAGCCACAGCTGCTGGATTTATGGGATTACACAAAAGTTTCTGCTGTCATTCAGAAAACCACGGGAAAATTGAAGTCCAAGTGATTTCAGGGGAAGGGTTCAAAAGTGTGACCAAAACCAGAGGTCAGGTATGATAATGAGGATAATGTATGTGTATTCCTCCTTTAAAGACCTCAAAGTTATCTGTGAAGCATTGTCATGACTGCTTTTGAGGCTTGATTCCATGATGTCAAGTGCTAAGAACTGGCAATACTGCTGCTGTATGCAAGTAAAGGGGCAGGACAAGGTCAGTTAATGGCAAGGGGCCTCACCATAAAGGGGGTAGGAGGTCTGGTTGCAAGGCAGCTGCCAGAGAATAATCAGGACTGCCTCAGAATTAAAAACTTTGGGGTTTTGCAATACCTTTTACTGGGTGCAACCTCACAAGGGGCTCAGGATAGAGAAATATTATTGATATATAATCCTCTGAAAACAGTTTGAAAGTGCAGTCTGTCCTGAAAGCAAGGAGAATGTGCGTTGTTAACATCACCACCAGTAAAGTCTACACTGAGGGCAGTGTAACACTTCAAGTAAAAATATTTGTGTTTCTATTATGTCTTCCGTCCAAGAACTTAACTGCTATTTGGTTCAGTTCAGTCTTGATGATTGATTTCTCCTGGATGCTGGGGTGAGAATTGTTTTAACAGTTTACAGATGGATAAATGAAACAGGGAGGTGTCCTGTGTATTGGCCAGCACTGTAAACTAAGCCACTGGCAGAACAGTTGTGTCCCTGTTTCATCCCAGTCAGGTTTGATCCTTCTTTTTTCCTTTAGTAAAAAATTTATCTTCCTCCCTAGCATGTGTACACTTTAATAGCTGAATCACAGCAGTAGAAAATGACGAGGCTGAGGACACTGATGAAGACCTTTCACAGTGATATTTACTCTTCTTGTTCTAAATCTGGAACAAACCTTATTGCAGTAATTCCGGTTCTGTGAGATATATTAGCTTTACACAGTTGTTGCTGCTATGCCTATGTATTTAACAGTTTTCTAAATAATTTACTGAAGCTCACAAGTTTTAAGAGCTTTTCCAGAATGAAAGAGAAAAGAAAGGACTGTGCTCACCCAGAGTGTTTTCTCTATACCTCTTTTCTCTATTATTAATTAGGAAGGGTTTCAAGTGATAAAACCAGCTTGTTATAAGTCATCCACATGCTAAATTAAAGTGGGCAAACTGACATGGCAGTTAAACCCTCAAAGCCTGAAGTCAATCAATAAAATCTATGGAAAATTACTCTGGGCAAATTAACATCCTTTAATACATAAATGCAGATTTATTTTTTTTTTTCAGGTCTCTGCTTAATAACTATGCACAAATTTCCTGTCCATCCCTATCTCATCCCAAGCCAGACACCACATGCCCTCCCTTTTCCCCCAGTACATCTTCATCAGAGTCCATAACTCTCCAGAGTGGACTGACAGCTGTGGAAAAAGCAGTGGGTCAAGCTAGAAGCCAGGCTGGCTGAGGACACTGCCCCAGCTCCTTGCCGTCCAATGCTCTCAGTGTGATCCGATACAGAAAAACCTACTAGTAAAGTTGTTGAGGTTAATTTGTCTCTGTGTGACAAAGCCAAGTTACGGAGCATCTGTAGGGGAGCGGGAATGTCATGTGGCATGGGAGGAAGCAGGAAAGGATGATGAGTATCTGGAGGCAGGAAGAATTCCTAACATATGTTTGTTGTTACCTGCAGAGTTTGTACACGCTATCTGTTCATGATTGCCTGAGTCCATGGCTGAGAGCAGCACAGAGGAGCTGGAAGAGCAGGCTGGGGAGAGCCAGTCATGGTGCCCACCAGCAGCAACCCCAGTCCTGAGCCAGGTCAGTGGTGTGACCTCTCTTCCCGATCTTTCTGACTATTTAAATTTGTCAATCGCAACCTCATTGAATGTGCATGCAGAGAATCAAACTGGATTCAAACAGCTTAGAGAGTAAAGCTATTAGATCAGGTAGGTTACTTAATAGTTTCTGGGGCTAAGGACACATACCTTTCTATGCACCCTTGCAAGCACTCAGCATTAATAAATGAGGGCCTTTTTGTGGCACTGAAGAATTTATTCTCACATCATCACTGGGAGAAAGAAGATTTCATAGCTCTAATTTCAGAGCAAGTAGGAATTTGAGAATCTGAGCACAGAAGCTATCTACAAAACAGAGCTATTGTTTTCCTCTTAGCTCCTGTCTATGGATATTGTCAAATGCTTACAAGACTAGATAGCTGAACTAGAGAGCATCCCATGAACTTTATTCCCTTCCTATGCATCAGTGTTTCTAGAGCTCTAAGGATTTTGATTGAATGTGATTGTTTCAGATGATCTGGCCTAAGTCACCCCAGATAGAAATTGCCATAGGCCAACAAACTAAAGGATTTGAGGTGTTTTTAGTCTCATGATCAAAAGCTGACAGTTTGCTGAAGGAGAAAAGAGTTCAAGGCTGTGAAATGCAGGAGTTAATGTCTCTGCCAGTAAAGCTCTGGAAAGCATTTTCTAGATGTCTCCTATCAAGAAATCATTCTAATAAAAATTTGTCCTTACGCAAATTGAAATTTTCTGCAGGAAAATTCTGACTTTGCTGCATTACCCCCTCCCCTTGGGAAAATTTAAACAGGGCTTCCTGGCTTCCTGCTGGGAATGGTTTTGCCAATTTTATTTTCTGCCTGAAGGGAGAAAAACAAATTGATGCATGTTTCCCAACATGCAGAGCTGGGAGGAGGAGGGAAAGGCCAAGTGCCCTGGCTGTCTGCCTGCCACACAGCATGGTCACCTCTGCCCACTGGGCTGGGCAGGAGAAAAGGAGGTAGGGGTCCTGGAGGACTCGTCTCTGGAAACCTACCCAAAATTTTAGTTGAATTTTAACCTATTAAAAAGTTACTTTTTTTTTTTTTTTTCCCATGGAGCAAAGAGTGCAATTTTTTCTTTTTTTTTTTGTTTGTTTTCTTTTTCCCTCAGAAGAGATTTGCATTTTCTGGGCTGCTTCTCTCACACGACAACTACAAGAAAGCTGAAAGGACAATTACTTTTGATCAGGAGTCTACAATACCTTGGCAGCTGGAATTCCATCAGATAAGCAATATTTGATTAATATTGGACAGTAGGAGGAGACAATAAGGGATAGTATGGACATATTGGAAAAGCACTCACAAGAGCTAGTCATGGATTTGCAATACTCCAACACAGATTGCCAATGTTGCATTAAAATATTGCCTCAGAAGCAATTCCCTAGATCCCGTGCAGGGTAAGCTGATGAACACCCCCCTCCTTCCCCATTCCACATATCTCCTTCGATGATATTTCCATCCATTTCTGCTCTCTGTTGCCAGTGGCTTGAGCAAGGTTGGTTCAAATGAATTTAAAACAGGGATAAATGTTGTCAATTCCAGTCACGGCTTTCCAGTCTGTTCCCAGGACTGTCCCTAGGGCAGGCATCCCAGGTTGAATTCCCTCTCTCTATGAGAAGATTGAGGTAAGGGGTGGCAAAGAAAAAGCAGGAAAGGGAGAAAAACAGTAAGCAAGCAAATGATTTGCAGAGCAAGAGGATACTGAAGCTTTTGCATTTCTTTTCTTACTGTAGTTTATTCTGAGTCCTGCAAAAGCCTTCCTAGAGGAGGGGGAAGGGTATCAGTGGATTTGCATCTTACGTTACTGTTGACAGTAGGAGGTCTTAATTGGGGCACCAAAGAGCAGGTGTATGCTAACGTTAATCTTCCCTTTCACCTGTCACTCATGCAATGAATATGATCTTTCCCTCTCATTAGCAGCCCTCTGTCAAATGCCTGGGAAGCTTTGGAAGGGTCCCTCTGAAACTTGCTGGGATTGATTTTGCTGCCTGCGCTGGGTTATTACTGCCAAACCCGGGACAACTGCTCCCAGGGAACACATACGTCCAGTGGAGGTATGGATGAGCATCGCCTAATAGCCTCAAATCATATGTGCCTTGTGGAAAAATGAACAGTAATTCATATATTGGCCTTATGATAAACACAATGAGACTGGCTCATTTTGAAAATAGCACATTGTGTGCTTTAGTGTTACAGAGATGACCTTAGGAGGAAAGTTAACTTAGCAAAGATATTCAATTTGGTATTATCTCCAAATGTTGATTCCTGGAATCATTACTCACTCCATAGTCAGGCAAAACTTCCCTGGATTTCAAGGACTCCAGCTGAAGCCAAGAGGAAATTGGCCTGGGAGAGGATGAAATAGTAACTCTAGAATCTGAACCTCCATCTCTTGCAGTTCACCTATCACAGCAACAAAAGCCTAATCTTTCGCTCGAGCCATGCGGAATATTAGGAAAAAACTATGAGCAGCCAAGAGCAACTAAACCTGCTTTGTTTTGCTCTTTGTGCACCACAAACACTGCATGTTGTGAGGAACCTGCAGAAAAGACAAAAAATCTCTGTCTCCTGACCACACATTCCTTGCAAAGAGAAGGGAAAAATAAAAGGAAAGTAATCTCACAAAGAGTTTATTTAAGTCTTTTACATTCTTCAAGTGCTGCTCTGGAACAAGTTCCACTTTGGTTCATTCAGAGGTGAAATAAATAATTGTCTTTGGGGGAAAAAATATCACATGATTAAAAGTATTATATTCAGAGAGCAACCATTTTTTTGGCTGTGAGTGTGATTCAGGAGAACAACATCAGCTGCAGCCCATGTTCTGAGTCAGAACAGAATCCCATGGCAATCACAGCTGCTTCAGGGCCCTGGTGCTGGTAGATTTTCTTTAGGATGATGATGGTTGGCCTCTTCTTTTATTGTTCTCATCGGTTGTTGGGAGGTGGCTTTCTTTATCATCAGATTCCTTCCAAAAGCAGTAATACTGTGATTCAATATGATGGAAACTGAGAAACAAATGGGACTGACACATTCATATTGTAATTCTAACTCATAATCTGGTTTTTCCTTGCTGAGATTGGGTCATGGTATGAGAATTTTCTCATTCCTGAAATTAGGGAAAAAAAATGTCCAGTAGTAGTAGCTAATTGTTTAGCCTTTTGGGGGATAAAATACCTCTGGAAAAGCATAGGGAGAAGCCTTTGCTTTCCCGCCCAGAGAGCACATCTGGGAGCAACCTGTCTTGTTCAGACAGTTCGTCAGTGATGCAGAACTCTTCTGCCTACTAATATTACTCCTGGGCACCCTCCTGCAAGGAGGCAGCTGACACACACACTGTTAAAAGCTAGGGTGGTTTTGAAAGTTTCAAACATTATTTCTTTTATGAGGAAGAGGTGTCATGTCCCAGCTACCCAGGTTAGATGCCACAAATTGCTGTTGATTTTGCCTGTGGGTCTTTTCCCTAACCTGTGCTGCAAGGGGAAACTGTACAGCCCTGTAGACATGACAGGAGCTGGCAGACAAGATCAGGACCCATGTCTGCAGACCCATCACCTACTGCTGCTTAACTAGAGAAGATTCCACAACAGCCACATCCTAAACTTTATTACACTCCTGATTTGCAAGTATATTATTTGAATCGAACTTTCCAGGCCTAATCGTATGTAAAAATGAGGCTAATTATATCCCATAATGGTCCAATCTGCAATAGTGAGATGAAGTTAAGAGAAGGAAAATGAGCTTTCTTTAGCTGCACAACCGTCTTCCCAGGACCTTGGAGCAGCTGGCAGATGTCTTCTGTGCCTGCATCTTTCATATCAGTTTGGGAAATGCCAGTGAAGTTAATAGGCGTCCTCTTGCTTTCATGTTAGGTTTATCTATGGTTTTTACTTTGTGGTCCATGTATGGTCTTTACTGCTACAAACTTACCTTCACTGGTGGAAAACACAGGAACCTTATGGTCTTTTTCACATGTCATTTCAGCAGTCAAGTGATGATGTGAGAGCTACAGACCTTACAAAGGGCTGCAAAAGCACTTCGAGATCAGTAGGTAAGGGTTAAAAACTGATGGTGCAAGGTGCTTCTTAAAAGCCTATGTGAAGGAAGTAAATATTTCCCATGAAAAATTTTGAAACAAAATTAAAATGTTAAAATTTAATTTAAAATTTTTCAATTTGCTTTTCTCCAATGACAAATGGAAACTTCAAAAGCAATTCTGAGTCAATGCATTTATTTTCAAAACTTCTTTTCTTTATTCTATATTTTTTCATTCAGTTCTCCAGTAGAGGGAAACAAGGACCTTTACAAGACCCAATATTGGGCTGAAGACAGGGAGATTAAAATTGTGAAGACGACCCTACTCTGTAATTTCTCTATCGGGCAATGGAGGACATTTTATCGTAAATTCACAGCCTCCTTATTGTCTGTCTTTCAGTGAATTTTAATAAGCATGTTCTTCAATCCCTGTATTTATCTAATGTCCTATAATCAAGTAATTACCAAAATTATAAGGGACAATGATAGAATCATAATACCTAAGTGCAGGAGGAATAACATGATTGATTTTAAGCATATGAATATCACAGATTTCATATGCCTGGCAAAGTGGGGCGAGGCAGTGTCAGACTCAGTGAGATACCTCATGTGCTTAACAGTAAGCATGTGCTTAACCATGTCCCTGAATGGGGAGTCTAAAATCTCTGTTATTCCAGTCTGTGAATGTGTTGTCTTGAAATGTACAAGCTGCAATTAAGAGCTATTGGATAATAACTATGCCATGAAAATGTCCTAAACTATTAAAGAGCTGAAGATGATAGTGTGCTTTTAATGTTTCACATAAACCATTTGGGATTTGAAGAAATTTCAGTGCTTGTGAGGAAGTCAGAATATATTCTTGCTTGGGTTAAAGGGAAGGAAGAGAAAAAGCCCTGAATTAAATTTTTGAGCTCGACACCCTCCATTTTTCTACATGTTGCTCAATTCTAAACAGGGAAAATAAAATCAGCTTTGTTCATGAGCATATGCTTTTGACATTTTTTCTTCTTGGAGCCTGTGAATTATTAATAAACTAATTTCTCTTTATAGTTCAATCTTTGGAGACTTAAAATGCTCACTCAAATGCACCGAACAAGAGGAATACTTCAGCTCCAATCAGCTCCTGTCTTCTTTGGAAATGCTGGCCTTGAGGTATTTTTGAGTCTTTGAAATCAATCTTTTATTCAACTGGGAATTTCTGATGGCTTGGAGGTCTAGGCTGTTAATTCTGCCTAATGCCCTGTTTAAGTTTGGGGCATTTCAGTTGGCTGATTTTCTGCTTTCACTTTGTTAAGGGGCTAAGAGCATCCCTTTCCCCCTTCACCACACCCCCTGTTTCTTTTTCACCAAGTAGAATCAAAAATGTTTGTTGAGCTCAACAAGTCAATGGGGGTGGGATGATCTAGAAAACATTCAAGATGGCACATAAATAAGATCTTGCTGAGTTTTTCAAAGCCAATTTATTACAGCTTGATCAGGAGTGGAGGTGTCAAAGGGATCCCCATGCTCTCTCCTGCAGCCTTTTGTCACAACTGCCTTAACTGAGGGTTTCTCATGCTGCTGGCACTATCACAGTTAAGCCAGAGAGAGGGGAATCAGGAAAAGAAGGGGATCAGAGTGAGGTCCCAAAGTCCTGTACACACCAGCCATTCAGGATTATGAACAGCCTGCAACAACTTGTCTGTCCAATTTTGTCTGCTGTCCTCTGGATAGTTTGGACCAAGATGTGAACCTTAGGATAAGCACACAACACCTTCCATACAGTGCTAGCATGAACCAGAAATCAGTAGATTAACAACCTTCACTAATCAACTGTGATTTCCTCTTCATCAGAGCCTGGGCTGAGAGCTGAACAAACTCATTTCATTTGTGATCCTGTATGCATATGAAACAAAAGCTCTCAATGATAAAGCAACATTGTTTGGTCCTTCCATTCTCATGCTTCTAAAAATACCCCAACAAATTACTGAAAAAGGTCCGCATGAAATTTAAAAATAGGCTGAGGGAGTGGGTTACAAGTCACTGAGCTGCATGCGGTTAAAGAAAAACAAGAACAACAAAATCACAGCGCTAAATTAAGCTGTACAACACAATTTCGTTTACCAGAAATATTTAACTGGAGAAAACCACATTAAGGCAGTGGGCTCATTAACAAAAATGTCCTGTGCAGAGGTGGTTTCCCAGTTAACACTGGTGGGGGGGTGGAAATCTGACTCCTGAAAGAAACAGAAAAAACATTTAAAGAAAAAACTTCTGGGTTTCTCTCACGTCTGATGTGTTTCTCTTGCTTAGCCCTCATTACTGAGGCTATTTGCATTGAAAACTCTGAGCCAGACTCTTGATCTCCTTCATGCTGGGGTAAATCTGCAGTAGCTCTACTGGGTGATGCAGAGCTCGGTGCGGCTCTGAGCTCTGGTCATGCAAACCTATAGCATGAGCAGTAGTGGTGGTAGCACAGAGGGACACAGCTGAGTTTTCTGTGTATGATTTATTTTCCATCTCTCTCTGAGGTCTCAGCAGCTCTGCAAGGCCAGGAAAACACTTCCAAACCTGGGAAAGGGAAACCTTTTACTTTGCCAGTGTGCAGGAGGATTCCCATTGAGGAGCAAAAGCGATTTGGTTCCAGCCTCCCATCAAGTCAATGGGATTCGTGCACCTCAGCCCATGAAGGTCTTTGGGAAATTCCAGCCATGAAGGTTAATTATAAGCTTTTAATTAATCAGACATTCACTGTGGGCTGAAGTGGCCTGGCTGACTGAGCACCAGCCCGGGAGGCCTGTAATTAACACTGCTGGTGCCTGGGGAGCAGAGCAGCACTGAGGCAGCCTCAGGTCTCACGTGCTGGGTGGACTATATAGGATGGTGCTGGAGATGCTACAGGGCCAGGGCTGAGACTCAGGCTGCGCAGAGCGTTTGTGCCATCGGTGCTGAATGTGGTGCATTCTGCAAGTGGGCTTCACCCAGCTCCCCAGTTGTGAACAAGAGATAGTATTTAGCAGGAGAACAGGTTGTAAAACAGGTAAAAAGAAACTAGGGGTTTATTATAGCTTATGCACTGAAATACTACAATAAATTGGCAGCTGGAATTAAAAATCCAAACTGGCTAGCTTTGCAAAGCTTTTGAAAAGAGTCTTCTTAACTTAAAATTGCTGAAAAAATTGAGGTAGCAATAAATGACATATCTAAACTTTTTTTCACAAGTGTAAATGATAATTACTGAGCTACACAAGAGTATATGATCTGTAGGTGTTCTCTGGCCAGTTAAAGAACAATTGTTTGGCTGGTACTCCAGAGATACCTGCAACAGGGAGGGACTTGGCTGTCTGCCTGCAGAATATGGTCTGAGAGAGAACTTCTGGCCTCCCTCAAACTGATGGCAAAGTAGCAGTGACTTCAGGGGATCTGGAATTTCTCTCAAATAATGTTATTAGCAATGTTTCAATCCTCTTTAACTTAATAAAAACAAAATGGCAGGACTAGGGAGAGATGCTGATGAGGTAAGAAAAAAGCCATTTCATTTCTCCCAAAATTACAGGAACTCTTTTTTTCCTTTGAATATATGCTGCATTTCTTAATAAGAGAGAAAAATATGACATGGGAGAAAATAAATTTCAGGTGATGTACTGAAACATTTTTAACCAATTTATGGAAGCTGGATCCAAAAGAACTCTGAAAACAATATGAGGTCAACAGAAGAAAAGGAGATAAATATCCCCATTCCTGGAGGATGCCTGTTTCTTTAAGCAGCTGTTTCTTGTCTCTGAGGTAACAAAGTTGTCATGTGATGCATCTGTTACCATGGCAATAATCTGTAATTGTGCAGAAAATCCACCAAAGTAGCGTGCAACTCCTTAGTGAATTGGACAGCGAGAAAAATCACCCCTGTACAAGCCTTGAATTGATGATGTTGTGAAACTGCATTGGCCAAGTCAGCCCGGTTTCACCTCCAATGAATCTCCTGTATGTATTTGCTGTGGTTCTGGTGTCTAGTTTTTGTTTGGTCTTTAAATATGTCCCTTGCTCACACATTCATGGCTGGTAAATGGTGTGCACCTTAGTGCGCACTTGCGCCTCCCCCGTCGCATTCAGGGCACCTTATATAAAGTAAAGGATCTCGGCACTCCACTGTTTTGGCCAAAGGTTCAAGAACTGTAACTACTGAGCCATTCTTTTCAAGCACAGGTGATAAAATGGCATTAAATTTTGTACCCTGCTACACTTGCAATAGGAACAAGGTTCCTATATTTATTTTATCTCAATCTTCCAGTGGGGCAGCCTCCAACATCTGCATTGTCTCTGTGTCTTCATCAGGATGAGTCATTCCAAAGGTACCTTGGGAACAACTCCCACACACACTCATGCAGTATTTTTATTTATATATAATATATAGATTTAAATAAATCTGCTAGCAGGCCAAGTTCAGTATCCTTTAAAACCATCTGAAAATAGCAACACAAAAGGATGAGAAGATGAAATCTGCAAAACTTTCTTCCCTGCATTAGTCATAAAATAAACTGCTGGAATTTACAAAGAAAATCCTTGAGCATTTTGGGTCATCTGCTCATGATATCATAGGGCTAAAAGTGCTTGCTACTATCCAAATCAAAACGCCAGAGATATCTCATGAGAATATGCCTCGTGGGCAAATCCCAAAAGGAGAACATCTGGATTTAAGATGCCATTGCCCTGTACTTAACCCTAAGCCACTGAGAAAAATGACTATTCTGCTCTCACTCTCTCTATGTTATTAGTAAATATTTATACTATACAAACACCCAAAGGCCTCAAATAAGAGTAGACTTCCATCTTGAGGCTTGTGCAGGCCTAACAGAGGGATGAATCCCCCTCTGCTCTGAAGAGCTTGTTTGTTATTTACTTTTCCTTTCAGCTACAGTGCCATAAGCTGCCTCATGCCCAACAGCTGACTGATTTCATGTTATTGGCCATTAGATGAGGCCCTCGCTCCTCCCATAGGAAAACACAAAAGGTGTTGTGTTCAGTGGTGTTAGTTCAACTGAGGCAGCTCAGAATCAGTGAAAACTCTTTTTAAATCGTGCTCACACCAGCAGTCCCACCTTCAGCTTTGCCTACCCAGGTTCTAATATAAGCCATTTATCTTGAGTTAATAACATAAAACTGCTTTGTCCTCCCTTGTAGTGTAGAAGGTGTTAGACTGATGTGGATGATTTGGTACTGCATCACACTGACATTCAAGCCTAAAACCACACCTTCTCACAGCATGGCGTTTGCAAATGAATAGATTGGGAGTTTCCCCCACCCTGCCTGCTCTTTAAGGCCAAAATGAGTGCCTCACCTGCAGAAGTGGGGCTATATCTGAGGTTGGAAAGACCTTACAGAAAGCCATTTGCTCTCTGGCACGTGCTCTACCAGCTGAACTCAAACCCACTGAGTGGACAATCTGAGATCTGCCTTCCTCCACACAGTTTTAAAAGATGTATTCTGACATCTTAGTTGTGGGGCCTCATCATATCATAACCTGAGCCTCCTGCAGCCATTCCTGAAGGGGAGAGGTATGACCCTAGTGTAGAACAAAAGTAGCTTCCAAACTGCCACAGGACCTTTTTTCATCTAAAGAGTTTGCCTCCAGCCTCCTTCACTTGGTGGTTTCTGATGAGATGAAAACAACCCAGTAACACCCCGGATGAATCTCCCCTTGCTGAGGATGCTCCCCATTTGTGCATTCCTCAACACATCTGGCAAAGGGAAAACAAAATTAACGTAATTAATTGAAGTAGGGCCTGGGCTGGGCTTCTTCACTTTTTTCAACAAGGACCCAATCAGAGCTGTGTACCTGAGGGACCTGAGCTTATAAGGGCTTTGGGAGGAGCAGGAGGGAGGTGGAAGCTGGTTTTGAAGTTTTACTTCTGCCTGGGCATGGTATGACTGGTGTCTGAGAATTATATATCATTGTTATAGCTAAATTCCTTTTTCCCTGGGGAAGCTGCAGAAGAGGTAGGGGAGTGGTATGCAATGGATCTGGGAGCCATGCAAGGGAAAGGGCTGACTTAGAGCACAATAAAGCTGGGTCTTCCTGTGGTTCTGAGCTTGGCCCTGTAATAGTTGGCTCTGTTGCGAGGGTCTGCTGCTCCTCTCTTATCTCTTTGCAACTTTCCTGCTGCACATGCCTTTTACCTCACGAGTCCTCCTCTAGATGACTCCATGTGTTCTCCCTGCCTTGTGAAATAGGAAAGCTGGTGTGGCCACTGTGGGAAGCCAGGAAGCTGCGGCTGAAGCAGAGCTATTCTGAAATAAGTGCTTAGGAATGCTGTGACCTCTTGCCTCACTGAAGCACACTTTGGTTTCTTTTTTTCAGAGAGCACGTACAAAGAGCTGTTCGTACATAGCTTTAATCTGTTTGCACACATACACAGATTCAACCAGGGCAGGTGGAAAGGAGAAGGGATCACTGCTCTGCCCATTTTAGGTGTTTGAGACTCTAGACAGCTGTGACAAACTGCAGTCTTTTTGCTACCTTAAAAAAACATAATGGACCGCTTTGGTAATTTTAGCTGTAAATGCACTTCTGCTGTATCATAGGACAGTGCTTGAGTATGAGAAAAGAGAGAGAAATACTAGAAGCGCAGAAATAATGTGGTGACAGGCCAGAGAAAAGCTTGTAACACACCCACAGAGTGTTTCCTGTGGAAACAATATTCTCCTGGTTTTGTCCAAGATGCTCTTGCTTGCCTGGTTTAAGAAGTAATTTCTCAGAGCTGTATTTTAGATGTTCAGCTCTTGTAAACTCTTCACAGTTTAATACATTGCAGCTTTTCTGCCGGCCAAGTTTGAGTCACTGGTTTAAAATTGCGCCCATCACCACAGTCATCAATATCACTGTTAACTTCCCATCTCCTCTCATCCCAGGCACTACCTAATGATCATAACCTGTGATCCCAGTTTGTGCAGCGTCGATGACTAAAGAAGCTTGTTGATCTCAGTCTTCCCCTTTATTTGGACAAAGCAGATAAATAAGGTAAGTGGTATGTGTATAAAAGTGAATTTAGGTGAAGTCTCATGAAATCTGTGTGGGCATTGCCTGAAAAGAAAGATGAAAACTATGATGAAAAGTGTGGAGCATGGACCTGAGGGAGGGATGGCACTTGGGGAGGGTGTCTGCTGGTGTGCTACTACTGCTGTATAATGGGAACAGAAGCTTAGAGGCTCTTTGCAGACTGCAGTGGTTGCTGGATGTAGCTGGGAAGGAATTGTCTCTTGGATGATGTTACTAGGGTCACTAGGATGTAGCATGCAGTATAGCTCACGGGGTAGGACCTCCTAAGGAGGTCTCACCCGCTGAATCCTTGTCCTGAATGGGGCTTACAGGGCTGATGGCGCTCAATCTCTTGTTGCAATCACAACACAGCAGTAGTGGACATTTCACTGCTAGTGGCATACCATGGGGTGCAGTGCAGGCCCTGTGGGGTGCAAAAGCTTGAGTGAGGGATGCAATGCTTTCTTCCAGTCTCAAAGTCTGTGAAATGGAAATTGACGGAAAACTTGATTCAAACAAGAAGTTGAGTTGTGGCTGTGTTAGGCTTTACATGGTTGCTTGATGATCGGTAGATATTGGTGGGCTGTGAGTCGGGCTGTGTGCTGGAGAAAGGTTTTGGGACCTTTTAGCACCAACACAGTAGAAGGCCCTGCTGGTAGCTAAATGCTGTGGTGTGAGGAGGAGCCTGAAAGGCCAAAACTGAGCTTTGGGAAGCTTTGGTGTTTGTGTAAAGCCAAGTGGGGGTGCACTGAATGGAGCTGGGGAACAAAGAAGACCTTAGGTTGTTTAAGTCTTTTAACAGAAATCTCAAAGAGCAACAGCTATCACCAGAAACATTTCACACTGAGTCAATAAAACTGATCCAGTTTTTGTTCAAAGAAACCCCTTAAAACTAACAATTCAAATCCTTTAAGGGAGCCAATACACAGGCTTGTCTTTCCATAGGGCTTACTGGCATTTTGCTCCAGTTACTTTCCATGCCTTGTTGAAAGGGATGCTGCTTTTCAGGCACATATTTCTGGTATACATCTTCCTAAAAGCTTTTGGATCTGTATGTAATCTGAATGGTGGTGGCTAAAATAGTCCATATGGCTGCACATCCACAGAATGTGGGGATGGATATCTTAGGAGGTCATCTTGTCTCTCACTCTGGGACACTCATTCTCCTCCAAAGGCTGAGCAACTTGCTCAGTTACAGATGTAACTGAGCATTACATCTGTCCCTGCTGGGCTTGCCATGCACTGCTGGTTGGGACAGCAGGAAAGGACAGAGCTGCAAAGTCTTGGGAGAGGGAGTATATTTCTTCTCCCACATCTATCCACCTACAGATATAGATGCCTACACACATCTCTACCTTCCTCCCACCTCCCTTTCTTTCCAAGCCCTGAGATTTGGACATAATGTTTTTATAGTGCCTCAGAAATCAATCTGTTCAGTAACTTGACTGAGAATAAGTAATGCAGCTATATACTTCTGAACAGTTATATGTGCACGATCTGTTTGTACGATATCCTACAGTCTTCCTAATGTCTGGTTCTAGCCAGTTGCTATCAGCCCTGTGGTTTTATAAGCCCTAAATTAATTCAGTTTTTAATGCAGGGGAAAAAAAAATACAGCCCCAAAAGCATAACATTTACAGGCATTTTTTGTGGGAGTGGAGACAGGAGGCCAAGTTCTGCTCTCAGACAGAGTCCAGCCTTTGCATTTTTGGGTGGGCCTCTGAAACCATATTTTTTCCTTAAGTGGCCTCCTTTTCAGCCAAACTAAACTGATTCCTGTCAACTATTATCACTCCAGTGTTGAATGGGTTTGGCATAGAAACCTGCAGGAGGGACGACAAGATGGCTTTTTGGGATGCTTTTCAAATACTAACTGAACTGTTGTATATGCAGTGTTCATGTGTCCCTTGGCTTTTAGGAAGGAGGAGAGAGCGATAGGGTGGTTTCATGTATCTGGTGGCTTAGCCTGCCTGTTTTCTCACCTGGTGTCCATCAAGTGCTGTGCTCAGTGGAGCTAAGCAGAGATAACTTGCTTACCCATTAGGCTGCAGCATAGCAGGGTCCCTCCCTGAGAAGCTTTTTCAGTGCAGCTCTGAACATGCAAGAGAGAAACTCTATGCTCCAAAGCCACCTGCTCAGGATCAGCAGAGACTACTAAGGGTGGATTTTTATTGAGCACATATGAGACAGAAGACGATCCAAAAGCACGAGGCTCATTCAAATCTCTCCCTAAGAAAACCAACCATCTAGAAAACCACTACCACTGAGGCAGTTGCTAACACAACTGGCAAACCCCTCAATAACAAGATACATTTCTGGGGAAACCCAAACCCTTGTTATCCACATGCGGTTTACAAGAGGGTTGACCAGCTGCTGACTTGCTGTTGTAGCCAAATTACCTGCTTACTATCATGCTATCCTTTGTATTCTCATCCCAGTTTGGTGTTCAACCTCTTCTCCCGTGCTAAGACTCTAAGGTGATAGTGACACGCTGAGGGATGAGACCTGTCCTTAAATATTTTGAATTATAACTGTCCTGAATAATTTGCATCAGATCACCAAGGCCACTGAAAACTTCAGCAATGCTAGCACAGATACCACATAGCAGTGGTCCTGTTTGGTCTTCAATGGAACAGAAGTGCATTCACAGGAGAAAGAGAGGCAGCAAACCAGATACTGCTTATACTTTGAGTCACTGAGGGGTTGTAGTTCACATATGGATGAAATTTGGCTCTGGAATAACATAATGTAGTTATAAGTGAAATAAATCTGGTCCACCACTTCTTTTCCTGCCTGTTATGTTTTAAAAGACAAACTATCCTTGCGTTACATATGCACATAAAACATGGGTAGTTGAAATGGGTAACTGTGTAAGGCTCTGAGTAGGACTTGATGGGTTCTTTTGGCCAAGCCTCACTTTCTGGAAAGGATCAGAGTGAACAGACACATCTCCTTGTAGAGATCCTGCTAAACTGTGACTGGTAATGGTGTGGCAGGAATTCAGATCCTGCAGAACTGCATATACGTTTCCACAGTTATTTTTCTGTTGTTACCAAACACTCAGAGAAAGGCTATGCTGTGGTCATATAGACAGGAAAATGACATCATGCTTAAAACCACTAATCCAAAAGCTTTGGAATCTGAAAGACAAACTGTATTCTAATTAGGACAAAAAAAAAAACCAAACCCCAATGACATTTGAAATGGAGAAATTTCTTGGATTATTATTATTTTAAAATCTTCCCCTGGCTTCCCTTCCAGCCAGAGCTGTGACAAGTGCATTGGAGCTGATAATAAACACACACCTCTGAGGTCACAGCTAGGATTTTTAATTTAAATAAATAAATAAGGATGAATTTTCCAGTCTCCAGGGAGCCAGCACTCAGGAGCATGCAGCACAGAGTGCTCTGCAGGGTCAGTGTGGAAGATGGGGGTTTTTTGCTGTTTAGCATAGATGTTTTTTTCCATTATATGAAAATACAAAACAGTCTAAGTCTGTACTTCTCCTCTCCGAGGTTGGTAGGTGGTAACAACAGGCTTTGGGATGGTGATACTTTGCATGGGTTATTCACTGCGTGGGAAACCCCAGAATTACTCACAGCAGGCACGCTGTTTTAGGAGGTCAGCAGATGTGACCAGCTCATCCTGCTATGGATGATGACAGCTGGCTAGAGAAATGTTGAAGAAACCATATTCCACCAGCTGCTGGGTTCTGCAGGTCCCAGTGCTGCTGCACCTCTTGGAAATGAGTCAACTTTTTTGGTGGGGGGGAAACAGGGTGGAGGAATCCCAACAATGTTAAAATCTACTTATCGACACACAAAAAAGAAAAAAAAACAAACCAACAAACAAGCCTGTTTCTTAATCTGAAACAAATTTTCCCTTAAATTTCTTAGCATTTTGTGGGAGCTAAGTGGAAATTGATTGAAGCAAAAATTAAATATTTTAATCCCCAAAATCTGCTTTCCTTTTTTTCTTAGAAACTTCTTTTGTAGAAAACTGAATTCTGGGGGGAGAAGAGGGTGTAGTTACTTAGACAAGACAGCAACACTTTGAACTCCTAATTATAAATTCTTCAGGAAATGCATCTTCCATCCTGAAGCCAGGTCACTTCATTTCCTACTTGAGTCTAAGTAATTGCTCAAATACAACATCTTCACCCCCTCCCCAAAATGAGGTACCTGTAATTCCCGAAGATGCATTGCAGAAGCTGGTGTCTACAGAGACACTTGAACCAATGCTGTATGTCATCCCCACTCAAGAAAATCTGTTTGAGTAGCCCTTTGTTTTTGCATGCTCAGTTACACTGCAAGCTAAGCAAACGGGCTCCCCGTCCTCTGCCTCTGCTCACTTTACCGCTGTCCACATCTGGAGTATAATATAATGAGAATAGTTATAGAGGCTGTTGCAAGGAATCACCTGCTATCATGCACCTGCCAACAGGGTGGATTAACTGGCTGCTTCTTTTAGGAATGGAATAAATCCTGACATATTTTGAAAATGTACCCTCGCTTGCTTCTGAGTTTCTGTTCTGCTCGGTTTCACCTCGGTCATAGCTGGTTTTCTAAAAGTGCCACTATTCATATTGAATTTGCACCTTGCAAGCACCTGCAGGCTGATTGCTTGGCATGGACTGTTCCTTATTGATTTTTTTTTCCTTTTTCTTTTGTGTTCTGCTTTGTTTTATAACATTTTGTGGTGTACACAGCAACTTTACGGGTACTGGGCTAGCTTACTAATTGGTTTCACAACTCTGAGTATGGAATTAGCAGGGTCTTTGCTGGTGCTTGCTTATTTCTTTTTCCCACGGAAATGAAAGCAAGAAGCAGCGTGATAATGTTATAGTACTAATCGTTACTTCCTATGACTGCCTTTCTGCAGGCCACCAAAATTATTTAGCTGCTGAGAGAGGGCAGATCGCATGAGGTCCTCTAGACTGAACATTTCATGAGGCAGAGGAGGTTTCTTACAGTGTCAGTGGAGAGAGAGCAGGAGCAAGGCTGGTCCAGTATTGGCTATTAGGTGCACAGATAGCTTTGATGGCCAGTGCAGGAACTTCAGCTGTGCCACTGTGATAAAAAGTAGATCCTTAGTTCCAGGTGAAGGCTATGGGAATCTTTCAGTGGGTGTTAGTCCATTTTGAATCAAAATGCTCAACTTATTATTTCTTCTGTGTTTTTGCAATATGTGAGGTGAATTTTCAGAGGTCCTTTGCTATGATGTGGGAAGGGATGGTGAGACTGTACTGAGACTGCCCAGACTTGAGGCAGACCCATGCCTGTTACATTGCCCCTCAGCAATGAGTTGAGTTCAGTCTCGTTACTTCCAGATAAACAAGCTGTCACTCCCCAGTGATTGCTGCTCCAGTTCTGACATCAGTCTTAACTGCTTTTTCTAACCTTGTCTAAAGCAGACCTTTTAAAAAGTGAAAAACAGATTTCTGCATGTATAAATTACAATTAAGTGCTGAAAATACTTATACCTATGTATTCATTTACTACAGTTACTGTTTTGGAAACTAAACATGTCCTGACAATATTATGTCTCCAACTTTGACTTATGTAGCTGGTCGGCTTTTCTAGAGATTATATAAGAAAATAAATGCTAGGATTTTATCACTAGTTTACTTTTGCCATCTCATAATGACAGTGGTGTTTGGTTGTGGGGAACAAAAGTCAGATGAAATAAGACATCTTTGTAATAGCATATGCTGTTCTTCATGGTACTTAAGACACACACTAACAACAATAAAACAACTTTAGGTGAAGGGCCAGTGAATGAGAACACTAGGCTTCATTCTTTTTCCTTCAGAATAAATTCCCCTCTGTCTGCAAGCATCTCATTTGCTGTTTGTACAGAAAGTCCTTTGTTAGTCATTTCTCATTACAGCCATTGATAAGGCTTGTCCAAAAACATGCCAAAGTGCTTTTGTAAGTTAGATATTTTACCTCAAGAACCGACAGCTAGTAATCATACAGTGGGTCTCTCTTAAACTTTTTCACTGTTGCCTTTTTATTTAGATAACGTTACTGTGATACTTACAGCAAGTGAATAGTATGAATACTTCAGTATGGTGTTTGATCAGAAAAGCAACTAAGAATGTTTTAGGAAGAAAACTTCACTTTAATTAACATGATTTCAAATATTACTACTTGTACAATATAAATGTCTTGTATTGTAAAGATACTTGTTTTCAATGAAAACAGTATTGAAGACTGGAGCAAGTTTTTTCTGTGTTCCTAAGGCACAGTCACAGCAGAAAACATAATGAAAGAATAGATTTTCTCGCATTTATATAACTTTAAGAAATATGTATGAAAATATTAATTGTTCACTTACATGTTTGTCTATCTATGCAAAGTAACTTCTCCTCTAAGTCTGATCTTTCTTGAAAACCTTTGCACATTTGTTTGCAATTTGCAATTCCGGTACTTTCCAGTATTGTCTATCCATTGCCAGTCTAAAACAAGCAGTGATATGGAAAAATGATTGTTGGGAATGGTTGTTAGCTATTTCTCATAACACTAAACAGTACCAAATGAAATGATTGTGCAACAGGCTGTAAACAAACAGAATCTACTTTTTCGCACAATGCATAATTGAATTGTGGAACTAGTTGCCACAGGATGTTTTAGATATCTGAAGTTCAAGAAGCTCAAGAAGCAACCAAGCAAGTGAATGGAAGCAAAGGTCTCTAAAGGGCTATTAAATGAGATGACGCAGATGTAGGCTACAGCTCAGGAAGTCCTTAAACCACAAATTGCTTGAAATGGAGAAGATATGGAGAATTTCATACTTGTATCGTTTCTTATATGCTTTCTCCTAAATACCCATTACTAGCCATTTCCAAAGACAGGATACTGTATTGGACAGGCCTTTGATATGACCTAGTCCAAGCTTTCTCGTGTATGTCTGTTCCCCTTGGGGAGCAAAAGAAGGCACATCCTCAAGCACATGGAAAGGAGTAGGGGGTTTCATTAAGGTTAGACATAAAGTTATTTTTTTTCAGATTGACTAGTAAAAAAAAGGAAATAAAAAAAAATCTCCTTTTATCATATAAGAAATCTGTGAATCTGTGAGTCTCCAACTGCCAAGTACCTTGGGCTCTGCTACCTCCTGTAAGTTCACTCCTTTGGGGAGAGAAAACTGAAGGATGTTGTATATGAGGTTGGAAAATGTCTACCTTCTTGATAAAAGCCTTCAACAGTAGTGTGTGTGTGAACCACAAGTGGAAAAATATGGTGTGCTGTGCTAAAAGCAGGTGACAGCAGTCATTATCTCTGCTCCGGTGGACATGTTGCGACATGGAGTCCTTCAGGTCCCAGCTAAAGTCAGGTCCCAACTAAAGTCAGGTTCCATTTACCACATAGCATATCTGTCTCCCAAGGGTTTCCTTATTACCAAAGCTAACCATAGGCTGAAAAAAGAGATAAGGAAATATGTGGTTCTTTTCCTTACTTCAGAAATTTTAGTCTGGGACTCAGAGAAATAAAGTTACTTTCAGGAGTATTGGATTCTACTCCTTTTTTTGGGGGTTGGGGGGGTTAGGGAACATGAGACGTTTTCTTTGGCAGTGGGCATTTTACAAAATCCCAGTTTGTGATGCAGAACAATAAAGATGGTATTTGTTTTTATTTATTTTTACATAAGACCACGTATCTCACTTGAAGAACCAAGACAGGTGCATCAGACTTCCATCCATTCTATCTTACACTGACCTTAAAGAGACAGGTTGTGGGAAGCAAAAGACTTTCTCTCCTGAAAATAAATGTTAAGCTTTCCTCACTGGATACAAAGCAAAACAGTTATATTTTAGCCTCTAGCTGCCAAGGACACCTATGAGCATTTTCCTACCACAGACATTTTGTAGGCAATGTGGAAAACACGTCAAATGCCAAAAGCATTAAGAGAAGGAGCCAATCATGAATAATTCATTTGGAATTCACTATAATGACATTAGCCGTAATGAAACCTAAGCTGGTATTAACATGTGGGTAATAGGTACAGTACTTCCTGAGGAATCGCTCTTTATTAGGAGAGTGTATTAAGGAGAGCTTGGAAAAGGGATACCATTTCTACCATCATGGTCTCCTCATCTAGGGATAGTGGTGTATAATTGTCTCCAGGATAATTACAAGCTATGTTGGCTATGGTCAGTTATGATGTCTTCAGCCTCTTAGTTTAAAAAAGAAATTGCTTACAAAATGACTACATGGCAACTGCTTTGAGCAGCAGCATGTATGCCAGAGAAGTGCTAGTTCAAAAGAATAAGTGATCTGATCAAATTGCTGTTCCTTTCTTGCTGTTCTTCCAACAAGCTTCCTTGCAAATGAGGTGTTTTTGTGTTTGCTTCACAGCTGCTGGGAGAACAAAAGAGCTGCTTGTTGCATGAAAAGAGAGTTGATGTTTTGGGCTGGCTTTTGTCCTGACTGGTCTGTAGGAGGGTAGAGCTTGGGGTCCCCAAAAGGAGGTGAGATACAGCTCTGGCATACTGGGTGCTCACATGCAGTAGTTCACACTGTGAGTAATTCACCACCAAAGGAAAAACCTGTACTGTATAACTGTATAATGAGGTGATCCAGAATCAGTCAAGTCTTTAAGGATGTGCTTATGCTCTGTTGAAAGCCTGTGATGATCAGGTTTGGGTTTTTCCTTAGACTTTGAAATGACTGAGCAGTAGGTGTGTCTTTGGAGTTGAGTGCTCTTCAACTGGGACTGTGTAAGTAGTAATCAAAGGCAGAGTCGACAAAAGCAGAGTCAAAGTAAATGGTTCACAGGCCGCTCTAGTTGAAATATGTATGCATGAAGTTATCAGAGTCAATCCACAGGCAAGATGTGAATGATTCAGAAAAAGGCATGAGGAATAAACCATTCATGTTAAATAATTTGCTTTGCTTTAGCCAAGACTGGTCTAAATCTCAGCCTTGTCCAGTCACGTTAGACCAGTGTGAACTCTTAGTTCACTGAGGGGGCAGGCTTACAGTACAGACAAACAGTCATCATCCCTTCCATTGCTGTAATCTTTATGCAACGACCGCAGAGCCCTTGCTAGAGATGCCCTGAACTGAGAAAGCAATCTGCTCAGCTAATGAACATCCTGTAAAGTATAATTATGAGACCTTTGCCTCATGAGGTGGAACTAATTAACCAAAACACTAAAATCACAGTAAAAGTTAGCAAAAGTTGTTTAATACAATCAACCCCTCCAAGGTGTGCTGTTACATTATCACACATGTAATTGTCAGTGCACCAATGCACACAGCTCAGTGGGCAAGGCTAGGAGGACGTCACCATGATATGTTGCTGTCTTCCCTGCTGCATATTATTTTTGCTTACTGTACACCAATAAATGCAGCTCTCTTTCTTCAGTGTAAGAACTTGCAAAATAAAGGATGGAGGAAAGAAAAGTATTGTTCCTCTTTCCTTTATTTTCTGACACCAGAAGTATAGGTCTGAAAAAAACAAAGGGCTTGACATTTACCATTCATAAATTCTGAAGAAACAGAGATCCAGCCTCTGAAGCTGCGGGAGAGAAAGAATACAAAGTTCATCACCTGCTGACACTTGTCTTGAAAAGAGAGTGTCAGAGACAAATCCAGCCGGTTAGGACTGAGTGCCCAAGAGAAGTGTCAGGTTCCAGATCTTTTGCAGCATGAATAAGATAGGTCATCTATTGTGAGCCCGCATAGATGCCAGGACCTGCACGTGTCTGGAGACTAAAAGGAAAAAGGCTTTTTATCCTCACTGAAGATTATGACTCAACTGGGCTTGGTAAGGAACCTGCAGTCATCACAAGACTGCCCCTCAACCCACCCTGTTCCACAAATACCCAGGGGCCATCAGCATGAAAATCAAACAGGTCTGCTTTGATGTTTGCGTTGTTTTCTTTTTAAGAGGATCCCAGGTTATGCTGTGTGTCAGGATATTGCTCTCCCTGCAAATGATAGAGAAGAAAGAGCTCTCTCCAAGATCATTCAGAACACCTCAGTAAGATCCTGCTCTAAAAATTGCTCACAGAGGAGTTTATCCCTATTTGTTAATCATAGTGGCATCCTACAGAGATAAGTCTCTTCGAGGTAATTTATATGCTTTAGGTCTCTGATTTCTGATCAACCTTCTGTTCACATCAGGAAACTGAACTTGTTTGGAGGTAACAGACAGGTCCTGGGTGGATTTCCCACTTCTGATGAGACTGTGTGTGCAAGGGACACCCTGACTTTATGCTCAAGAGCCCGCTGTACCAGTGCCCAGGGTGGCCAGTGACTGCTGCCTTCTATGTGTCTATAGTAACACAGAATTTTCCAAGGAGAGCAGAAGAAAATATGTGTATCTTTTGATCCCAAGCACTGACCTATGAGTTACATGAAGCAAACACAGGTGCTTCAGGGAATTCTAGTTCATGTTATTATGAAGTACTGTTTTACCTCTGTTTTACCTTCCTCACCTTCTCTGTTAATGATACAACCTATCCCCTGGGGGATTTAAACTTATCAATGTCAGTAAATCCAGGTAATTCTGATGTTAGTTTTAAACTTTACATTGTCAGTTATGGCATAATCTTTTACTAGATGGTTGTATGATATGGGCAGGGTGTCCTTTGGCAGATGTAGAACCTGGGTGGGGTTTGTTATGGAGTAAGAGCAAATGAGGATTTGAACGTCCTTTCTTTTGAATGCAAAATCTTCTTTCCATTCCCATAGGAACCTGCTAGAACTTTCTCTCTGTTACATTCATTTTGCTTAGCTCAGATTGGACTAAAATGCTTGAGATGATTACTTAGTAGTTGAGACCTACTACTGATTACAAAAATCACATGTGCTGTAAACAACTTTAATTCCAATAACTTTAAGCGAAATAATTAGTGGTTTAACTCACTGAGTTTCACAACAACTTTTTAAAATAGGAATGACTTTCCCAATTTTACAGATGTTAATTTGTGGTGTACAGATCGTGATTTACTGATGGTGAGACAGTGTATGTGTAGTAAAGCCAGAAAATGGTTCCAAAACTCTGACGAGGACATGAACAAGCTGTCTCAACAGAGAAATCTTTGTACCAAAACCAGAGCTCAGCCAAGCATTATTTTGGTGTGGGTAAGGAATTGTGTTTTATTACATTTGTCATTTTATGAGGAAAACTAAGAAAAAGCAATCAAGAACATTATTTTAAAGACAAATTTTCATTTTGACTTTTGAGAATGCTTATGTTAGTATTTTCCCATTTATCCCAGTGACTGTGTTAGAATGAATTTTACTTTGAAAGCTGGAATCTTGTTTCCTTTTTTCATGCCCATAATTTCCAGAGACTACATTATTTATATTTGTTTCTTGTGCTGAACTACTCTATGATTTCTTCTCTGCTTCAGGAGCTACCATATGTCTCCGTATGATAGATGTTAAGAAAAGATATTTTTGTAGTGTTCTGTTGAAGTTGAATACGATGTCTGAAGACAGTGTGATGTACATTTAAGACTGGATAATGGTGAATACATTTATGCTTGTGAAAACAGCAGTACAAGCTGGTGTTCTGTGTAGAACACTTCCTTTACATTGGTAGTACTTGGTTTGTCTCCTGCTCCATTCTTATGCCACGCTAAGCTTCTGGTCTTTTTGGTCCTGGAGATCTGAATTTTGTGGTAAGCCAATACTTATGGGTTGGCTTTTGGTAGATTTACTAGATGCTTCAAATATGGACTTCCACGTGTCCTGAGAAACTGCATTAGGTGGTCCAATGTTTTGCTTTCATTCCCAACTTTCAAGACAATGTGTTGTCCAATACATTAGGCAGGTAAAAAGTTTGCTAAGAAAGAATGTGGCAAATCCATGAGGAAATGTATAGGTCAGTGTGGGAAGAAAAATTTGGGAGACTCACTCCAGAAGTGGAGACATTTCTGTCTGTGGAGTGTTACTGTTATTTTTCTAGTATATCTCTTAAAAAGTGTTTTGTCTTTTTTACATGAAGCTGTATATATTGTAGTTGATGCCCTGTAGGATATTGTTTTGGGTACAGTGCTATATGCTCTACAAGAGTGTATATATCACTTTATGCATTTACTTTGGACATCTTTTTATTTATTCATATTTTTTGGAAAATGACGTTTTCCTGCCAGCTAAGAACTGTTGGTTTCTCATACTTCAATGTTGCATTCATGAGATTTGAAGAGAAGCATTAAACACTGAAGACAGTGTGCTGAGTTCTAGTAAAACTTACAGTGCAAGTTCACACAATTTGCATGAGCATGATTAATTTTTCAGTTAATGATTCTGTTTGTTATGCTTACAAATTCCACATGTGCTTTGTATGCAGCACACAAGCAAACAAAATATACATATGGCAGTGCTGAAAAAGCATACGTATATGCAGTATGTTTAAGGATTTTGAATGGAATTCCTGGGAAATTTGCTTGGTAGTATCATGGGCAAATACAAAATATCTGCAGGGGCCAGCTCTAAGCTAACGTGGTTCCAGGCAACTTGTCAATTGCAAGGAAGAACAGTAAAGTTACACACTTCAGAAGGTATCTTAGGAACAGATAACCATGTGGCAAAGCTGCATTCGTTTGGAATATTACCAGAAACAGAGAAAAGGCGCAAGCATAATCAAATATTTGCTCTGCTGTGTATTGTATGCCTAATGGACCACACAAGATTTTACCAGAAAATCCTATTTCACAAATGTTTTAAATCCACAAATGCCTGGTGATGACATAGCCATAAAATACAGCTTTTAAAAATCCTCTATCAAGGGGATAGGTTCTCTGATGCATTATATCAGCAGCATTGATTTAAACAATGAAGAATTGATTATAAAATTGGATTCCAAATTGAGCTCTATGAGTAAATCCAGATCTGCCCTCAATCCTCAGTTTGAGCTGAAAGATCTGGACTGTGTTTGGTTTGGGAAACAACCTCTGGTTATTTGGTGAGGTCCTGCTGCCACTGTTAGAGATGTCGTTTACATAAAATTAAATGAAAATGAATCCAGGCAGGGTTTAAGAGAAATCAAGTTTGGCTGCATGGAATGTACAGGATATAGGTATCCTTCCAGCACCACCTTTTGTAACACATGTGTTTCTAACACCTTGATGTGTGTTTAATGGTTAAATTTAGGGAAATACTTTTCTGTATCGGTGGAGAATGACAGCTCTCAAAACTTTACATTTCCACTGTTGCAGCTACCTTCCTTCTCAGTGCTAGCTCTGACAGACCACAGAAAGGGAAGACATGGAAAGGTCAGGGATGAAAAGACAAAACTACAATGTGCCAATAGAGCACATTGCTTCCCAGAGCCATGGGCTGTCGTGCAGGTGGAGAAATTCCACGAGTTCCACCAATACCAGTGGAGCTTCCCAGCTTCCACTCCTTAAGACCACAGCATGCATGTTTATTACACAATTTCAGCTCTGGTTCTTGCACTGGTTCTGTAAAAGCTCCTCTCAAAGGTAAAGTCATCAGTGTGATTCTCAGGTTCCTCCTGAGCAATGATCTCCTCCTGTAACCTGTTACCTTTAGATGTAGAGTGCTTTGTTTGTGACAGCTGGCTGCATCAAAACTGCTTGTGTGACATTTTGCTGCGTGAATCAAGTCTTTTAACAGTTGGTATGTGGTATTTGGTTGCAGTTATGTTTGTTGCACAAATTTTAGTTTGCTACATTCAAAATGCTTCCCCTCTTTTCTTTGGGTTCGTGTATTCCCAACTCCTCTGTGCATGCTCTTATTCAAGAGAAAAGGTAGAAAGTCTTTTAACTAATATGGTTTGTTGGCATGACCATGACCCCATGCTTTGGGTGGGAAACTCTTGTTTTGTAACACCAATAAAGCAAAAGCTGCCATTCTTGGTATCCCAGGCAAGACCAGATGCTGCAAAAACTGACTTACCCCCTTAGAAAGGGTAGCCTTACTCCTGTTGGGAGCTGTAGGAGAGAGTCTAGTCCTGCCAGCCCCTCCTTTCATGCATCTCTAACAGGTAAGAGTGACCTTGGCAACCCAGATGAAAATCTGGTAATCAGAAAGGTTTTATTCATCTTTGCTGGGCTCTGGATCAGTTTGGCATGAAGAGCCCCAGGGACCTGCTCTGGTGTGGTATAACCAGTCCCATGGTAGCTTGGGGAAATCTACCCTTCTCTCTCAGAAGCAGACAAACACAGTGGACCTTTTGGACTTCTGCTCATCTCCAGGTGTGTGTTGCCAGTGCTTTGCCATGCATAGTGCTTTGGTAGCAATACAAGACTCTGCCAGTGTTGAAAGACAGGAACTCATTCCTGACCCCATGAGTCAACCTCCTATGTCATGGAGCATGTGGTTTTATCACCCTTGCTATTATTTTACCTTTCAGCTGAGTAGTTACAGGTACCATTAATCTATAAAATAGATGTAGGCAGACAGGAGGACGTCATGTAAAGTCTGCAGAGACACGAAACCAACAGACACAAAAAAAAAGAAAAAAAGAAAAGCCAGCTTGGAAACATGACCCCCACTTTTTAGACTCGTGTGCTCCAGGAAAATGATTTATTGTTGGCATGTACCCATGTCACACTGATACTCAGGACAAACTAAAAGTCACAGTAGTCACTCAGGCCCTTGCTTCTGTCATTGTATTTTCAGATATTTCAAGGAATGAGGTAATGACTTTAAGATCAAGGTCATTTTCAGCTGCATCAATTATTTCACTTTCTCCTGGCAAAAGCATCTGCATACCTCTGCACAATGCTAACTACCAGGCGAACGTTTCCCTGGAAAACCTGTTCTCTGCCATACAGAGTGCCTGGTTCATACATTAAATTAGTTTAATCATTTAAGCTTTTACTATGTAACTTAGAACTGGCATGCAGGAACACTGCATGTTACCAATTTAATGTATTTAAAACAAATTTAAGTTAGTTCCAATATACTTAGTCACAGCTATACAAAAGAGAGACCCCATATTTCAAATAACAAGGCTTCAGCAGAGAGATGACGTTAGTGGTGGGTAATAAGCTGAACTATCTATCAAGATATCAAGTATGAAACAGATGGTGGAAAAAATGGACCAGGTACATTTACAAGCCTTTTAACATGATCACCCATTTAATACACCGCAAGGTCACAACTTGATGTCTTAGACATGCAGTCTCCTCTTCAGCTAGAAATGAAAGCAGGGTTTAAAAAAACAGGAGTGTTACAGAAGACTTTGTGGGGTTTACCCAGTGTTTCTGGGAAGGGAAAATGGCCCATCATCAAACCTTACAGATCTTTGCTTGCCAGCATCAGGTCTTGAATACATGATTTGTAGACCTGCATCCATTGATTCCGCCAGTGGTTCAGTACATTAGGAGTGATTTGCTGTAACGATTCAGCTCTGAAAAATTTATTCCCTTCCTTTAGGACAATAATTTTGTGGGTTGGGAATGTCCTTGGTTGTACCTTGTTTTTTTATATTCATAAAGATCTGGGGTTAATCAGTCAAATATTCCTATCTCCTATCTGTTCAACCACTGTAACTCAGTCATGTAAATGAGTGCTTACCAGCTGGCCATGAAGGCCATCCCTCTCCTTAATTTGTAGGGGACTCTTTTACACCCCATTCTTGAATTCTGACACAATATAACCTGGCTATGCACATACTTTTACACAGCATAGTTTAGAATGTTAAAGAGCCTCTAGTAAAAGTTACACTTTTAGTTAAAGCCTTCATTCTGGTAGCTGGGGAATTGATGTCAGATGGAAAATGATTTCCCAATGGCTTGGGCTTCTAGCAAAAGTCTTCAACTTTTATGTAGATAGTCTTTGAAGTTAGAAATTGTTGTTAGACTATCAAATATTGTTTGAGGTGTCACTCATTTTTTTTCTCTTCCCATTATGGGAATGGGATCTTAGCAAAGAATTATTGTGGTAGAAAATGAATGTATGACTGACACTGGAAAAAAGGTGTTTACGGGGCATATACATGGGGAATTGTTGTGGAATCTGGACCTGTCAATATATCTCGGTTAATTCTCCAAGTGTCTGGTTTCTCACTCAAAGAAGGCAGGGTTAAACCTCCAAAGGCACAATAATTGAATATGTCATCCATGGTGTGGAATATTTTCTGAAATATCTTTCTGCTGGTGTAATTTCATGTTGCTGATTTATCTGAGTCACACCCGTTGTTTGAAACAGGGGGTGTGACTGCCTTTTGGGCTGTAGTTGGCTCCATCTCCCTAGAAAAATACACTTCCTTTCCCTGTTTTCTGGCCAGCTGTGCTGTACACGTACACGATCTCTGGCCTCCCACCTCCTGTTTTCTGGCCCTGCGCAACTCTTCCACCACTGTTTTTTGTCTGAAGAAGAACTGAGCATGGCTTGGGCCGATAGGTGGCACACAGGGAGCTTTTAAGTAGGCTGAAAAAAAAGGATACAAAGAGAAAATGAAAATAATAATACTCCAAATACCACGGAAAAGTTTCCAGTTCTGGGTTAGTTGGGTTTTTTCCCCATCCTCTGGCTTTGTATTTTTTCCTTTGCTTTTGAAATTCCAACTGGGTCTTGCTATCCAAATGAGTCATTAACACTATACTGCGTGTCCAAAAGTGAATACGATCCTTCTGTGCAAATATCTACATGACACAGTGCCTTAAGTACTTCTGTCACGTGCATTGCTTTAGCATCTCAGGCCAGATACCAAAATTCCACTCTGCTAGCTAAACCCTCCTGTCCTAAAGAGCTCACCAGTGAAGTATGAAATGAGAAATCAGATTGTACAGGCAAGCAGAAGAGTACAAGTTAAAAATGGAATAGTGGTAATCAGCATGATAGACCTTAAGAATATTTGAGTTAAACAACAACAACAACAAAATCAAAACTGAGTTTTAGGAGCTTATAAGTTACCCTATTGCAGCAAACATCTGAAGATTTACAAGCTCTAGGGAACATTCAGTTGCGCTGAAATCCTTCAAAGAATGATGGTTTGGATTTTTACCAGTGTTTCAAACTATCTTCAACATCTTAATCCTTCCTAAATAGAGCTGGATCTTAAAGCAATACCTCCAGGAACAGAGGGTTTGATGACCTTTCCTTTGACTGCTGGACTGTTGGACTCTGATGGCCAGTAAAAAAAATGCACAAGCCACTCCGCCACATAATGGAGATGCTTAAATTCAGACCGACCACGTCATGACAGGAGAGTTGTATAGAGGCTAGCTTAAATCTAAAAGAAAACCTGGGTCTGGGTAATATTATCCCCGTAGAACCTGAATCACAAATACTCAAGTGCAGTGCTGGAGTATTCATGCCATCCTTGGTGAGCCTCCTTGGGAGGGAGTGCAGCCAGGCTCTGTGTATTTTCACATCTCTAAAAGCACAGGAGACAGTCAATAAAAAAGGGATGGCTGTCTTGAGATTACCCCCCCTCCTCTATGTTCTGAAGGCAACAGAACAGAGTGGATTGCGAGCAACCTGCTTGCCTTGGGTGCAGATGGCTTTAATTGTCATTCCCAGATGTTCTGCCTCTTGAAGGTCAAATTCACCTTGTATAAATCGGGCTGGAACCATCCAGAGAAAGCACAGACATTTTATTTGAAAAAATGTAATAAAAGTATGTCCTTCTTTCTTGTTATTTCCTTCCTTGTAAATTTAAAGGGAACAGATTGAGAGGGAGGCCTGGCTGGCACAGGTCATTGTTATGGGATATAGGGCTTTTGTCTGGAAGATGCGTGTTCAAATCCTGCTCTGTGGTGAAAATATTGTTATATTTTGGCTGGTGTAGCTCAGCTGTTAGTATTAGTCCAGGATTTTCACTGCTGCATTTGACAGCGTCACTTTTTAAACATGGCAATACAAAAGCCATGCTCAAAAAAGAATTGTTAGATGAAGCATTAGTTATGTCAGGACATGTGTCATTAAGGCCAGACATGCAAGGAAATCAGTGACACCTTTGCCTAGTCTCTGCTTGTTTTGTAGTGGTGTAGGTCACTTTGGTCTTCAGACTGACATGTTGTGCATCTCTCACAAATGTACCGATGTCCATCCTTTACTTTGGCTGTTCATTTCTCCGCCTAGTCCTGTAGGAAGTCTGGTTCCTCAACTCACTCCATTGGGGTTGAAAAACCTTTCTCTTCTGTCCAGCATAATTTATTAGTAGATAGACATACATTCACTTGGTTTTGTGTCAATAATGCACAGTGTATTTTTTAAGTGTACTGTAATTAGGTGGAAACATACTGTTATGTCAGGCATCACCAGATGGGGCTTTTACACATAGTCTGCAAGGCTCCTTTTTTTTTTGGTAAGCGCATGTGCAAGCTTTGGCTCTGCGGAGGACGTACTGCAGAGCTGTTTTCAGTTATTTATGCATCTGTAGAGGCAGCTTCGGAAGCAAGACTGTTGAGTGAGCATTAAGATGTTATTTTTCTTGAGCTTGGATTAGAATCAGTTATTGAGACAGGAACAAAACTTCAGGTTTAGATGTCCTCAGATGTCTCAAACAGCACCAAGCAGGGAGAGGCAGCCAGAATTACTAGAGATCTCTTAAAATCTCAAACATAACCTGTATTTTTCCAAGATGACTGTGTATTCCCATATTAGCTTACTGCAGATACAAAAGGAATGAATTTTTAGGATTTCAGCCTTATTGTTTGATGGCTTCTTTGGGCAATTTTGGAAGAAAGGAATGAAGATTATACATGTGATAAATGTGAATTTTAATGGAGAAACAGCTAGAAATTCTAAAGATGATTAATTAAAGGAAAATTAAGATGCCATTAAGCAACTGTTCAGGGTAATTTCACACTGGAAAATTTACAGATTCAAACACAGCACTTTGTAAATATAAGCCATGAGATGAATAGAGAATTTTTATGTGTGACATTTATTCCCTTACTTTTCTTGTGGACTGAGATATTTTGCCTCCATGATCTCAGAAGTTTTGAAATCCAAAATACCTTTGATTCATATTCCCATACTTTATGCTGCAAGCAGAGAGGATTGGAATGAGACATTTGGTAGATAATTCAAGATAGTGAGAAAATACATCAAAGATCTCTTATGCACATCAGGTTCTCTACTGTAAGTTGTGTTCAAGGCCAGAATAGTTATTGTTTGCTGCATACAGAGATCCTAAAGTGCTGCCTGAATCCAGGGCTGGGGGAGTAACATGAAAAGCAATGAAAGTAAACACTGAAGATCTGGAGGAGACACCAATCTGCAGAAAAAGGGGTTTTATGCAATTTAATCATCATGGAGGTATCTGTGTGTAACTGAAAATGGGGCCAAGGTGAGAGTTTAGAGAGACACCTTTTAGATGTCTATCAGCTAGCACAATTGGGTTTGTTTTTCAAGTACTTGCTGCTTATTCACGTTTCACCCCTGGTCTATTTTTTGCATTGGTGAATGAATATTTGTGCAGGTTATTTGCTGAGAAGGAATGGTTTGGCTGCTATTAAAGGTTGAAGTTGTGGGTCTGTGCAGTGCAGTGGATACTTGAGTGGGGTCAGTGTAGATGAGAATTGGATTAGAGGTTTGGGAATTAAAAAAAGGAAAGATCACCAACTGCTGTCTTACTGTTCCTTTATGCGTTCATGTGGTGAACTCTAATGCTTGGGGTAGAAGCTTGCTCATGCCAGTTTGTCCTCAGGGCAGAGTGTTTACCATGAACCCTAGGTTCTTTTTATCAGCCTAGGGGTATCTCAGTCTCCATCTGGAGAGGTGTTGTTGAGTATGGTAGTGCATATGGTAGTATAGGAGTGCTGGTGACAGCCTAAATCAAGAGTCAAAGTAGTCAGTGAGTGGCCACTGCATACAGACTGCACACCATGGTTCTTGTGGTCACTAACACTTTGTAGGGGACAGCTTTATTCTTCGAGCTGTTTGCATATGCTAATGCCTTTGCTGAGCCCTAATTACTTTTATGTGTGTTTTAATAATTCATTGGAAAAGAAAATCATAGAATCATAGAATAGTTAGGGTTGGAAAGGACCTTAAGATCATCTAGTTCCTACCCCACTGCCATGGGCAGGGACATCTTACGCTAAATCGTATCACCCAAGGCCTTGTCCAACCTGGTCTTGAACGCTGCCAGGGATGGAGCATTCACAGCCTCCCTGGGCAACCCATTCCAGTGCCTCACCACCCTAACAGGAAAGAATTTCCTCCTTATATCTAATCTAAACTTCCCCTGTTTAAGTTTTAACCCATTACCCCTTGTCCTATCATCACTACAGCATCTCTATACTGGAAATGAGGTCTGCACGCAGCCTTCTCCAGGCTGAACAGCCCCAACTTTCTCAGCCTAAAAATGTTTAAGCCGCAGTCATGCAGACTAGCACAGTAGTTCCGAACATCACCAGATTGGAGTTCAATTTTTTTGCATGGCTCACCTCCAGGCTCAACGCTAGTCCCTAAAGTTCCCCAACATGTTGGCACAATAATGGTGAAGCCACCATGAGGATACTTTAAACAAGGAGAAAAAGCTAGGATAGAAGGAACTAATAAGTACACAACAAAACTGCTCTGCTCTGCAGTGTGTTTGAGGGGGATGAAAAAAAATAAAAAAAAATAAAAACCCCAAAAGAAACAGATGTATCTGCCAGAAGTTAAATACACATCTGTTAAGGATGCTCTTCTCATATTTGGGGTCAGAAAAATATGTACAAATGTAGCACCTTGCTGATTGACAGAAAATCCTCAGTTCTGGCACTGAGAATCTTGTTTTCTTGACAGCACTTTGTTTTAAGGCTAGAGGCAGAAAAATGTCTTATGCTTGTCCTTAAACTGGAAGGCCCTTTGTTCAGGATACTTATACCATTTGCAGATAATGATGTGCATTGCAGTTTCAGCTGTCTGCATATGCATTTTTATGTTTTTTTATGACAGCTCTGCGTACTGAACTAAAAGGCCATTTAGAGCTGTCAGGAAGTGACAAGCATTACCCTTTACATTTACAATTCTGTTAGCATGCGTTGTCAGGTGGGCTCACCATTCCACCGACATACGATTTTCTTTGAAACCTATGTATGACTTTAATTTGATACAGCAGTCTCCAAAAAAATAGTAAAAGAAAAAAAAGAACCTTATTAAGATTTCCTTTTCCATTTATCTACTTTTTTCTTTCATGTGGTTCTTTTTCCCCTCTTCTTTTCTTTTTGCTGTTTCTTTAAACAAGAAACAGGGAAAGAGACAAAAGTAGCTGTCTAGCCTGGAATACTGCAGCAAGCTCCTCCATTTCAGCCTGTGATGTTCCATAGAAAAGAGTTGATTTTTAGTCCATTGACTTAGGAAAAAATGCTACCAGCATATGCTAAATATTGAACCAACTTATGAAAGTAGAAAGATCAGAACACCTGTAACTTACAGTCTTGACATGAGCTACAATAAATGTATATGCCTTATTTATTTCTTTTTTAGCTAGCAATTTAACAATCCAGCTGAGCCCAGGTTCCATCCCAATGGGTCAATTTTGAATGCATGCAGAAGGAGTTGTCCCACAGGCTACTTTCTGTTGGTTCACATTGTTTTCTCATAGCTGCAATGTACCTAACCTTCAAAAGTCCTCTTTAGCTTCCAAAAAGTCACTCTCCCCCAACTGCATTTTGACAAGAAACTGTTTTATTAATGGATTTAACAAGATTCCACCTGAGAGACTCCCTGTCTTGGAAGCACCAAACATCAGATCCAGTCTCTCTTCTGATGAGTGTGCAGTTGTGCACCAAGTAGGTGCATACTCAGAGGGAAACAGAGGCACAGAGCTATAAGGAAGGTTCAGCTTTACTCTCAGCTGGAGAGAAAGTGGTTAGGGGCATCCAAGTGACAATTAAAGCAACAATCACCATGTGAACAGATTTTTGGCTGTATTTTTTTTATGGTGATGATACAGATATATTATTTAACTGCTGACAGTATGTTCAGTCTCTCACAAGCCCCAGCAGAAGATGTATCCCCAAAGAGCTTGCAGTCCAGGCAGTGGCAACTGCCTGTATCTCATCCCCTGGATTGCACAGATTGGTGTGATGGTTATTGAGGGTTGTATTTGACAGACTCATACCACTTCAGATAGAGTCATCAGTACTGTGTGGCTGGAAGGAGTGGGTAATATTAAAAACAACACAAGTATTTTTCATGCCAGGGTTTCAGTTTGCCTGTTGGATTTGTCCTGAGGGTTTTTTGGATGTTATATGCAGGCCAGCCCAAATGGCAGGGTCATTAGCTCAGCAAACCCATTTGTTATTGGTAAGTAGTGTGAAGAGATCTGTATGGATGATTTTGTAGTTCAAGAAGACATCATAAGAATTAAGGGTCAGAGTAAAGTGTACTTTGGAGTAAAATAACACATGTGGCTAAATGCTCAAGCACCTTTGACACTGAATTCCTTTCCTTTCATTGCATAAAGACAAACCCTAAACATTATTTTTAAGCAGCTGTTTTTGTGCATACTAGCTGACACATCTGAATCTATGTTTCTATACTTCCTAAGCTCTTCATCTGTCTTGAATATATGCTACTGACATGTTGCATACCCAAGCAGACAAAGACTCACTAAGGTCATCTCTGAATGTAAGCCATCCTCCATTTCTTTTGAGGACATTCACTTACAATCCCCTAAGGTATTTTTTTCATCTTGCAGTTTTTGAGGGTGCACATTTCTTAGGAAAGCTTAGATAGGTGACTTGATTCTGATTCAGCTGAAGTCAGTGACAATATCTAAACTTCAGTGGGAAAAACACAGATCCTTCAGTCTTGAGAAGGAAAATGGCAATAAATATCCAACAGCTTAATTGAGATAGAGATTGGTGATGTAATATACTGAAAGAAATGCTCTGAAGGGGCTGACATAGTGAAAACTTATTTCACATCCTCAAAGATACAGGGTCACAATTTGAGCTTCTGCAATACCCCTGGATTTGCTGTGCAATTCCCATTGACCTGCAACGAGATCCCCACATGCTCTCTTTTGAAGGCAGGAAAAAGGTAAGGAGTCCTTTAAAATTTTTTACTCTTAGTTTGGTTCCTGCTCTCAAGAAGAGGCAAGAACTCCTCACGCCAACCTTCCCTGCTCCTGCCTGGGCTGAGACTTGCTGCTCTTAAGAAAAAAGGAAAATTCCCATGTATTAGTTCCTTCTCCTCCTTTGTCACTATCTAACATTTTGCCCTACCTGTAATACTCTGCAGGGACTGATTACATTATTCCAACATAGACATTTTCCATTAACTGCCTTTACAAGGTTTTCTTACTCTCTTCATCGACATTCTGACTTTATATCAAATTCAGCTCCTAACAAGTAAAGAAATAGAGTTTATATGTGCACATAACTGCATATTGTAGGCAAATATTTGTCTTTAGAAGGTATCCTTGAATATGGACTAGATTCCTTCTTCGCAGGTGCCCATTCATCAAGGCCACAAAACACTTGAAGTTTTTTTCATCTTATGTTTTCCTGTGCGTTTCTTACCGCTAATTCTTATACTTTATTTATTGCTTTTCAAGAGGTACTTTGCATGGTCCTTACCAAAGTCCTGAAGTCATTAAATCTTGACTGTATTCACTACTTTTTACTTTGGAAATTCTCTATTGGACCTTGTCTACACACAGGTCTCCAAAGCTAGCTCAGAAGTGTGACCTTGAGACATATTTTCAGAAATGCTCCAGTGCCATTCTTCCTGTTTGCTCGAAGCTCCAAGCTTCAGAATAAATTTTTTGTCTCAGACTTTTGTTTTTCAGAAGTAGTTTGGAGTTAAAGCATTTCCCCAATACTTTGGGGGAGATTTTAATAAGACCTTGAGGATGTGATCAACTGTATCATGCAACAAATCATGGAGGAGCACGAAAGGCACCAAGCAGCTACCTCTCTCCACATGAATGTTTGTGGGGAATGAAAGAGGAAACTGCAAGAATAGCTCTGACATGAGAAAACTCAAAACTATTATCAGGTCAAGCCAATTACACACTCCAAATGGTCCAGCTCCTCAGGAGTATTGAAGTGCTTAGGCATAATTTAGTAAATTGTCATATTTTCTTTTCATAAGTCAATTGCATGGTTTAGAGCTGAGAACACTGTAGGAGACGCATGATATTTAGATTATAGGAAAGACTCCCTTCAAAGAAATGAAGGGAACAAAAATCTGGTTCACTATTAGCAAACTTCACTGCAGTCTCTCTGAAGGTATGACAGGCTCACAGTGATATCTGCAGATATTTGAACAGTTTCTGGTAGTTTGGATTGCAACAGAAAACAACTGAAAAAAAAAAGCAGTATTCATTCTGCTTCTGTATGAATCTGCAGAAGACTGCAGGAGCAGGAGATCCATGTTCTCAGAGGCTTTGCAGGCTTAACAGAAGACAGAGTGGAAACCCAGGCATAAGGATACGATGTGACTTGTCCATAGCTATGCAAGCAGTCAGTAGTAAGGCTAGAAGTAGAACCTACGTCTTGAAGCTCCAAGTGCCAAACCATTACACTTTTTTTGTTGCTCTGGCTTATTTGTACCCTCCTTGGGAGAGAGACAAGTGGTGTGTATTCATGTATTATCCCCAAGATAGGTGGGTTCATATAGCAGAGGTCCCAGAGCAGGTTGCATGAGAACCATCCTGGTGCTGGAAGCAGGGTAACTCCATTCAAAGTGTACCTTGGCTAAGCAGGAGAGCTTGCCCACTTAGATACAGCCCCATGCAAGCCTGGTTCTGCCACACGTGAAGCTGTGGGCTATGTCAAAAGGTACTCTGAGATACCTAAGAGTTGAAGGGCTCCACCAACATGGGGGGTCTCAATTCTACAGTGTGGACAGGCCACCAGTCACCTGAAAGCCAAAATTCCTCAGATAAGGCTCAGGAGTGACAGATGCTCCTAGAAGGCTCCAGAACAAACTGAAATCCCAGAGAGAAAACCCCAAATTGAAGAGGATTCCCCCATGCCCAGTGCTTCCCTTCTCAATTCTTCCTGCTGACACTTCAGCCTGGTGTAGTCTGTTCTGCAAGGATGAGGACATCTTCCAAGTAGGAACGAGACTGAAACAATTAACATTTCATGCAAATTCATGAAAAGCCAGGGTTCTCTTTTATTGCTACTCACCAAAGAGTCTGGTTAAAGCTTTCCGTGACTGGGCCCTCTGTGACATCTAAAACTATTAAAGATGAGTCATAATCTTAATTACATCTCACTTTAACAGCTTGTGCAGGGAGGCACCCATAAACTGTCAAATACACACGTAAATAGTGAGGATGACACAGTTATAAAGAGGTTATATGATCTTTTCTCTTGGAGACACTAGTTAACTTGCATGAAGTGTGGGGGATTTTTTGCAGCAAATCTGAATTATTCATAGCATCTCTATGGGATCATAGAAATTGCCATGGTGGATCAGATTGCTTGTCCATCTAGTTCAGTATCCTGTCTCTCACAGTGAAGAGTACCAGACAAGGCATTTCAGAGAAGGATCCAAGAAACCTCAGGGACAGCAGCTGTGGGATGACTTGTCTATGGGGAAATTTTTTTCCTCCCTACCTTTCCCTCAGGCAGCTGGTGGGTTGGATATGCCCTGCGGCATGATGGCTTATATCACATATTCAGATTTAATCCCATTATTTTTATTTGTTATTTGGATTGCCGTAGTTTCTAGAGGAAGTCAGCTGGGTCAGGTCCCCTGATTGAAGGCACTGTACAAACACAGGGAAAATGACAGTCCTTTCATAATGCTGTTGTAGATGTTCTCATTACCTATACTGTCATCTCTACATATTCATCATTTAAACTTCCTCTAGAGTTGCTTCAGCAGTTCGGAGGAATCCATCTAGCAATTTCTGTAGGACTCCTTGAGCCCTGAAGTAGTTTGTTAGTTAACCACTCTGATTGTAGATTTCCTTACAGAAGTTTGAACAGAAGCAGCAGAGCACCAACAGTGGAAGTGCATCCACGTTTCTGAAAGCTTATTAGTCTGAATTAAAGAAAATGGAAACACTTGACCCCAAAACTTGTGATGACATTCACTCTGTCCAGGAGTGTTTGAATTCTAAAGTTGAAGTGACATTTGCTATAATACTGCCCCATCCCAAGCTCTCCTCTGGTGATGCAGCTGGATGCATTGAGCTTTGCCCTCAACCTTGTTGTTTTGTTTCTGCAACTCCTTTTGCACAAAATGTATAACCTTGTTGTAAAACTACTATTTGACATTTTAACGCCACCATCTAGGAAAAGATACTTCAGCTTCATTTTAGCTGCAAGCATTGTCCAAGGCAAAAGAAGCCTAATGGGGGCTCTGAAAATCCATTAGTAAATTGTCTACAGGTAAAGATTTCTGAGAAAGCAGCAGCTACACTGCACTACCAGTTTCTTGAGAGTGCAGCATCTTTCCTAAAGGGATGTGCATCCGCTGCGGGAATAGGGCCTGAAGTGGACTTTGATCAGATTCATTTTTCTAGTTGGGTTTTAGGAATTTTTTAGATTTTTACAGTGTAGCCAAATATTTCATTGTAAAATAAGATCAAACCACAGAAGCTGGAATAAAACTGGCCAAGTAAAATCCAGCAGATGTTCCCCTCTTGGGTTTTTAACTTTTCAATTAGCTGAAAAGCAAGTTTCTTAAAAACGGGGAAACAAATCATTCATGTTTGAGAAAGGTTTGGCTTTTGGTGGGTTTTGTTTTGGTTTTGTTTTGTTGTTTTTTTTAAAACCACTAAAAATTTGGGTGTTTTTTTATCAACGTTCAACCCCTTGTACTATCTACTCGTATTTTGCTGGGATTTCTTTTGCAAAGGATTCATTTCTCAGGTGTTTCATCCTGCAGCTTTTGACATTACAGATTTCTTTTGGCCTCCTGTTGTCTCCATTCAAGGTTATGCAAATGTAAGAGGATGGGATTTTTAAGTTATATTACTTAAATAATATTAATGCAGAGAACTGATGAGGTATTTCCAGCTCCTTACTTCTTGCTGCTGTTACCTGTCTTGTAAATGGGGAGAATTTTCAACCCTTTATTCCATATCTGAATTTCAATTCAGCTATCAAAAGAAAAAAACTAATCTTCAAATCATAAAAACCAAAACCAAGTCCCCAAATATTTCAGATACAGTCTGTACAGGGAGGGGGGTAGAAAATAGTGATGGACACTTGAAGTCTGAGAGACATGAATTCCTACAATAGCTGTAAAATTCCCTTTCAGAGGAAAAAGGGGAAATTAAAGTCATTTCTTCGAGCCCAGTGGAGCTTTTTCCCACATGAAATTTCAGCAGATTCTGAGCATCAAGCGCACAGACAGCAAATGATTATTTTATAGGTTTACTCATTAAATGACATGTATTTCCACAGCTTGTCAGAGCAATTAGAGTAACAGATAAGATGGCTGAAGACCCCTTGACGTTAAAACAAAAGGTTCGCATGATGCTTAGAGCAACTTTGAAGTGTCTCCTGGGGGACTCTCTTCAGGAGTGCATGTGGATGCTCAGAATTGTGGCTGTGGGGCACAGCTTCCTGGGGATAATATGGTCATGGGAACATGCACTTCTGCTCAATTACTACACTTCAGGTCAACCTGAACTTAGGCAGAATAATGGCTTAACCTCCTGGCACAAAGTGATTGTGTCCAAACTGACTTACACGTCACAGGAGCTGGGGCAGCATGGTAAAGAAAGAATTTGCATTGCCTGATGGGTCTGCTATGCTCCGTTTGGGGACAAATATAGTAAACCCTTTATTTGCTTTAGAAGACTTGCTCTCTGTTTACGTTTGTATTTAATTTTTGCCTGCTCATTTTCAGGCACGGTTCTATTTATAGCCACATCTTTTGGGAAGCAGAAAATTGCTTTACTTGGACCTTTCAATCACGATTTTTTCCGTATGGGTTGATCTTTGCTGTTTTCCAAGTGCAGGTAACTCCTCCTGCAACAGCCAAAACTTCTGTCCAATAGCATTTTGTTGTAAGGAGAGATCTGAAGGTCTGCTATATACAGTGGCCAAGCACAGGCTGCAGTAGTCTCTCTTCTTGTCCTCTGGAAAAACTGATCGGCACACTAAATCTATTATATGGGGTGTTCATAATGAGTCCCATACTCACACATTCTGTTGATGCAGAACAGAAATTTCAAAATCGTGATCTAAGAAATAGCACTATTCATTTGTACTCTGCAGCAGCCTCAGCCTTGGGCTAAATTCAAGGTCCCACTGTGATAAGGGCCAGGTAAACACACTCTGTCAGCCTGATTTGCCCCAAGGATCTGCAGCCTAAGGGGAGAAGATGGAGCCAGGGCTGGAGGAAGACTTGCTGGTGGTCTCGAGAGCACTTGCTGGAGTTCTTCAAAGCTGATTGATCACTCAGTGCTGGCAGGCCTCCTCCTTTCCAGCTGGTAAATGTCATTAAAAGACAGCTATAAATACATTAAATACTTTCCTAATATTACTTTTCCATGTGATCTGCTGCTGCTGTTGCCACAGGGAAGCTGATCAAGAATGTGAGAGGAGGTGATCTCTGCAGCTCTGGAAATGAGGGGAGAGCTGAGCAGTCCAGCCTCTCCGTTAAGATGTGGTCCATGGCAGCACAATAACCTGTGAAGGCAGGAGAGGATTAGTGAAGGAACATTTGTCTGTTGGTTACTACTCATTGATTACTTAAGACAAAAAAAGCTTGGCTCTGGGTCTTTGCTCAGCAAATTATGTCATTCTTGTTCAGAAAAGGGAGAGCTTACAGTACGGTTTCTAAATTAAAGCTGGTGTTTCAAAATTAAAAGCAGACAGGGCAGATGTGCCTAGGAGAAATTTATATCCATACCTTTTGGGAATCAGCTAATCGCTCTGCCAGGACTCCAAATCAGTCTTTCCTGTGCAGGACTCAATTGCACCACACCTATACAAGCCACATTGAATAACATGGAATTAAAATGTTACCAGATATTTCCTTAACTTTACCATGTGAAAAATGAGGGCAAATGTTGATGAAACCCAGAAATTCCAAGGCTCCAGCAACATGATTTCATATTACTCAAGATGATTTTACAAAGTAAGGGAGAGTTCAGAGTCCAACTGATCATCTATAGCTTAATAGGCAGACATGTAAGATACTAAAAGATTGATTAGAACCATCTGAAACTGGAACATATAGTATTACTGATAATTCCTGCAGAGATATGGCAAGACAGATGCACTTATTTTGGATCCCAGGTATGTTATAGTGATGCTATATTGTTTTAGAGTAAAACTTGGTCAGAGCAGGTCAAAGAAAAGTCATTCTTCTCCTTTCTTCTCCCAAACCAGCCATTTCATGGAAGATGTTGAAAATGAGAATCTGCTATTAATTTGCAGAGTTCGGAATGGACTCATTTGCTGTTTCAGTTATGATTTCCCCATATTTTCTCTTTTAAGAATAGCCTAATCACATTCAGAGTTCATTAGTGAATTGGGATATAAGCATGATAAAAATATTATAAAAAAAAAAGAAACATTTACTAAAATAGGATATTTTAATAAGGTCAAATATATTTAGAAAATGTTTCACTTTCTATAAATGACATATTATATTCCAAGAAAAAATTTATTTTCTCCACATTTTACCAAGACCCTTGCCTGGAGATGTTGCATATCAATGTATAAGTATATAAATAAACATATAGGAAATATCATGTAGGTATGCATCTGTTGACTTCTGATGTTAAACTGCTTGTCGGTTGGCCCTGATTGAAGCCAGCTGCTGAGCTCTTTCAAGTGGGGAGTGCAGTAAGAGTTTTGTATCGGCCTCCACACTGCATTGGCAGGGGGGAAAGTGATATGTCAGCAATAAATGTCCTCTCTACCCCAGGTCTATGCCTTTGGACCCTTCAACTTCTTCCTGTAGGTGGCTATGGGTTAGAAATTGTGAGGATCTGGACTATCTCATTAGCAGCCGTTATTACAGATCCCAGCATCTCCGATCTGCAACTCCCGGCAAAGAAAGGCTTTGTCCCTCTTCTTAAGCATGTACTGCATGTACATCCTATGCTAGATTGAAGCACACCCTTCAGAAATGTTTTAATTCTAAAAAGTATTTCTAATTTTTTAATATATTTTAATTATTGTAGTGTTTTTTAAATCCTTCCGTAAAAGTTGTGGGGTCTTAGCTCTCTGTCAGGGTGCAAGTGCTGAAGAAAAGCACTAATGCATTTTAAACACATCTGAAAGAGCATAAAGGAGCTTCTTTACACAGTAAAGACATTGCAGCTTTGAAGGCAGTTAGCTCGGATCCTTTCTGGGAACCTCTTCTTTCCAATAATATAAAGTTTGACGAAGTTTCTAGCCCAGCTGTTTCATGCGAATTTGAATTGTAAATCTGCTCCTGCTTTGGGAGTCAGACTAAATAATCCAGTCGCGGGCCCCTGGCCAGTGTGAATGCTGGGAGGGAAAATGTACTGTTAGAGGATTTTAAAAAAAAAGGGAACTATTTCTCTTCTGGTTTTCTTTTATTATTTTTATTTTATTTTATTTTTAAATAGCAGCTGTATGAATCTGCTAATGGGTTTGGAAAGTTGAAAGTAGCCCTTGGGGAATGGGGCCCTTGGGGAATGGGGTTTGTATGCAGTGTGCAGGTGGGGATGGGGAGGGTTGTAGAGCCGTGTCCTCTCCCAGCACCCAAAATCACAGCCTGCCATGTGGATACTACGCATGCCCTTATCTGTCACCTCTATCCCTATATCTGCACCAAGGTCTTTGGCATACGACGCACCTCTTTCTCCAATCCCAGCACCTCCACATAGCAAGCAGCTGTAATTGAGCTACCTGTGCCTAGTTACATCCACTGGCAGTGTGTGATGCCCCAGGTGGGCCTTTTCTTGGTGGGGTGAGGTCTGGCCCTGCTCCCACTTTTTTCTGGGATGTGCAGCTCCCTAATAGCAGCCCAGGCTGTACAGGAGTCCCTGCCATTTTCTCCAAGGCTTTGAAAGCACAGGGTCCTGAACTGGCAATGATGGGTATTCAAAACAGGGACACCAGCCCAGGTCGGTTTGTGCTCTTCGGGATGTTATCCACTAGTAGTTCCAATGTAAGAAGTGTCTGTGCTCCTTGTAATAGGTGTCAGGGTACTGCAGGCAGTGTCACTGGGCTAGTGGAGCAGCAGGGGACAAGTGGGCTCCCTGCTTGCTGTGGTTCCAGTGGAGACAGCATGTGGTTGTGCCTGGATCACTGGCAGCCTGATCCCACTAGCAGTAATCATTGGCAGCATAGGGAAGTCCATAGCGATGAAGATGCCCAAAAGTCCAGGAGCTAAGAGGGTTTATCCCAGGCAGCAGCAGCTCCTCTGTGCAATCAATCTGCTGATGTTGCTGAAGTACGTCCACAGAGCCACAGCTGGTTTTTGTTTGGTTTTGGTTTGTTTTTAAAGGCTTTTCATCACCAGGAGAGCTGTCAGTAGGGCTGCTGTGAATGCAGGAGAAACGCAGTCACCCAGCTCTACAGTGTGAGCATTGACTGCTTGTGCTGGCAGCAAGACAGGCTTCAGAAGCCACAGCATGCAAACCCTGGGGCACTGAGCCTCCTGTTTCATCCTTCAGTCTAGGAGAGTAGAAACGTCCTACTGAGGTCTGACGGGAAGAATGCACATGCCCTTTGTGCAGGCAATGAAACCCTGCCAAGCCTTGCAGACCCAAGAGGATAAGGGCACAACATAGACAGTGGAAGGGGAAAAATCCCAAAACCTTCCCAGGCCTCAGTGTGTCTGGAGCACACAAAGTTGAGGACAAAATAAAACTATCAGGCCAGACTCAAGGGACAGTCCACATACAGGTGAATATGATGTTGCAAGTGGCATAACATGGAGGAGTGTTCAGGTAAGGCTGGTTGGGAGTACCTAGGGCAGAACAAATAACCCTGCCTGAGGATCATGTGCCAACCTGCTCTCAACCTCCACCCTCCAAGAATATCAGGTGTGACGAAGTGGTTGGTCACAGCCTGCTCATTCATTACCTTGGAGACCTGAGGCACGACATAAATCACAGCAGCCCTGAGGGAGCCCTAACAGTGGGACTGTGGCTGTTCCTTGCATTTGCCAAGATATATGGACTTTATAGGCAGTTCAGAGTTCTTCTATCGTGCCTCCATCTCCGAGGGGTTGTCTCCAGAAAGCAGAGGTTGAACAGCAGAAGGGTGACTTTGGGACATGAAAGACTTCTTCAAACTCATAGGACCCTGCTGTTTTCCTAGTTGTGTTAGTTTGTTTTCTGATAACAATATCATTTGCCATTGGTCTTCTGGGAGTGCCACCAACATCATTAATCAAAACCCCACACTGCTTACGGTACTGAAGTATCCGTACTGCATCATCAATCATAAATGAAGCCAAGGGTGTACTCTGGATATGTAAAGAAAGTGAGTGATAACAAGGGGGGTGAGGGGAAGGAAAAGGGAAGAGGCTTAATTATGCAGTAGTCTTTGGTCCATTGCTCACATTGGAAACATCTCTACAGCTCTATTTTGGTTGTATCTCCCTTTTAAATCCTTGTAAACAGCAGTTAAGATAGAAAGCTTCATTCCGCCACACAGGGTACCCCACTGCTTCTCAAGCTATTATTTTAATAAGGCCTATTTTACAATTAAGGCACCATGGGCTTTAAATTACATATAAAATAAAATGTGGAAATTGAAGCATTAAGCACACAACTGCCATCGGAGGCTCGGCAGCCTCGCATTAAGCAGCTGCCTGTTCTTATACAGAGCGACAGAAGGTACAGGGTTTGTGCTACTGAAGGAGATGAACAATAACAGCCCCTTGCCCCTGGGGAAGGCACTGCCATGGGTTTCGCTCAGGGCTGTGTTTCCCACTGGGTTAGGTGGTGTGATGCTGATGGGGTGGGTGTTGGTTAGGGACCTCGCAGAGGTGTTTTTTCCCTTCTCCCTCCTCTTCCAGCTCTAGGCAAGGTGCCTGGCACAGCCTCGTAAAGCCCTGTGGTTTCGGTTACGCTTGTTGCCATTGCTGCAGTCCGCTGTGATATGAAGAGCAACTCTCGCTCCAGATGGTTGTAAAGGTTAACGAGGAATTTATGCAGAGCTATATACAAATCAGACTGAATCTTCTGGCTGGGTACAACGAGCCGCTGACATAAATTCAGTTTTCTGAACATATGTAGCTTGGTCACTAAGGGAAACTGGAGAACGGCAAGCTGCTCGGCACAGCGTTACCTCTCGCTGCTGCCGGCAGCAGGGAGGGGACAGCACCGTCCGTAGAGAAGAAGGGGTTCTGGGGCTTCAGTGCTGCTGCGCAACAGTCACCTTACCTGGAGGCCTGGGGCTCAGCCTCACGTGTGAGATGCACAGGGGCTGGGGACATATGGTCTATGTTCCCAGATCCAAATGAGAGGCTGGTGTTTCATGGGTGCCCCTCCACGTGGCACTGCTCTTGAAGCAAAGGGGTCCAGGAGCCTCTTTCCGAAGGGCACGATGCAGCACTTGCATGAAGGGGGAAGAAGCTGGGTCTTTGGTTCAGAGCAGCTGCTTCAGACTTTCACCCTGCACTAGTGAAGGGCTCTGGCATCTCCGACAAGGGAAAGGGAATGTAGAAGCCCCTTTGTCTTCCTGTGCATACACAGATTCATTAGAAAGGTAGCAGCTGGTCATGCAAAGATAAAATTCTAACATTTAAAGAATTTATATTTCCAGTGAGCACCCAGGAAATGCCATCTCTCTGTAAGGTGCTCCAGGTCCCATGCATCTCTTCTGGCCATTTTTTACTTTCTCTTCACTAAAGCATTAGCTTGGGGCTACATCAGCTAGCCCACTGTGCCAGAAGTTCCCTCATTCCTCCTAGAAACAGTGGTCATGACTGCAGGAACTTATGTTTTCATTTATTTGTCTATTTTTGAAGTTATAAACAGATAAAAGCAGGATGCAGCAGAGGCAACTAAAGAGTTTCCCTGTTGGCTTGTTGAGTTCAGGAGCTGATGAGTTTCTCTGATTGCACTGAGGATGGGGAACTGGCTGGAATTTAACCTCAGGATTATGTCTTCTCTTGCAAGAGCAGGGAGAAGAGAGAGAAGGCTCCTGCTTTGCCTCCTTAGGGTTCACCCAAGTCATAGATATGTTGGCAAAAAAATCTTTTCACTGAAAAAAGATGTATGCATTGACGTGCCTTGCGATACGCAATAAGAGATAAATAGTGATGCTTTTTTTGTGAATGTTTCTCAAATTTAATAGCATAGAATTCATATTTTTTCTGGGCATTTTAAACTCCTTGCCTTAAGTGCTTTATTGGATTCATTTCTTTGCTTATTTGGACTTAAGGATCTTTGCAATTCTACTTCTTGCCTTGCGTGCAGTGGAATGAACTGTCAGTACTTTCTTGTGTGGGTCTTTCTAGAGGCACAGGTATTGATTTTTGCTGGCTGAGCCTGCAGGAGAGCCTGAAACATGAATCTTTGCAGCTCCATGCCGGTGGGATGATGGCTGGTGCCTTTACTTGTAACTCAGAAACAGAGAAAATGTTCAGTGCAAGATTGCCCTCCCTGGTTTGTTTTACTTCATGTAATAACTTGTATGAGCAGGAATACTCTGAGCCTGTTTTCAAGCCCATGTTCCCAACACATTGACTTGCTTCACTCATCTTTGGGCTTATTAAACCCGCCTGCAGTTCCCTGCCAGCTCTCCCCATGCAGAGTTTCTTCCTGCTGTGCAATCCTACCTACAGAGTCATCTTTGCGTCAAGCACCACTGAAGTCTCTGGGTATAGGTAGGACGGACATGATTAGAGATCCAGCAGTGACCATCAACAGAGGAAATCGTTTCAATCCCTGTGTCTGAGACTGGGAAAAGCCTGCCACGACCACACAAGCTGCTTATTATTGTACAATGCTCTGGGCAACAAACCAGATTCATAAAGAGCCCAGCTACACCCTGTCTGAGCTCACAAGGCTATTTTGGCAGCATCTCTATCATACGAAGATGGGCTAGGGGCAGCCTGGAGAAGACTTCCTGCTTTCAAAGAGGCACCTCCAGTGGGACTCTCTTCCCAAGGAGTTGATGGCTGACCACAGGTAGCTCTGGTCCTGCTTTCTCTGCCACTTTTCTTCTTTTGCAACTGAAGGAAATAACAGACTCCATAAAACACCCGACAGCCCTGGAGCAGTAGTCCAGGCGGATTTCCAGTGGCTAGCATTTCCAAGCATACTCCAGTTTACCAGGCTTGAGGCTTGTTAACCTAAACAAGACTGAGGCTTTCCTTCTGTAATATTAAAAAAGCAAAAAAATAAAAATAAAAAATAAAAAATCATAAATCCTGCTGGCACTGCTGGCTCACACCACTAAGCTATTCTATGCCAGTCCTATTGTTAAACTGTAAGCATCAGTTTCAATATTGTAATAAAATACTGCATTTGAAATTTTACAGTTCCCCATTAACCTCCTTTCTCCCTCTCTCCCCCACCCATTACATCATCCCTTTCTCTTCTCCAGCCTGACATTGCTCTGACATAAAACTTGAAACTTCCTCACCTTTCACTTTTTCATTCTTCCCCTTTTTCAGAGCCTTTAGCTGTCACTTGCGCAATAGAACAGCTGAGCCAAAGCAATAAAGTGCTGCATACCGTCCCCAAACAGCCTGAGCAATTCTTTAAGACATCCATGCCAAACACCACTGATTCCCACACTTGCACACACACATACCCCATCTTGTCCCCAGCCTTGATTCTGGTTCCTGATTTTTGTCTCTGTGCGTGCACTGTCAGTCAGTCTGAAAACAGCCCTGTTTTCACAACTTCTCCTGCCAGGGGACTGTTTTGTTCTTTCTTTTAGTTGTTCTTTCTGCATGAGCTGCCAAGCTTTTACTTAGGAAGAGGCACTAGACCTTTTATTCCCAGGGACACCCTATATAAGGATGCCTTGTGGTCCCTCAGGACCTAGGCAAACAGTAGCTTCATCAAGTATCAGCTGAGTTCATAAGAATCTTGTGCACCAGTTCTCTCTGTTGTGCAGTCTTCTTCCTCAGCACCAAGGTAACTACTCTGAAATCAGTGAAACCACCATGGCAGAGGATCAGGCCAGTATCTGATGGCTGTGATCTCAAAGAATTATCTGCTTTCCCATGTTTTGTCCTCCTCCCCATTTCTCTGATTTGTCTAATGTGAGCCTGGTGTAAGGCTAGGCAGGGGGTAGCACTGCAGCACTGAGCCAAAAGGTTTTTTCAGTCCCAGCATAATAATCCGGTTGACCAAACTGAGTGGAAACAAAATGTTGCCATTGACTTTGCTGGTCTTTGCGCAACAAGAGTCCTCTTTGCAGTTTCAATAGCTGAAAAAATCTAGGGGAAATAACAGAAATGGTTTGTGAAGAACAGAAAGTGGTTTTGATTGAATGATGGTGGTGTTTTTATGTTCAAAGAATCATGTGGATGTTCACTGCTTGGAGCTAACAGTGTCGCAGGATAGCCCATCTGCATGAATCCATTCCATGCTTTTCTCGCAGACAGGAAACCTGGGAGAGGATGGGGAACAGTTTGCCTTGGGTTCAGGATGTGTAACGGGCAAGGGTGCCTGTGCTGAGGGTGCTGCTCCATCGTGGGTGGCTGCCAGCCTGGCTGCTATTTCCACATTACAGAAAACCAGCTCGAACGCTAAACCCAACCTCAGTGTATGCTCTGACACTAACAACAATGAAAATGCTGAACTGAGTCTTTATCTATTTTGGGGGAGAATACAGGTTTCTTGAGTGTTTTGGGTTTGTTGTTTTGTTGGTTTTTTTTAACTTCACCTCCTCTGTTTGGTTCTCTTCTACATTCAGTGTTAAACGAGAAGAAAATTTTAAATTGCTGCTATTTGAGTTTTGTTTGTCCTGCATAATAATGTGAATTTTTGATGTTTTTTTTCTGGTGTAAGAGCAGGAAATATTGAAGATCGGCTGTACTGTGAGTTCTCCCCATTCCTGCTTTTTATACATACACACACAGAGTCTCACTCATCCACCAGTGATCTCGAGCCTACCTAGACAGACCGCTCTCTCTAGGGATGTGTCTGCTGCATCCGCCTCAGGCTTTTCCTGAAGAGAGATAACTAATTGGGAAAAATTATGTTGCATTACGTGCGGTGGCTCTGTGATGTGGACTCTTGTCTAAGGGCTCCCAAACTCACTGCAAGCTCACGACCCAGTAATGCTGCAAGGGCTTGTGAAGCATCAGCGCAGATGTTTGTGCTTTCGGTCCTGAGGTGGAGGATTTTAAAGATTCGGGCTGATGGTTCTAATTCTGCTTCATGATTAATTGATGAATGAGCTCAGTATGTGGGCTAAACTGTTAACATTAGGTCTGACAATGGACATCCAGGCTTTTCAAATGCTCTAATTGGTAAGTTTATGTTTAAAGGCTCAAGGGTCTTATTTACTTTTTAGTGTTTCAGTCTACACACTGTTTTTATTTTGAGTGGAATAAAGTGCTTTGAGATATAGGGTGAACTTAGCTACCTGCATGCTTGTGTTCAGCTTGCTTTCCTTCCAAACCTCCTCAAGGGTGTAGAAAAGAGGGGGAGAAGAAGAAGGAGGCAGCGACTATCAAATTAATTACAGACGCGGGGTTAACTGCAAAAAATATTAGAGAAGGAGGAAGCTGGGGAATAAAGTCTGACCTTATCCACTCTTTTCTCTAAAAGAAATTAGCAGGTAGACTGTCAGAGAAGCTGTGAGTGAGACCCCAGCACCGTTCTGCTGATTCCAGTGGAGGATGCCAGTTCACACAAGCTGAGATTTAGCCCACAAAGGTTTCATAGCCTGTAAATATAATTTAAAATGATGGAGGAAGAACCATATGTTTGGGAAAGGGAAGAGCTTCCCCCAAAACAAGAAATTCTGCAACTAATCTAAAAATAGCAAAATAAGTTATGGTACTCCCCAGTTGCTTTGAATTATGTGGCAGCATGATATTTGTCCTCACATGGAGCTTGTCCCACATCTCTGCCCAGTTGGGGCTGGACAAGGGGGACATTTCAGTATTTATTTTCTTTCTGTTGATTCCAACCAGATTGCCTGTGCTCTGTTTAATGTAGTGCCTGTTGTAGAAGTGGGACGAATATTCAGTCACATTAAAAATAAATCCAGAAATAGCAGCTTATAAATTTGGATTTTTCTCCTATTATTATTTATGGGTGAATCCTGTCAGATGCATAAATGCAATATCTTTGTAGGCTGATGCTGGGATTTATATCAAAGGGGTTCTAACATATACTTCATGTACTCAGCTGCAACTATTATAAGCTATTTCATGTACAGCTAGAGACAAATGATCTCCCCCATGTTTGTCTTAACTTAAAATGCAGTTGGGTTGCTTGAATTCACTTCCAAAGCTCCTGCATGGGGGAGGGGAGCAGGAGATTTATGCCCCCATAATATAATCAATTCTAAGCATATCTTTAGACAAATAATTTAGAAATCTATGCATCAAAAAACACCTCTATTAATTTCAGGATGACCTGTTTTATGCATTTTCGTGTGCATTAAAAAAGGAATTAAATTTTTAAAAAAAAAGCCCTTTACTCCGTTAAAAAAGCAAATTCTAACAAGAACATTTTGAAATAAAGTCCCAGAAGGCAACAATTCCTCCAACAATTAAACTGGGAGAAGGTCCCCTGAGGGCAGACCAACAAAATTTAGTAAAAATAATTGCCGTGCTGGGTCCTTGCTCTATTTTAGCTGAGTATAAGCAGACACACAAAAAATAACCTACTGAGAACAAGAACATTCCTACATGAAACAGGCTAACAACAGAGCCATGTAACTACCTGGCCACACCACTCGGCTTTTGCTGGCACACAACACAGATTTTTATACTTCAGCCAATATAAAATAACAATCAGGCTATTTACAAGGCTCTGCCAAATATTAACCTTATATCCAATTCTCTTCAAACCTTTCAAAGTCTCTAATGTGAACCATGCAAGTTCCTCATTACTTGATAATATTCTGTAACTATGATGTTATGGGCTAGTTATATTTTTTAAAAGATGGTGTGTTTATGCAAAGATAATGATGCGGTGCATTTTATGCTGAAAACCTCAACAATTAATTAATTTATAATCCCCTTTTCTCTTCACCCCCCTCCCTCAAAACCAGAATAAAATAAAAGATTAATTTGCTGGAGAAAACAGGTTCATGTTTGCCCTTAAGACAGAGGACAAAATTACTTTAGCATGTGTACTGTGGTTAAAACAAGTTAGATGCATGCACATTCACAACCAGGAGAGAGCTATTGTAAAAAGGAGTTGAGAATGAAGAAAACACAGAGCTAGCTATTAAAAACTGAAGGTTGCTTCCAAAAAGCAACATCAGGCATGCAAGGATCTAGCAGGGTTACTAACTGAGGCAAAGGCTTTGTCTCTAGCTGCGGGCAGCACTGTGTAGGAATGGGGGAAATAGTAAAAGGGTGGTAGGGCAAAGGAGGAGGCAGGAGTGATCCTTTAGTCCTCTCTTTGGTGTCAGACAAATGTCCCTGGGTTTAAAATTCTTTTTACCTTGCAAAACATTCTGGCATGGTCTCTTGGAGCTGTTTAATTATTTAGGCTGGCTGGCTGTGGGTAGAGAAGGGAGAGCAGGGCCACGGGAGGCATTTGACCATCCGTTGCAGGGCTGGGTGCTCAGAGGTGACTGGGATGGTGTATGGCCTCAGTCAGTTATGTGCTGCCCCAGCAGCTGGAACACTGGTGCTGGAGCCACTCAGGTTCCAGCCACCCTGGCCCAGCAGAGCCACGCATGGGACAGTGTTGTGCCCTCCCCATGTGTCCCAGCCTGGGACACATCACCCTATGGAGGAAGTGCTGCTTCCCACAGCTCAGTGAGAACTTTCTAATTGCACTCCTCTTTTCCCTCTAAACATCTGTGAATATCATTTTGGAAATAGCCTGTATTGAATATTGGGTTTCTTATTTTAAAGGGAGCCTTTAAGTCTATTTTTTTAGACACGTTTTTACCAGCAGTACTTTTAACAATAGGTTACCAGATCCATCACACAATCTGACTAAAAGCCTGTATTTATTTCCCTAATTTTATAAACATTTAATAGGTCCTTATTAAACACATCAGCCAGCATGATTTAATAACACAATCAGTCTAGAAGTTTAAGAAAATTGAAAACAGGATTTGAATGTAATACAGCCACAATTACCGGAGATTATAGGCAATCATTTCCATATGTCTGCAATGGGGAGCTGCTAATCTCTGTTTGCGTGGAGGTGATTTCCTCTGGAACACTTCCCAGCCTTCAACAGTGCTGGTGCTGAACAAATTAGATTTGAAAGTCCCCAATTTTATGACTAAGGTAATATACTCTGTGTATTTAGAGAAACACTGATTTCCTATTTTAACTGGCTTCCAAATGCTGGACAGAGACCTCAGCTTCATTTAGTTTGGCTCCGTTAGGTATATAGTAAAAGATTCTTTATAAAGGGTCAGCACATGTATTTTTGGGTGCCTCAGAGATATACCACAAGTTCCCTCCATCCATAGGAGGGAAAGAGTTAGCATCATGAGTCAGTGACATCATGGCTGAGGAATGCACAGCAATTAGCCCTGCAGTACTGCAGGCAGCCTATGGCCAGGGGACAAGCAGCTCCCTCCTGCTAAACTTTAGGAGTCCTAACACCTTATTCACTGACCTACCGCTTATGAGATCCTGAATAGCGTCACTTGTGTTTTGTGGGAATTCATCTGGTAAACTGGGCTTTTTGTGCACGGCCTTGGCTCGGCTTTGGCAGTTACTGTTGAAAATAGGACTGCTGTTGGGAAAGATTTCCTGTGCGGAGCAGCCAGGAGCTGGGCTGGTTTCAATAGGAGCCAGTGACTGGTGGAGATGGGAGAACTGCAGCTGCAAACGTGCCAGCCCCTTTGGGGACGTCAGGGCACTGCCTGGCCTGATTGTGTCCAAGGCATTTTTAGGGTTTATTTTGTCACACGGCTCATGTTTATGAAATGTTTACAGCAGATTCATAGCAGAGAACCCAAATAAGTGTAAGGCAGAAAGGAAATCTGTGTTTCCCAGTAAAGAGCAAAGGAACAAGTGGATTCCCTGTGTGCGCGCACACACATTTGCAGATAGCTTCACTTGTTTCACCTCACTGTTGATGGACCATGCTGCTGGTGAGCCTCTTGAATGAGCCTCAAAAAAAGGCAGAGATAGGCTGTGCTGGGGAGGGAAGGAAGGGTACACAGGCAGCTGAGTATCTGGTGCTCTTATCTATTGAGTGCTTTTGTTTGTGAAGCTCAAAGTATTCTCGCGCTATTACAAAGAGGCTTTTTCTGTGTGATCTGGTCCTGAAGACTGAGAATGTCCCTCCACTATTTCATTAAATCAAAAAGCTGATACTTGTGAACTGGACAAGGAAACGATAAAGGGAAGCTTCTGCTGGAAAGGCTCTTTTGTGGCTAGATGATCTCCTTTCTCAGTTGAAGAAGGGAAAACCAGCCTCTAACAGCCCTAAGCCAGCACTTCAGCACATGCTTAACTCCATCATTGTTCAAGAAACCGCTCAAGCACATACCTGATTTAAAACACATGCTTAATTCACCTAGACTTCAATTCACTCAAAGTGGAGAACAACACACGATGTCTGGACACTGACTTTGCTAAAAATGACACATGGTCTTTCAGTCGAGTACATGATTAAGGACTTTCCTGAATCAGAGCCCTGATCTAAAATTTAGGGTAATATTTTACTGGTTTTGGTCTTAGCAAGAGCTAGTACACTTGGGCTGAAAATCTGAAAAAGTTAAAGAATGAATGAGCTGCTTGCACTATTCTTGCTAAAAACCCAACAAACTAAGAGACCTCTGAAAAAAACCCACCCAGAATAAAAAAACACAGTATGGAAATGCATTTGGATTAGGAGTTGGCTTGTGGCAATCATGAGCAAACTTCTAAGGTGATCAGAGCTAGATCATCAGATCATCACTTTTCATCTGCAGTGACACTAAGGAAGTCACCAAAGTGAATTTTGCTACCTTTTATTCCAATATAACCATAATGGAAGTTATGAATGCCGAGGGTGACGTGTGGCATAAAATCTTGGACATAACAACTGTCCCAGACTGAAAATCTATGTAATGAATTAAACAAAGAGTGTCAGAATTAAGTAGATAAAGATATTAGGTGTGTCCTTCACATTTCCAGATCACACAGAATGGATATGAACATACAGTATTCATTTGCAAAGCTTGATTCTATGATCTGTCTTCAGCTTGGTTAAACCAAAAGGAAAAGAACACATCGGTTCTTCTAATAAAATAAATGTACAATCCCTGCACATTACTGCCTTTGTAGTTGCTTTTACCCTAAAAAAGCCTAGCTCTAGTGTTCAGTATATTTTTCATCATAAACTTGCTCGTGTATGCATTCCAGATGGCGTGAAGAAGGGGTTCAGGAATTCTAGTGGCAACCGCTAGTATTACGAAAATAAAGGTAGGGCCCAGTTTTATGATGAACCTTGATCTTAAGGAGTTTATAACTAAACTGGCTCCAAGTTATACTTGGAATACATGGATACATTTATTACATCAGTGGATTCTTTCACCCACTTAAAAAAAATATATAAATCTGCCTTGCTCTTTTTTGAGTGAAGAGGTTGCAGTTTTAAGATGTTTCATGGCCTTAGTTCCATACAACAAAAAAAAAAGAGCTGATTAAAAGGATGTTGGCAAGATGACAACTCCCAATATATCGTAATAATTCTCCATTTGGAAACAAAACATTCTCCCACATTCCAGCTACCTAGGTTGATTAATTTTGCAAAGTATTATGGTGTATAACTGTGCAAACTCATTTTGCTGTGTATTTTTGATATGAAGTATCATATTTTCATTAAAAAGGTCCATTAATAACTATTTGCATCAATACAAAAAAATATGGCAATTAAGGATGCTGGAGTGACCTATTAAGTTCAAGTTTTATAGGAAAGGTTTTTTCCTTCTTTTTGTTTTTAAGTTCTTGCCAACAAGAAATATGAGCTCAACCAAAATAGGTTTTAGGAAGAGGGAGGCAATAGGCCCCAGTTCAGGAAAGACTTTCAGTACATGCTTATGTTCCATTTCTTTCACTGGGATTTAAGCACATTCTTAATTTATTTGTGAACAGAGTTGGGTTTTTTTTTACGAGGAAATCTTTACAGTGGACACTTTTTTTATGATAATGTGTTTGAGGCTACAGCCTTGTAAACTGGAATAAGGCTGGCACAGTGTGAGGCAGGAAACAAACCTGGGAGACAAAACAGGGACATGAGACTGAGCATGCCAGAGAACAACACAGGGATGGGCTGTCCGTCTGGAGTGAAATCAGGGGTACAGTTAGGAGCAAGGACCACTGTGGGTTGCAAGTTAGATGTGTTACAGAGGCACTGAAAATGGTAATTTCTTGCAGTTTTTGCCAAAAAAAGCCTGTTGCAGTTGTCTAGAGTGTGTGAGAGAGAGAACTCACCCTGCCTGAAGGTGATCATGTCACCTTTCTAAGATGCACTTTGGTTACAACAGGTTGCTTCAGGAGATGCTGTTCTTTTTTTCATGATGAAGGGGCAGCCCAGGTGATGGCTCCAGCAGGATGAATCCCTTCCCAGCTCTTTGACTTCATAGCTCTTCTGTTCTGTTTCCATAAAGAAAAGAATCCATCAAAAAATGCTTGTTTACCCCTCTAGCAGTAACTGGAGCAGGGTAAGGAATGGCCTGATTTAGTAAATTATTTTTTGGTGAACAATTAAGTGCATTACCTTGAAACAAGCTCCTAAAATACCCATGCTACTGAGCACGAAGGGACTAGAAGCCAGCCTGTCTGTCTGCGATGCTTCCTTGATTTCTGATTGGTCTTCTGGGCTGTGGCTTAAAGATTCAGACATCTCTTGGAGTAAGACACAAGAGAGTCAGCTAAACATGAGGCAGAAGCCTTTGCAGAAAATATCCTGGCTTGTGTTATTTTTCTGCTCTTTGAACTCTAAAAGCAGTTGTTTGTCATTTATTTGATTTCCCTTGACAATAAACATGATGTCTGTGAAGAGCTAGTTACTGATAAGCTATCCAATAAGGTCACAACATGCAAACAAATGACAGCAACAATAATATAGATATTAACCATTACATCCTCCCTTTTTTTTCGAGGACTTTTTAGATTGTGCACTACTGTATTTTTGTTGGAAGCATGTGGTACTATTGCTTCTGCAAAAATTCGTCTTCATGCACAGAAAACAGAAAGGATTTCAGGCATTTTATTTCCTTGTCAGCTTCAATAAATGCAAAACGATTTACCTAAAAGAGCAATATATCAGGACCAAATTTTTCAAAGTGGGTTTGTGTTTTTTTTTCTCATTCAGAAATCAAACTGTAACTTTATGAGTAGACAAACAAAAAAAAAGCCATTTTTTTCTGCATAACTTATAAGCTCATTTCCTTTTATTCCTGCCAGTGATGTCATGGAGCCCAGCTGTTGTGTTTCTGCGATGATTTCCCTTACTCATGTTTCACCCAGTCATTTCAGGCCCTAATGGAATTACTTTGAGCGAAACCTGCTTTTCCATGGTTCACCTCCTGCATCAGCTGATACCAGGAACTCTTCTCTGGGATGCATGGAGAGTGGGTACAGGCAACTGCATAGATTTTAGAAAAGGTTTTTCTGGTTTGTTTATAATAAACTCCTTTCCCCAGTGCAGATCAGCACACTGTGTTGAGGGATGCAGACATAAAAATTGCCATTGCCTAGTTTTCATCTGCTTGATTTCTCAGTGGACTCCAGCAGCCTGGACATGCATATCGGCTCTCCAGCTAATGCTGGGGAGAGTTATGTTCCTCCTGTTGATATTTGGTGTGATGGAGAAACTTTTGATAGCTAGTTTTGATAGTTTTGTTGGCATTCTTTGCTAATGGAAAACACTGTGCACAGAGATGATTCTTGGTTCTTACCACCCAGGCACCTCGCAGGACTTCAGTTTGGTACTTTTTCCTACTCATCCAGAGACTTTTCAGCTGGAAAATGTTTTCTTAAGAAAAGAGGATGGTGTAACTATTTTTCTTCCTACCACCATCTAAAGTTACAGCAAAACCAGTTCAGTGCCCTTTTTGAGTGGCTTGAATCCATGTGTGTCCTCTCCCAGGAGACTGCACCATATGCAGTTGTCTGACCCAGAGTGTGGCAGAGAGGTAGCAAATAACAGGATTACATGCCAGGTAGCAGATAACAGGATTAGGTACCTGCAGAGCTGCTTTAGACTCAGTGGTTTTGGAGCTTGAGACCTCATTCATAGAAAAATCAGGCTTCTCTGAGATTAAATGCTTGTGTCCTTTATGTCCCTCATGCCTGTCTTTGGCTGATCTAGAGTATGAATAATGTGGACTTCTAAGAGCTTTAATGTGTAACACCTTTAGTGTCTTCATGGAGCCATTTTAGATGGAAAATTCAATCTATGAGTGCATGTGTCTGTATAAATATATGTTTTCTTATATTCTGTATAAATACATTGCTTTCTTTACAGTTACAAATCTGAATGCTTTTTAATATTGCTCTCATTCTTTATCTGCTACTGAGATGTTTTATGTTTTGCCATTATTTGTATTCCCATACTGATTGGAGGTATCAGTGAAGACTGAGATAACATGCTGAAGTGAAGAGACAAAACACAGAAACAGGACTTCTGGCATGGGGAAATGCAGTGATAAGCCAGCTAGGAGAGAAAACCACTTATCCTACCTTTAGTGCTTTACCTGGGGTACTTGTAAAGGACGGAGTTGTACTGTGATTCCTGCAAAATCTGGAGGCACGTTGGCAGCTGCAGTGTGACTTAGTCCCATCAAAGACTTGGAGATGCTTCCCTGTCACCCCATTAGCAGCTACAGTAATTGAATCTGATCTATGGAGCCCAACCTGCTCTAACATACTCTTCCACCACCCTCCCCAGTGTGGACCTTTTTTCCTCCCTCCCCATTTACTGTGGGAGCCTCTGCCCTGCTTTGCAAAAAACAAAAAAAAAAAGGAAAAAGAAAATTGCTATTAGAAAAAGATGGAGCATGAAGAATTCCAGCCTGAGAGGGGAATGTAAGTGAATTAATCTGTCCTCGTGAGGAGGAAATTATTTTTGTTACTAGCAAAGGTTGTTTCTTCATTGGAATTTTTCTCCTGAAGCTTTCAGGCATCCATCAAAACTCCAACAGCTTAATTTCTGTAGATACAGTGTTTCACTTTTTTAGTTGCCAAATAACCTCATATATTTAATTTTCCAGATTTTTTAGATGCTTTCAGGAAGTTGTCACAAGAGACCCTCCCTGGATAAATTTCCTCTTCCAAGAAAGCCACTTAAAAAAAGAACCAAATCGTAACAAATATGATTCAGGCAGTTTTGTCCTACCCAGAAACAATGCTGCGGCTAAGCTTTGACAGCCTTTTGTTAAACTCAGTCAGAATCTTTCTGGCCCTTTTCATGTGCCAAGGGTGGGGGCCATTGATCTGCTCTACTTTTGCTACAGCCTGGCCTGGTCCGAGCAGGGACCCAAGCCCACTGCTTTTCAGCTGTGCCTGTCCTCTTCTGCTTTCTTTTTCATTAAATGGAAGTTGATGTAACAGGAGAGAGGAGCCTGCCAGAAGGGTGTCAGAGTCAGCAGTGATCGCAATCAGACATTGCAATCAGATTGCTCTACCAACTCCTAGGAAGAAATAGCCATCTGTTTCAATGGTTACAGGGGGGCAAGAAAAGGAGAGGAAAAAAAAAAACAAAACCAGTAGAGCCACATGCAAGATTTTGCATTACAAACCATGCCTCCCTGCCTGTCAGGAAGCACCAAAATAGGGTTTGATAGTAATGCAAGTTCAGGACCTTTTTCACCACAGGCAAACATCCAGCACTTGGTGAATGTGCAGTAAAATTGGGGATGGTGCAATATAACACTTTAAGTATTTCCACGGTCCTTCTGGGACCCAATTTGGACAGTAGCCTGGGACATGGATGGAGTGGCCTTAGCCCAACTGGCCAATGGATTTCCACCACTTTTTTTTTCTCTAAAATTCTCTGAGAAAGCCTGTTGCTGTAGTTGGAAGTGGCTTGGTCTGCTGGGGTGAGTGGGGGTCCACTTGCCTGCGCCCCATCCTGCGCAGGGAGCTGCCTGGCGGTAGCTGCAGATTGGCCTCACAGTGTGATGTCCTCCAAGCCCAGTAAATATTCCAGGCCAAGGAGTGCTACCGTGCATACAACAAAAGCAAAATTCATTTATTCACTCAGGCAGGTGATGGATAGTCTGTCAATGTTTATACAGTAGACACAAGCCTAATTTTCAGGTATTAGTTGATTAACACTTGAGTCATAGTGTGTGTCCTGTGTCCAGTAATGTGGAACATCAAATGTGTGAAAAAGATTAATAGTGTGCACAGATGTTACTCAGAGGATCAATTTGTCTGGGATTTGAAGAGGTGATACCCTGCAGATCAATAGAAAAGGAGAAAATTAGAGTAATATGTTGAAAGAAATCACAGCTGAGTCTATGCATGGCTGGGTTATCTGCTCCAAATACTCAGCTTCTCATAAAGGTTTTAAAGACTGCAGCAAAATGTTAAGCACCTTCTCCTGTAATTTTTTTTGTTTCTTACAGACCTACAGCTTCCCCAAATGGCAAACCCTTAGCAAGGGACACAAAGCAGCCCTTGTGCAATGGGCTGAGCAGCCCAGGAAAGCTTTTCCCTTGTATTCTGTATGAAAAATGCTTCCCTATATTATAAATAGCAACAGGCAGGAGGGTAATAGAAATAAATGTTGCTCTGTAAATAAGGGAACCAAAGCTGGACAGCAGAAGGGCTCTTTCTGAACAAGCTCAACTTTTCCTAAGTTTTAAAGGAGAAATGTTATGGGACCTCTTTTCTGTCTCCAGGTGCTGCCCAATGGGAGCTGTGTTGCAGCAGAGTATGTGAAGGCTGAAGCAGGTTCAGACACATCCCCATAGCAGTTACTGTCCTGCAATACCACTGCGCTCCCTATGTCCTGACCTGCCGGTGCAGAGAGGATGTAGGCATCAAATGTGCTCAGACTAAAGCACAGAGAAGTTTTTTCTACAATGGCAGAACATTGGCTATGGAATTTAATGCTCATTGTCCACAGCAAAGTACTCCCACCCCTTTACTCCATGAAGCAGAGGGTTACAGAGCTGCACAAGCGTGTTGCAGCCTGTTTCCCATCACTGTGTCGCAGCCTCCTCGGAGGAGAGCACTTTGAGGTCTAGGAGTGTGTGGAAAGTTTCCCCATGGGAGAGGGACATAACCCTGTTACCTTAAATACCTTAAACCGTGGCTGGGCAGCACTCTGGAAAGAACACTCCACCAAACAGCCTCACATCTGCAGGCAGAAGGATGCAGTTGTCCCCCTTGTTCCCCTCTGTCTTCCTCGCTGCGGTCGCAAGTGATATGAAGCTGTAAAGGTGGGAAAGGAGGGACAAACTGCTTGGGATTGTTATCCTGTGGGCAGCACCAGCCCCGTGGAGGCTGCACCTCCCTCCCGCGGCTCCCCGGGACAGCTGCCGAGCGAAGAGCAGCCTGCTCGCGACTGAGTCGCACGGGCTGCCAAATAACAGCGCAGAGGTTCTGCATATCTGTTTATCTCTGCTACTCAGAAATGGTTCCTTGCCACCAAGATAGAAAGCAGCTTTGGGCAGAAATTTCAGCATATGATGGGAATGTCGGCAGGGTTGTGTGCTTTCATATTTTTTTTTAAAGCCTGGCTTTCCGCAAACTGACATATTTACGTGTTTGCTTTATAGCATTGGCATGGGATTTATGAAATCTCCTTAAAATTAATGTCTATTTCTAACAAATTTAAATTAAAAGTGACCATACCCACATGAGGAATACGATGGGAAATTTAATTTAAGGGAAAGCTGGGAATGTGTATGTTTCTGTTGCATACATTTCAGACCATTTCTGTTGCAACCTAATAGTATGTGTGAATGACTGCCTGATCTTTCAAACATAACCTATGGAGTATTGCACTTATGCAAGAAGTTGTTTTTGTGAAATTAGCAGGAAAGCTCAGAAAATAAGAATTACATTTAGTAGCCAATTTTTGCAGGAATCTGAATTCTTCCACCTGGGAGCCCACTCACCCAAAACAGGAGCAAAGGGGGAGAGGAGAAGGGCTCAGGGAATGGGCAGGTGCTGGGCTATGAACACCTGGAGGAAGAAGTAGGGTTAACAACAGGCTGGACAGAAATGCCTTCTTCTTTCCCTGCTCCAGGTCCAGGATAGCCACTCCATGTAGTTAAGAGCCTTTCATATATACCCCTGCTTCAAAAAACAACCTTAGCTTCCTTGCTAAGGGTTGGCATAAACTGCTCTGAACCATCATAAAAATAGTCTATTCTCATTTTCTCAGCACAGTCAGTAGCAGCTGAGCTTACATGCCCCAGACCAAAGTCCAGAAGCCAGGCTTGGAGATATGTTTCCTGCACAATATATTTATATAGACAGCTAACCCGTCACTAGTCTGCTGGCAGTGTTGCGTTTTCCTTGTAAACTGTTCTTATGTGCTACAACACATCTGGGCATTCTTAATTCTGCCTCTCACTTCATTACCTTTCATAGGAGACTCTGGGTTTACAGCAAAAGAATCAATAGTTTGAAAGTTTTAAAAAGTGCAATATTAAAAATTTAAAAGAAACCAGGAAATCATAGTCTCCATTCAGAGGAGGGGAAAAAAAGTCTCCAACACAAAAACTTTTTCTTTGGGTAAGGATTGAGGCTCACAATTAATTATCTTTATACATGGCAGTTTGGGATTTCTTCAGAGATTTTACTAAATCTATGTGTGAGCATGCTTGTCTTCTGGAATCCACATTAAATATATTAAAAGAGTGTAGACACGGCATGGTTTGTTGGCAGCATTCATGCAAACTGGACTCGGCAAACAATCTGTTGCTATTTACAAGATTGGAAGGCAGGGGTTTGGAGCAGGGGAAGAGGGGGTCTGCGGGGCACGTCCCGCTGCCCAGCCTCTGCTTGCACAGGCGAGAGCCCCAGCCCTCTGAGGCTGGCTTCAGTGCAGGATCAATTCCCTGCTGCAGTATTTCTTTCCCTTGAGCAGATCTAATTGAAATCAGATCTTTGTGCTGTGTTAAGATTCCTCTGGCAGAGCCAGTCTTGGCATTGTTTTCTTTACCATTTTTCCCATTACTGTTAGTACCAATCACCAGAACAAGGCAGCAAGGAACAGAAGAGAAAAGCAACATGCTGTGAAATTGTTGAAATAATTCAAAGGTTTCCACAGGAAACATCATCTCCAAATGCTTGAATGCAGCCTCACAGATATAAATATAGTGTAGGGAAGGAGAGGGAGGGGGTGAAAAAGGAAGGGAGAAAGAGATTTAGTGATATTAAGAGGCTAAGGCAATCGGAGCGATTTGTAAATTACACAAGCAATTGTGTTCCCTGTGTAACATGCTTCGTGTAGTGCTGGAGAAAGAAGATGCCTCGACAGTGCTTAACAGCCAATTTTAACCTGGGTGTGTGGTCCGCAGCACCCTCATTGCTTTGTTTTAAGGGGTGTCATTGGACTCTTTCTGGCTTTTTTTCCTGCAGCGATGAAAGTTTATGAAGTAGAAGTTGATTACAGAACAAAAACAGGCTCAGTTCAAAGAAGATCCTTCAGCACTTGCTGAGAACAGCATCAATAACATCCATGTATTTATTGATCGATATCTTTCAGTCATTCAGTTGTTTTTAGCAGATAACATTCTTTCAGTATCATCCATTGAAGCTGATATTAGCTGTACCATTTTACTACCTATAGCACTAAAATATGTTTCATTTTAATATTTAAAAATGAAAAGTCAATTCAATTATTTTGAGAAAAAAAGCCTGCTTATTTTCTAAACCTGAATAGGTAGTTAGCTTTCCAAATTATTATTTTGTTTCCTATATGTAATATATTTGATTTGTACAAGTGTGTGTTTTAGGAATGATTAAATAACTCTACATTAAAACTGTTTTTTTAATGGAAAAATAACTGTTCAGTTAATCAGAGTTTCCCAGAAGCCATGGCTATGCTTTTGGGGGAAAATCTTGTTTTGTTAGAAGAAACAGAACAGCTTTTTGTTTTGAAACCATCAGTTTGGAGGTTTTGGAGGTTGATTGAGCAAGAAAGATAAATGCTACACAGGAACATTTTAATGAAAATCGTTTTCACTTCATTTTGGCTGCAATTTTGTAATCAGAGGGAAGGGACCTTTCTGCAGCTAGTACCTCTGAGTAGCCAAAAAATCCCCATGTCATCCATGGGAGTAGCTTACAATTTGGAAATGAGTATTTAGGTCTTTGATGGTAGACAGCCATTTGAAGCATTTGTCTTCAGAAGGTGCCTTACAAGACCAGAAAATCCATCTCTCCTATTGTCTTCAGGAGCTCGGCAGTTTCTGGGAGCTCCCAGCACCCTCCCCAGGCTCTCTTTGTCTGTAAACAAACTTGAGCTCTGCTCCCCCTACTCCAGCTCTCTAATCCTGTGCATGAAATCATTACCAGCTACTTGCAATGAATATGCCATTTTTCAGCTCACAATTATTGTTGTCAGCTTCAAATAGCAGTTCATCCTTTTTCTGCTTAATCAGAGGCATTAGATTTCAGGTATTCATGGAAATGGAGAGGAGTCTTGAGGTTTCCAAATACTTGTTTTAATGAATCTTGCGATATTTTTAACAAAGAGGTCAGAAATACATATTTTCTTCTTTTCTAAATGTTAACAAAATGCAGAAAAATAAAGAAGGAAGGGGTAGGGGGAAGCAAGTTTCCAATGATTTTAGTCTGGTGACTGGATGTTCTTTGTGCATCTCTTCAAGTATTTTGTGGTTTGCATTTACGTCTGTATTTGCCCAATTTACAGCTTAAAAAAAAAATCAATAGTAATGTTATATTTTCATGAAACCAGCATTTTTTAACTAAGATCTCATGAGTAAATTAAATTTCATCCAAGCTGGATTACATCCAAGTTGGATTACTGTTGCAGGCCCTGATCCTGCAAATGCTTATGCACATGAATATTCCCATTTTGTTTATTCCTTGGGCTGGGACTTGAGAGACCTGGAACTTAGTTCTAGATTTCCTATACCTTCCCTCTTCCACAGGTCCCTTATTCGTTCTGAATCTCAGTTTCCACAATTTACTAAAAAAAAAGGAAAAAAAGAGAAAAGTTGTGCTAATATTGACAATTGACATTGCATATATTTTCATGTATATTTATGAGATATTACTTGCTGTGGTCATATATGAGCTATGAAATCATAAAATGTATCAAATACTATGGTAAATCAGACCTTATAATCTATGTTCATCCCAGACTTTCCTGAAAACTACTCTATGACAGAAAACCGCCTATTGACGATTCTCTGCTTTTCCTCTTGCTCTTTAGTATCCTGTTGTTTCTACATCCTCCTGCTTCTGGCACAGGCAGACAAATTAAACAAGAGCATGGCTAATTATTTCGTGCAGGACCCTGGTTTTGGTCTGAACTACTTTAGGGCGATTTTACATATTACAGACAAATTGCATATTTGTATTACAGACATATTACAAATACTAATAACGGGAATAAGTTCCACTACAAAGCTTCAGCGAAGCAAATGTTATGTCAAAAAAGAGAACCACTGGAGCAGGTGGACACAAATGCTACTGTGCAACGTACAGAACAAAATTGCCCATGTGGTTGAAAGATGATCTTTGCTGTAGGCAGTTCTCTGGGCTACAACATAAGGTAGTACATGAATTAAAAGAGGATCCTAAGCCTTGGAGACATTAAATGTGACTTAATATATTATTGCATGTCAACTGAGCTACTGTAACTGCCTGTGTATCAGCTCTGCCTCAACACCTCTCATGCCAGGCTCAGGGAAGTTGTACCACCCTGTAAGTGCCGTAAGGGCTAAGAGCTTGTATACTGACTGTTGCCATAGCTCAGCTGGGGTAATGTAATATGTTCTGCCAAAGTAATTTGGGCTTGTTCCTGAAACCCTTGTGATCTGTGAAGGTCTCAGTAGTAGCTTGAGGGAAAACGGGGACAAAGAAGAGATTCACCCATTTGTTCATTTGCAGCACAATAAAGTAGCAGCCTGCTAAGCCATCCTTAAAGAAAGTATTGATAAAGAGACTGCCTACTGAAAGATTGAAATGTCTGAAGAATGATGTTTTTACTATTCACCATAGTGTAGCTGATAGCACTTATGGAGCAAGTGAGAAGGCGTCCCACTGCAATAGACCCTGCACACGCAGGGTAGTAAAAATCCGAATCCCTGAAGAATTCACAGTCAGCAATGATTAACCAGCCCAAGGGCCTGTAAAGCAGGAATGAAACACAGTACTTAACCCTTCACTGGTCTAGAAACCAGCTGGATGCATGGCATGGACCAAATTTCTTTTGCCTGTTCATTAAGGTCAGCATGCTCCTTTGCGGTTTGTAATCTTTTGTGGGTGTTCTGTGATGTGGCAAACCCTGATTACTTTGCCCCAAAGTGGAACTGAAGTTCATCTGATCAAGCCCAAGTGCTCGGAAGTGAATATATCTGATAAATAAATAAATACATCAAAACAGAAACAATGAAATTAATTTTTTTATTCTCCCCAGATATTTTTTTGTAATATTGCCATCTTTATGAGACTCAGCTTTGTGAGGTAATACAGTGTTTCAGATATTAAACATTAGGTATTAAATTATATGTATAATTCCTCACTATAACACCAGACATATATATACACATATAAATATATATATAATAACTTCTTTCTTTATAAAGTCTATGCATCCAACGCATCTTTTTCAAAACATTACCTTGCTCTTCCTCCTCACCAAACATCTATGACTATGACTGCATGACACAGACCTCCCTTTCAATCAATGTATGCGCATCCTTTCCTTGAAAGAAGACCATTATCCTATGGTATTTAGGTGAAAAAGCACACGATAGGATCTTAGAGTGGCTGTGGCAAAAAAAAAAGATCCACTTTGATTTATGCAAGGTGCATTGGGAGCTGTCTGATGTGAAGTCAGCAGCTGAAGGGCAATGAATAATTCAGCACTAGGATCCGTCACATCATCTCTCTTCCCATCTTATTGTTGTTTTTACGTAATTGCAAAGAGAAAAATAAATTGATGTCATAAAGAAGGCTGCATAATTTTTCTGAAAATACACATAAGAATTGTAGGTACATTTCTGCTGCTTTGTGAGCCCTGTATGATCTTACTGTGCACAAAATTAAAAACATGTCTTTATTAACGCCTTCTCTAGGGTTAGATGGGTGATCTATGCAGCATGACATCTTTTACATTGGTGTTAGTGGTCTGCATTGATAGAGAATGATGTTTCTGAATTGCTTCCTTCAAGCACCCCAGTGCCGTTGCCTTTGCTCTGTGCTTCCCTAGCAAAGCTTTAATGCAGACCTGAAACTGAAGCATCTGCCTGTATCATATGGGAAATTTTGTTTGCTGAACTGCAGACAAAAATAAAGCCAGGTGCAAAGGTTCAGCTGCCTCAGGGGAGACTTGGAAAGAGAAGTTTTGTCCAATGATGTTTTTTTTTTCCTCTGAGCATCCAAAATAACCCAACAAAAAGACAGGATTTGGTCAGTAGGCTCACTGATCCTGTAAGAAGTAAAAAGCTCAGCTGACTGGCTAGATATATACACAGACACATGTACATTTACATCCCATGCTTCCATAGAATTCTGAGAGTGCTGAGGAACTGGTGAGTGGAAGAGCCTGTTCAAGGGATGCTTTCCTTGCTTGTAGAGTAGACTGACATTTTGTACTGACTCACAAGGTTTGGGTTATATGAGAATGTAGAATACTGCAAAATTTTTGCACTTGTAGCTGGAAGTTTGGGATTCGCCCCTTTCAGAGATAAGTCTGAAAAGCAGAGTTCAGACCAAGGAGACTGGGACAGAGGCTGGGAAAAGATCTGACTTGTTTGTTCTCATTTCCTGGTAATGAGTGTGTTATCCATCACTGTGTTTAAGTGTGCTCTGTGCCTTGCTGTTATTACTTCAGGACTGGGAAAAAAACAAACAAAAAAATCCCCAACCCCCCCCCAAAAAAAAATTTTGGCATATTTTTGCCTCTTAATCTCAGTTGCTCCAAAAGATGTCATAACGAGCTCCAGCTTCTAACTCTCCTGTCTTCTACATAAAGCATAGTCCCTCTGTTCTTGACTTTGTCCTTGGCTCACTAATATGAGGCTGGTGTGAGTAAATGCTATTTCTTAGGAAAGTTCTGACTTAACAATGCAAGCTTTTCAAAGGAGAATGAATGCAATCTGTGAACTGAATTGGCAATGCAGGCAGATTAGAAGAAATGCTATGCAGTACCCAGATCATGCCATTTTAATATCTAAAGATGATTGCTTTTAGGAAGGAGACAATAGGTTTAGCATAGAGGTGACAAAACATATTCTTTTTGCCTTTCCTCTTGGTAAACAAACTTCTTTCAGAAATGAAATGAAGCTGTATTATGCAACAAGGATGGAAAGGGGAAGATGTGGCATGGGGGCTGTCCTACAGCTGGTAAGATAAAAGGTATTTACCGACAGGAGCCAGCAGAGACCTTCTGATACCTTTTGTCTTGCAGTTAGGTTGTCAAAACTGAAGGGTTGTGTGTTTTTTTTTCATTCATATTAGTTGTTTTTCTCAAAGGTCAGGTCAGCTGGAAAAGTCTTCAGTTTTGGGGTCAAACATCCCTCCGAAGCAGGTTTTGAAGGATGGCTGGTGAGTGGGAAGAGCAGCAAAGGGATGCTGAAACAAGGGAAGAGACCTAAAGTAAAGTGAAGTGTAATACAGATTGAAAGAAAAATATTGAGTTGGCAAGATCTGTAATTCTTAGCAGTTAGGCAAAACACCTCTGTGAAGACTCATTTTGAGTTCTCAGCATTCCCATCGGATCCTCTGAGATCAAACCTTCCTTAATTTATCTCTGTTCTCTTCCAGCCCTCCTTGGAGAGTGGAAGTTGGTATATCAAGCTTGATTTCCTTACCATTCATACTGATGTTATTCCATCAGTAGAGAGAGAAATTACTCTGTTGTATACTCCACTTTCCATTGTCTGAAGTAATGGAGGGCTGGGATAGGCTGATAATGGGAAAATGAGGATAATATAATTATTATTGCCTCAGGGTGCTGGGCAAAAAGTCTTGACAGAAGAATTAAAAAAGGGGAGTGTGAAGATCACCAGCTGGACACTGTAGTAGATTTTTCATGTTTGTCAAATCTTCAGCATCATGAGTGACTACTCTGTGATGATGTTGTATAACATCACCAACCTACATACACTGATTGTTAACCCAGTCTAAAACCCATGAGACTCAATTAATGCTCCCAGGTTTATTATTTCTAAAAAATATTCCAATTCCTTGGTTTTGCTTATGGGTTCCAGGCCTTCAGCACATGCATTCCTAAACCTTTCTCAAGCCCAGTGACGCTGTGAAACATCCTGCCCTTCCTTTTTTAATAATAAAAAGCAGAATGAAACCTAAATCATTACAAAGTTACTGAAGTCAAAGAACTGGAGCTCTTTTAGGAAATCAAATTTTGCCAGGCTCTCAGTAACATGGTGATGTTTGGAAGCACTGTAGGAATTTTTTGACTCAGCAATTTCTTCCTAGAGTTAGAATAGAAAAAGTAGAATTTTAGGGGGTTTAGTTCCTTTTTGTCTTATTGTTACTTTACCTGTTTTGTTTGGTTTTCTTCTGGGGGGGGGGGTGTCCTTTTTTTTTTTCCATTTTTTTTCCTGCAGAGCTTATTAGTTTAATGCTGCAGGTGTGTCCCTCCCCACCAGGTGATCCTTCCTCTTATTGGCCCTTAGCCCAGAGTCTTCTGCTTCATTCAGTGCTCTCAGGTCTCTTATGTTTTCTCTCTGTGGTCCTTCTGACGGTGTTAGCAGGTGAGCCTCTTGTCGGTCTTGCATCAACATCCTTCTCTTCTGATTACAAAGGCAGCTCTGCCCCATTTTCCCTTGTCATCTCCTACTTCCTGCCATTATATCTCTCACTGAAGGACAAAAGGTAAGTGACCACCTTTATTTTTACTAGCTTAAATGACCCTGCACCAAAGCAGTTTTGTTCCTTACCTCCTGCTGTGACATAACAAATTGCAAGTCCAAGGCAGAGGTTACTACAGCAATAAGTGACAGGAATTACTTCCCTAGCTCAAGCAAAAGATTATTCTTGTCCAGGATTCCTGGAAACTGACTGGTAATCAAAGCGAAAACCTGCCCATATGAGCAACCCTACATTTTCAAGAAATAAAGAAGTGATGAGGCTATGAAGTAAGAAAAGTTGTAACTTCCAAACAGACTTTTAAAAACTATAATGCTAAAAAAAAAAGTAAGAAAAAAAAACCTACAAGAAAGTGTCCTTTATAAGCTTTTTTTTTTAGAAAAAATTATTTGTCTTCTTGAAAATGAAATCTCAAGCAAATAACAACCTCCTCCTGCTCGCCCCCATACCAGCAATCTTGACTATTTCAGGGATTGTACATAATGAGGACTCAGTTATCTTCATGGAGGCAATGATGTTGTTCTTGAAAACACTTAACTGGGGTCTTGGTTTTAAGGAGAAATATTCCTCAGTGCATTATTTCTGTGAATTGTAAGTGCTGAGTTTCCAAGTATTTTCCGAGCACATTCTTGACATTAAAATGTAAGGTTTTCTTCTAATTTCTCATCCCTTAATGGATATACTCTACTGGGGTTTTGAATGCAAAGGCATCAGAAAAACACGTGGATAATTTATTTTAGTTTATAAGCAAAGTTTTCCTCAAGTCTCTTGCATATATTGTCTTGTAGCTGGTCAGATACAAAGTAAAACAGAACCGTCACCTGAATTCTATTCTATTACATGTACCTTTAACACTGAGGAACTGTATAATCCAATATAGGATGTAGGTGAGAAGAGCCTAATCCAAACCAGTAGTTGATATTGTATTCCTTTTTTTAATGCTTAATTCCTAACAGTTCCATGAAAGTTTTGTAGACACTTTCCTGATGTGGATAATAAGGTCATTTCAAGTGCATGTTACCAGGAGGGTGCTCTCTTGGATCTGTTTGGGGTAGGGAAAAAGTTTTACTTCTATCTATCTGATACTAGAATTGTTTAGCACACAATATACAGGGGGAAAACCCTAATAATTCAGCAGTTGTGTTCTTGTAGGTTTAATTTGGAAAGCAATCATATGTTTACTATAGAGCCTGTTACAGTTGTTCAGGGAGGGGATTTGGGGAAGGCATCTTGCTTGTTTTCATGCTCGGATTAGTTTCCAAGAGACACTTTCCATTTGGACAAATAAATGTGGCAGAGTATTACTGAAACCAGGACACAAGGGAGCTTACCTGGCCTACTGCTTCCAGTTTGGTGTGAGTCTCAGGGATAAATAAATGCAATTGCTGAAGTTTGGTATGCCCAGAAAAATCTGCCAGGAACAACCATCAGTGAATCAGAGCTGCAGGAGTACAGCCTTTCTGCTTCAACAGCACCTGATTGAAGGGGAAACAACAGGAGGTTGGAGAAGGGGCTTTAAGCTGTGACTTTATTGCTTCTGTTTCTGTTAAAATATAGTATTAGCCCAGGTTGCTAGCTTTGAGTCTCCAGTCTCAGTCTCCATGTACAGCATTTTCATTGATCCTTATCTAGAGAAGCAACTTGTTTTGCTGCTAGGAATATAAACTTCTTTAAGAGAGTGATCAGAACAACCCATGTTCTTTCCTCCAGCGCAAAAATATACACTAATTAAAAATGTTTCTAGGCAGCTGGAACTGGCGTGCAAGACTAAAAGAAGTCCAGCACTTCTGTGGAGACGAAAGGGAATCCCTGTAATGGAAGAGTTTATAGTCTATCATATAAGGTCAACATGAATGCTGCAAGGTTTGGGTACTTTTTGCTCATGTTGCTAATAAGAACCATTTAGAAGCTGACTTTTTCAAGCAAATTCTTTTCCCAGAAAACACAAACCAAATGAAACTGGAGCATTTAGTTCAAGGCTGTAATGTGGCTTATTAATTAGTCTGTAAAAATTAATTAGTATAAGGAAGAGTAACATACTGTGGACCAAATTCTTTGGTGACTTCAATGGGAGAATCGCTCGTATACCTGAGGGTAGTGTTTAAAGTGCCCTTTGATCTTAACTTCTGGAGCTCAAGTGAGAACTTTATTAAAGATTAATTCTTGGAGCCCATTATTAAAATATGGACAGCTATTCCCAGAGGCAGATGTGTCTGGGCTGTGGCTGAGGGAAAGATGACACTGTAGACACTGCATAAGGCTGGGAGCATTGCCATGTCTAAGATGTAGCTTCAGAGCCTGTAACCACACTTCTACCAGTAAATAGGCACCCAAATTCTGTTCTCATGAGATGACTAAATGGCGCTGTCCCTTTGTACAGTGAGGAAAAAAGGCAAGTCCTGCAAAGAGTTATCCTGTCTTATGTCAGTCATTCATGGACATTTATAGTTAAAGAAAATAGAACAACATCCCACTGCGTACGGACATCTTGGATATGTCTCTTCAATGGGAGTTTCATAATTTATTATTATTTTTTACTTTTTCTAATTGTTTTAGTGACACCCAAGTGTGTCAAAAGCAGAGTTAGTAGTTTGTATGGCAGTGCCCTCATGGGAGCAGAAGGCTGTGGTATGGCAGAGTCGCAATAATACTACTTAACCTGGTTTCCTTTTAGTTGGGTTTGCAGGTTTAAAATCTGCCTGACTTCCCTCAAATGCTGAAACAGGCTATTATGTTTTGCCGAATAACAGGGAAAATTATAAATTTTGACATTTAGGCAGTGATAAAGATTTCTCTGTATCACTGGCATAGCATTAAATATGGTCTGGCAATATTTGATGAATGCGCCGTCATCACTCTTCTGGGTAGTGCTGTTATTACTGGTTTTCAGATGACAGGTCATGGAAACACACAAAACACAGAAATCAAGGGCCAGATGCCTAATTATTTTTCTGGTGCTCTGTCTATATCCTTTGTCCACACTTTTGAGGGAAAAGGAGGACTAGATCCATGCTGAGGAGGTTTCTCAATACATGTCCTGGTGCCTGCTCACTTGCCCTGGGAGCCTCATCCCTAGGAAAGCTCTGCCTCATGGTCTCAGAGATTTGTGGTCAGAATTTTGCTACAGGTAGAGGGTGAAGTTTGTACTACAGCAGGTGGAAAATGATCCATTAGCATTTTGTGTGCCTGCCATGGAGAGGTCAGACGTTTGAGGCTTATGTGAAAATATCTTTGGAAATCAATATACAGTTTCTCAAGGATTGCATCTAACTGAGTAATGACATTAGTGTTGTGTGGAAATGAACAATTCACTAAAGTAAAATAATTCCCTTTTTTGCCATACAATGTTCCAATATGTGTGTTTTATTTATTAAATAAAGAAAGCTTTATTTGCTCACTTTGGGGATAATGTAATTTGAGCTCATGATCTCCCTTCTCCAAATGGTGTCAGGTCTGAGTGGTTTGGGTGATGCTTCTAGAGTCCCAGCACAGTTGTGGTTCAAGGGCTTCCCTTTTCTTTCTTGGCAGATAGAGTATTGGATGCTCATCCAGCATCTTATGAGAATGATCCTTTTCTTCCTTCACGTATCTCCTCAGCTGCTGAGCAGCTGAAGAGCTGACAGAATTAAATTACATTGCTGCTGCTGCTATTAACAAAGAGTAAAGAGAAACTGTTACATCTGGCTCCACTTCTTTGCCAGAGTCTTCATTTAATTGTTTTCTAATTTGAAGAAAACCACAAATGACAAGATGAAACTGCTGGAAATGTAAATACAAGAGTCAAATTGCTCTTGTCAGATTTCTAGTTCACAAACCATGGTAATGCGATTCTGCATATCTGACCAATAAACAAGGGGTGTAGCGTGTGGATGCTGTTGATTTCTTTCTCCAAATTTGCAGTCCCCTCACAAAAATGCTCTAATTTGAAAGAACATAGAACGTGCTGAATTTAAGGACCCAGCCTGACAGCTGCAGGCTTCTTCAGTGCATGTTCCAAAACAGCGTTTCTCCTTGGCAGTAAACAGGGAATCCAGATTGAGCTGGCTGAAAATGGTTTTATTATTTGTTCTCTGCCACTTTTGCAATGATTTTTTTTTTCCTCATTTTAGTTAGATAATGATGAAATAGCTTTAAATAATACAGAAAGTTTCACAGACTGTGCTATGGGGGCTCATCCGATTTCTAAATGCGTGATCAAAGTCAGTATTTATACCCTTTCTTGAAAAATACAAACCAAATAGTACCTTTAGTCAAAGATTTTTCTCTAAGAAATTTGGAAAAAGTTTGATCCTCAGATAAGAAATTTAAAGCAGAGTAGTCCTGAACAGATTTTTAGTGAAGAATAGTGTGTATTCTTTGGAAAGTCCTTATGAACAGCAAAGTCCATGTTAGTTTACAGATGATTTGTTAGTCAAAAATAAGAAGTTGACAGTTAAAACACAGAAATGCAGAAAAAACATCTGCAAGCTAATGTTTCTTTTCACTTCTGACTCTTAACAGTCATGGTTCTGAGCTCCACCGAGCACGTTTACATGGTCAAATGACAAAATCAATCACCACTAAGGAATTCCCTGGCTGAAAGAAATTCCCAGGTAACGTGAGGACCCTTTATCCCTTTACAAATATGTTGCAGCCTATCAGCGCTGGCGGGGTCTGGCAGATAGCTGACCCTTTCGTGAGACATCCCCTCTGCAGCTTTGAATGACACAGTTGGCCAAGTGGCTGAAACTCATACGTTTCCTTTGAAGCTGCCCCATTGTGGAGGCTAACAACCGTACTGGATTGATCCCTATCTGCTGCATGGGTCAGCTAGCAGGTCGGTTTGAAGGACAGCTCATTGGAGCTGCAATGTCATGTGTGGAGGGTTATCAAAATGCTGCTTTTTCCAATCTGTTTGAGTTCAGTTTGTTTGCTGTGGAGTTCTTGCAGCAAGCTAAACACTGCTCGTGATGTGACTTAAACACAGAGCTGCAAGAGAGGAGCAGAGCCCTGGGGGGGCAGAGAGGAGCACAGCCAACAAGCACCAGTAGAAAGTGCAGCTGTCACAGACGAGAGAGAAGTTAAAAAGGGAAGGGGAAAAAAAAGCCTTGACTGTCCCTCAGGGGCAGGGGCTGCTGTCGTTCCAAATGCCGACAGCTTTCCAAACCTAAACCAAAGCTATAAAATATGAAATATAATGAACAAAAGTTGGCACCAACCCATGTGTAGCTGTCAACCTAATAAAAACAAAACTATCTGGCAGCTGGCACTTAGGTGCTGGGAGATGCCAGCTCTGGACTCCTGCAGAACAGGTTTTGCTTTTGCCTTCTACTTCTGGATGTTTGCTAGATTTTAAATGTGCGCCAGAGGGTGAGGGAAGAGACACCTGCACACCTGGGCAGACCTTGGTCATCAAAATGAGCATCTCCACATTATGCGTCCCTTCCTACTTTCCCATTTAGAGAGGACAAACAGAAAGGGAGTGGTGGAGACTGGGTGTTACCACATGTGGTTCCTCATCCTGTCATTTATTTGTTAAGTGCTGGTCTGAGCTGCTGACCTGGCCACGGTGAGTGGAACTAATTTGCTTTTGATGTGGACAATTAGCAGGTGTGGTGGCACAAAGCTGGCAAAGGGCACAACCAACCCTAAATCAGGAATCTTATTAATTTTGTAAAGCAAATCTACAAATAAAAATTGATTTAATGGACCATCTAAGAATCAATCAGAAGTGAGATTCATGGGCGAGTGATGAGTGTTGGGGTGTCCTATACCAGTGTTGGGGTATTCTTTCTATATCAATAATTAATTCTGGACAATTGAAGAGATGAGTAGGATGAAGCAGCTGATGATGACAGCCCTACACCTCCACTTTGTTTTTTTAGGCTGTGCTCACTGGGGAGTCTGCTTCCCCAGCTCTGGCTGAGAGGCAGACTGCTTTCCAAGCTGACATTAGCAGAGTAAGGTACCTTGTGTGGGAGGAATCGTGGCAAACCCAGGCCTTTAATTCCAATGTAATCCTCAGATATTATACCTGCTTCATGCCCCCACACTCCAGGAATAAATAGCTACCTGCAATTGCATTGCAGGCATATTTTTTAATATTTCCTCTGCAAACTGCTCCTCATTACAAAAGAATCTACTTTGAGCATGTCTCACTCCTCACAGACAAATTGCTCAGTGGAATCTCCTGTGAATTTCCCCCTCTGTAAGTTAGAAAGTATTTGTTCATTTTTATGAAGGGCAGCTTCTCGATATTTAGTGCAAACAGTCCATGCCTCAGGCACCTGACACTCATGGCAAGCAGACATGGTAAATGACAGTGCCCCTGTCGAGTGGAGAAAGCTGTTGGTTACAGACATTCAAGGGCAGACGTGAAGGTTTCCATTGCAGGGAAAACATGCTCATGGCTAGGTGCAGCCTCCTTTACTTCTCTGCCAGCAGACTTGATCATGCTTTAAGGGTCCAGCACTTGCTTCTGTTTTTAACAATATGGGTTTGTCTTAGCTGCAATGAATTTGCCAACCATCCCCTCCCAGATTACCCTGGCACTGAACCAATCTATACCACTCATCTCCCTGGCTCATGGACTCTGATGGTGATAGAGGCAACATGCTTCCCATCTTAATACTATGCACTTCAGTTGTATAGATGATCACAGAGAAAATAAAACCAATTCTTTATTGAGAGAATTTGAGAGGATCTCCTCTTGTTATTGTTTACCTCAATAACTTCATTAAAGGCTTCCGAGTTAAGAGAATTCTGTGAACAGGTATCTATAAATGTAGTGTTCCTCTCTTAAACTGAATCTGCAACTCAGAAACACATCTGCCATGAGCACATACATACAAGCATCTGCATTCATGCACTCCTATATAGCTGTTCAGGAGCATTTGTGTGGGCTCAGAGGATTTTATGGGTGAAAGGCAATTTTCACTGAAAATAACCTATGTGAAGACATGATCTATCACACCCAAACTGCTAAAGGTTAGTTCCAATATATGTAAATAGGTTTATGTATTGTTTATCTGGCTCTTATATGTAATTAAGGTTGTTGTAGAAAGATTTGTTTCCAATTCACTCTGCCTGTGTGTCTGCCTAATGTCTGCTGAGACCCCTGCTTTTTGTCACTCATTGCAATGGGGAGGCTATTGGACTTTGCTCTTATATATCAATGCTTTTGTGTCAAGATGATAAAGGAGCAAAAATTGGAGTGTTTGTATAGAAAACATGAAGATCCAAGTGAAGCCATGAGGCCAGTTAATCTGGGCTTCAACCATAGATCCTTTTCACTTACTAGAGTCTGAATTCCTGGTTTAAATGCCTGGACCACTGACTGCAAACCATGGGATGTGTGGTAGAGGACATCAGGCTGGATAAAAGGTTGGATAATCACAGTAGTCCCTTCCTCCCCTAATAAGAATTGAAGACAGGGCCAGGACTGCAGAATACATTTTGCATATTCCACTGAAAAAGTCGGAACTGAGAGAGAAGTAGTATGATTTGCAGAGGTGCTGTTTGAAGCTGCAGATGCTTTTCCAGATAGGAGATCTGTATATGGGGAGAGCTTGAACAATGGACCATTCAGGATGGTCTCTCTGGGACAGCATGTGGGTTGTTTTGGCAGCAGAAAGAATCTCCTTTGGAGAAGATATTCTTTCCTCACTCTTGAGAGAATCAGACAGAGTAATGTCACTAAAACAATGCCTCAGAAAGACCTTCTAGGGAGGTTTCTCTTTAGTCCCATTTGAAATGCTAGAAGCCCTTTTGTGTGTGTGTGTGTGTTTTTGTTTTAATGATACATTCTTGCAAGGATTCAATCTGTCATCAGGGGGTGTATGAAATTCCCTCTGACAATTATGGGGGTTCCACCCATAGATCAAAAAAAGAAAGAAATAAAAGAGGAAGAAAGAAAGAAAGAATAGCTCCCTGTCTATCAGCAGCCCAAGCCCCACATTTGCACTGTGCCAAAGGCTGCACAGCATGTAAGTTGTTGTGATCATTCCCATCAGAAAGCAAAACTGTTAGCTAGGAACAACTCGAAAGGTTTTGCATGGGTAGCACTTGCACGCACTCAAATTAGTAGCAGGTGTTGTCGCCTATTGTATATTCGTTTTGCGGTGGAAAGAAAGCACTGCCAGGTCAGCGATAGAAGGGGTTCATGCCTCCTCACCCCCCTTCCATTCTTCAGCTTCCAAGCCAAGCAGATCCCTGGCTTGGCCATCCTGCATGCTTTCTTGTCATCAGCACCATCAGTAATGGTTTCCTCGCTTCGGGTATGAGTCGGGTTGTGCTCTGTGCCAGAATGCTTTGGAAGGAAATCATTCCGAGTCAGCCTAATGCCATAACAAGCTCTGCAACAGCTGCAGCAGTGATATGCTGGCAAGCTGTGTTGACCTTTTAAAATGAATAAAGAATGACTATTTCCACAGTACATATAACTCTTGTCCCAAACCCTATCTGTGTGCCCAGACAGCGCAGGCATGATGCTGAATTTGCAAGGAAGCATTTTTTATTTTTGTCTTTTTTTTTTAATGTCAAATTTTATCAAAGCCTGTAAAATTGTTTTACAAAGGTTAATCCTCTGAAATTTCAAGTCAAAATATCCTGTTCTAGAGGATGGCAAACAGGCTCTGAGAGGTTAAGGAATTTTGCAATGATCATACAGTGCACTTGTAACAGGCACGAGAATAAAACCTGGAACTTTCTGGTCTCAGTTCCCTGCTAATCCAAGCTTCATCCTTTAAAGAAATGTGTAATTGAAGAAACAGAGTGTGTATACAGTGATCTTTTCCAGCAGTCTGCAGTCTAGAGATTTCCGAAGCCAGAGAATCTGAAACCCAGACCTTGTTTGCTATCCACTTAACAATCTCCTCTACAGGTTTGTCTTTCATCCAACACCTATTGCTGCCCTATAATGAGGATGGTTTAAAGTTTAAAGATCACTCCCCAGCTGGTGATCTGGCACCATCCCTTGGAGAAGAAAGACTGTACTGAAAAACACCAGTTAAAGAAGGTTGTACCATAATTTAGTGGAGACTGGTTGGTTTCACCATGCTCCCAGTCACCAGTCAGCTCACTTAGAGAGAATTTGAAGGTCCTCAGCCCTACAGCATCTCACCAGGGAGACTGCCCTAGTGTTCAGGTCCATGGAGTACATGCAGTAGGAAAAATCCATCTTTTGACCCAAAGCATAAGAGACATCAACCTTATAGGAAATAAATATATTTCCATTAGTGTGCTTTCATATTACATCTTCATTCAAAACATGTTGATGAAATTGTTACAACTGCATTGTCGGGAATGTGGACTTACTGAAACTCCTGTTTTCTTGCTGGAAAGAGGGTCAGTTTAGCAAAGTTTTCATCACTAGTTCTTCAAATGTTCCAAATTATGAAAATGCTTTCTTCCAATATTTTCCATGTTAAAAAATAATTTTTCTGACTTTTTAAAACAAAAAAGCCAATACCACAAAAATAGTAATAATTAAATTAAACATTTTAAAACTATTTGAGACAAAATGTTTCACTTGGCCTGAATTGTGTCTCCTACTTGCAACAATTGTCATATTAGCCTTTCATCTCAATTCAGGGTGCAACTTTTTTCTCAGACTGTGTCTATCTTCATGGGTGAAAAAAATTTGCCTGCCCAATGTTAATGTCCACATTAGAGCAAAAAAAGCTAATTTTTATGAAGACCCACAAAAATCAAGGCTGCTGTCAGTGAATCATGAAAGTGGATTTGCTTGTTGAGGCTTTCACGGTTCTCAAGGAAAACCTTTATTTTCTACCTCTCTACAGGCAAATAATGTATGCTGGAGACATTGTGGTCCATATGGAGAGGAATGTTGAACCCAAGCCAGATGTTTGTAAACGTTAACTTTGAAATGTGGCACAATACCACAAACTGTCAAGTTGTGTAAAAGCTTTAGCAAAGACAAAAACAGAACGTAATATTTACCAGATGAAATTTCTCTGTAATCTTGTTGGAATTTTGGGAGTATCCAACTTTCATGGATTTTGAAATGAGCCCTGTATCATTTTTTTGTTTTTTTTCTCTCCCTCTCTTATGAAGAGGGATAAGGAAAAAAACCCATGCTAATAAAAAGGAAACATTTTACATGGGCAAACAATGGACTTATAATGTCCTTGGGCAATTTCAGATGGGTATAGATTTCCTTGAAGGCTGAATCCCATGTTGGATGCAAATTTTTGGCATCATATTTAAAGACTTTTCCTGGGAAAAAACAAAACAAAACAAAACCAAAAACAAACCAAACAACACTATTTTGGAACAATTTACTAAATTAGTGGTAAGTAGGATGATACCTTAGTATTAACAACATTTTTCATAATGCCTGAACTATTGCAGTAACATATGTTAAATCCATGCAAAGCTCTCTAATATATTTCATGTCTTTTGCCAAAAATAATTTAATTAATGCATATAAAAAGATGAGTAAAACATTTCACTACTTGAATTAAAGATATATGACTCAATCCAGAAATAAAATACTAACTCAGGGAGTCTAAGGTGATGCTTTTTGCTCTCTGCTAAGAAAATTCTTATTTTTGGTGGTTTCCTGCTTTTAATTTTTGTGAGCCCCCAATATTTCCAAGGTGCTGCTCTCTTCAGCACCAGGCTGGTATCCTGTTAGACCTCTTCCCCTACTAGTTAAAAACTAAAGGCCTGTCTTAGATGTGATCCCAGAGCTTTTTACCTACTCACCTAGCCCGAGAGGAGCTGTACTCTGGCTAAGGAGAACTTGCTGAGACCTCACCTGGGAGCAGGGAGCGCGTATATGAGAACAGCATTTCCCACCCTGCAGAGACATTATTACCTCTGAGCCTCAAATTAATAGTGTCTGTCAGGGACAGCAACCAGTTTCTGCCATGTCTCAGCTGGCAGAAGACCAAGAAGGGATTCTGTCCAGCTGGTATTATTTATTGCAGCCACTGTGCTGCTCAATATCACCCTGGATGGCATTGGCAGGAATCACGCTGTAGAATCTGGGATTTCTCCAGTGCTTTGACACACCTCCCCGGTACTTACGTTTGCTGTAAGATAGATACATAGCATATAAGTTTTGGTGGTGAAGAAAACATTTGTTGAAGGCGTGACTGAATTGGCGCCAGCAATTCAGTCTTTTTCAAAATATCTTCAAGATCCAAAAATAGCAAATACACAGATCTACAAAGAATGATGGGCTATTTTGAGGGTTATGTTGGATCTGGTTCCCAGCATCAAGGAAACGAGAGCAGTGCATTCTGTTGAGTCGCTGCTAAAACATGACTGAGAACAGTGATTTGTATCGCTTTATACTCACCAGAGTCATAGAGATTGCTGTTTGTGTTGCTTTGTTTTGCTCTTTGTACTGCTTTGTTTTGCTGTTTGTGCCAACAACAATTGAATTTAAGGACTTCATTTTCCAGGAAGTCTCCATCCAGCTACTGACTCGGTGTGCACGTCATTTGCATGCTCAAATAATAGAATGTGAATATACAAATAGTATTTGTGTGTGTGCACAAATCAAGTCATTGGCATGCTAGTTAATTTGCATTGCAAATTGAATGCCAGACTTTCAGTATTTGGCTCTCATTAGGGCAATAATATAAAGGAAAATAAACAAATATTGAAATCTTGAAACTTTCTTTTTTGAACATTGTAAAACATGATTATTGATATCTATCCAAGTGTATTTATTTTCATGGAAAATAGAGCCTGTGGGCATATATACGTACTAATCTACTTCAGGCAGGGAGAGACCAAAGTTAGATGGCAAAGTTACTTGTGAAGTAAATACAAGAACAAATGCTTCTCCAGGTTGTTTATTCAAAGTATATAAATTAGATATCTGGAATAGCCAGAAAAATATGATACGATGACTTCTTTGTTTACCACTGTGTTGAACCAATAATACTGAACTACAAAACCTCATCAGTTCCTTCCCCCTGCCCCCATCCTCTGGAGCATCAGGATGCTGTAAGATCAACTATCAGCTAAGTAGTCTTTTCAGTACGTAACTGTGGGCACAAAGATCTCCCTCATTCTGAGTAAACAGTAGCTTCCATTTTCCCTAGTAGTTGCTGGTTTGAGATTGTAATGAGAGTTCCCACACATCAACCCCCTAAATTCCTGGGTAAGATTTCAGCTGGAATAGTTTCCTCCTAATGGAGCACAGTCCTTTATTTGAATGTTATTCACTTGATTCCTTTCCTAAAGACCTCACCCAGTAGGTCTTCCACAAGCAAAATTCTTGCAGGACTGCAGCTTGTATTTTGCCTGGAAAAATGAGTATGTGCTAAATGATTAGTAAGTCATACGTGATAAACAGGCAGCTCACTTCCCTTATTCTAAGTAAAAACAACTCCTGGAAACTCTCTAATTCTAGGAAAAGATTAGGATTGTCTTTTCTGCTTGTGCTTGATGAACTGATAGGACTTGAAAGATTGGATCAAGAGTCACCTATCACCCACTTCAATACCCAGAATCCCACATATTTTCACAGGGAAATGAGGAATCACGGATACTTACAGATGCTATATTCCACCAGGTACAACTGAGGACATCTAAGTCCCCTGTAGATAGAAATGCATATAAAACCCAGACCAAGTAGTTCAGCATCTCTTCTGGAAGCTGCATATTTTTTAAGTACTTCATTGGCACTCATTACCCACTCTTGCTGCTGTATGAACAGAAGTGTATTTCTTATTAATGAGGAGTCAGAGATAAAGGACCAAAATGTCTATGTTTTGAAATTGGGCAAGCTGGTTTGTATCACTGCTACAGATATGAAAGTGGAAGAGAAATATTTGAGATCCGTAAAGATTTGGGTGTGATTTGCCTTTGAATAAAAGGGTTTCATTCTTCTCAAGGTGAGCTAATAAGAGTTGCACTGAAAGGATATATAGGACACTGCAGATGTAGAGTGAGGTGGAAGGAGTGCTGTACTAATGCCTTTAAAATCACTTTCTACAAAGTAGATTTTTAATTTAGACTTGTTTTCTTAGCTGCTATTTTTTAATAGAAGGCTGAGACAAAAGACACATGAGATGTAAAAATTACCCATCAAGTCCTGACTTTAAAAAAAAAAAGAAGGAAAAACAACAACCTGAAAACAGAAATAGAAGTTGTGAGGAAAGGAAGGAAAATAGGAAATGTAATTCATTTATTCAATGCTGGTATTAAGGGAAAACCAAGGTTAAAAAGGAAAAAAATGTATGTCTTTGCAAAGCTCTAATAGATATGCCAGATCCTCTCTTTTACTTTCAGCAATTGTGGTGCATATTGTTGGCAGTGGTTCAAAGAAATTAAGTGTTCTTTCCTTGGGAATTGTCTTTCACACAAAAAAAGTAATTAGGGGAATAAAAGAATATGATGTATTAGAAAATGGGAGCCATAACAAACTACCAACTAAGCTGCCATGGCTAATTCTTCTTAACATTCTTTTAACTGCTCCAAACTTGTAACCACATCCCAAACATTTCCCGTTTTCTATCTCATAAAAAAATTCTGTATGGCCCATCTGATGAGGGCAGAGATGTCAAACATCTAAGTGTGCATTGTGTGTTCTAGTGACAAATATGTTCCCTTGGTGGAGGAAAAGGGCCAGAAGGTACAAAGGGAGAGAGAGTAATCTATTTATAACTTTTACAATGCCTTGTAAGAGGAGATCTTGGGAACTCTTCTCCTGGGGTGGCTGATTGTGCTCTCTCTGATGTGGACTCTGCTAAGTATGGGTAGGAATCCTATTACTGACCACTACAAAGGACTGTGTGGTTTAGTTCAGAATATAAAATTCATATTATGAATGCTGTATGGGGGCGGAAGGGGGAGGGAAGTAATATTAGCCTTCTGAAGAAGAGGAGACTGTCATGAATAATGCAATGGTAGCTCTCCGGGAGTCACACGAATGGATCGGATTTAAGATTCCTTTCCCAGTGATAAGGTCATCCACAGGGATGCTTTACATTTCTGCAGCACTTCCCAGGTACAGGTCTCAAAGCATTATGCAGTTTCACAGAACCTGAGAGGCTGGCAAGTGTTACTGCACCCCAGGCCCAGATGTGGGGAGATCTCAGAAGGACAAAAAAGCAGAGCTGAGCACTAGGTTGGCACTGACAGAGCCAGCCTAGCCCAGCTCTGACCCCTTTTTTTGTTCTGTGTTTGGTCAGAGAGTCATTTGCCCATCTCTTGTCTCAGTGCCAGCCCAATAGTCTGTGAGGGCTGGAGGGAAGTCCATGTCAGTGACTGACCCAAAAGAGAGGTTTTGAAAAACTCTAGAGCAATTTGGCATCTAAAATCAGCCAATGGTGCTTTGGGCTATCAGTGTCATTACCAGAGATTTTTCATGGCACTCTACAGAGGTGAGCAAAGCTGGATCCTGATGGTAGCATCCCAGACATTTTCAGCATGGACCTGACACCCCTTCCTACAGCCTACTTTGTGCCTACACAGGCAAAGGCCTCCTGGGAGAGCTGAGATGTGTCAGCTGAGGTATGACGGCATGTTGGGAGCAGCCCTGGCAGTGGCTGTGGAGGACAGGTAGTGCTGCTGGGACCACCCCTCCCAAGGGACGAGAGCACTTGGGTGAAGCTGCTCATTGACCATTGCACCAGTTTTGAGCACACTTCCTAGTGATGTTATCCTGTCCATTCATGATGGACAAAGAGGCTGTGCACTGTTTCACTACTATGTGACTTCCACAGCTACCAACACCTTAGAAGTCAATCCTGGATACAGAAATGACAACTCTCTGGGAGAAACACATAACCTTGTTGCTCAGAATCCCATCAGCTGTGTGCCAGGACTGTGGCAGTTGCAGGCTGACAGCACATATCTGTATGTTTTCGGTAAAGAATAGAAGTTTTTTGTTGCTTTTTAAAAAAACCCAACTTAAATTAACAGTAACAATAACGAAGTGGGAACACATTTTCACGTTAAAAAATATCCTTGATAGTCTCTGTTAATGCCATCAGCAATAGTTCATAACTTCATGTGAGCACATAAGAAGGATACCATCTTCAGACAAGGTTATAACTTGCTTTCTCATGTGGAGCTGAGTGTATAAGAAGCAAGACCATTTTACTAAGAATAAGCATTGACCCAGGAGAGAATTGTAGGTAAACACCAGTAATACAATGTGCTTTAGAAAAAACAGCATTTTTCTGCCCCTTGATCTCACTCAGTCTTAAGCCAATTTTGGCAGGTACTGCTGTATTAAGTGGTCAGTACCCCGTAGTGGTCACACACTGTTTTACTGGAGGTCTGACAGCAGCTATAGGAGAGACAGAATTAACCCTTTGGTTCCAATGGCTACAATGGATCTTATTGCCCACAACGGGGAATGCATCAAGAATTTCTAGCTCTTGGCCTCATGGGGTTAATGGCAATCTGTTGCTGATTTCCCTGGACAATCAGAGTAGCAAACACTGGGCTTTTTAATGAGCCCCAGAGGACAATGCTGGCATACAAGGTTGTGAAGATCTGGACAAACCAAGGAAAAGTAAAATGAAAACAAACATGGACGTTTATTTTCCTAACTCACCAGTTGCAAACAAAATTTCATTTAATAAACCATGAAATGATTCACAGGGTTTCTGTATATTATTGTAAGAGCAGCTGGGAAATGTAAAAGTAACTTTCCCTCCTCCTCTCTGTTATGCCATCCCACATTCAGTTCTCATCTGAACAAAGCTATATTTATTTATATGTTAATATATTTATCATCTTACTCCTTACCATGTTTTTCTGAAATGAGTTTAGTTGTGACTTAAGTCATCATCATGTGTAGGTTATCCAACACAGAGTAAAATCAGGGAATCACTGCTGCTGCAAGGGACATCTGGAGGTCTCTGGTCCAGACCCTCTCTCCCCCTGCTCAAAGCAGAGCCAGCTTCAGAATTGCACTAGGTTGCTCATAATAGAGCATGAAGGAAAAGCTATTCTGGTCAGGGAATGGGGCAGATTTTCTGGTGAACTGGTGAGGGAAAACAGCTGAGTCCCAGTTTGATTTTTTTTCTCCCCATATCTGAAACAAACTGGAACTCACATAAATGTTTCTCAGTTATCCTAAGGAAGAAAAATCAGCCTGTTTTTGAAATACCAGGAAATTATCCCTACTCAGAGGAACATGTAAAAAAGTGCTGAATTTGAGCATGTACTTGAGTCCCAGTATGGTAAATGAGCACATGCTTTGAGTTAATCTCCTACTGAAGTACTTTCCTGATTCAGGATGACACACTGCTTGTGAACAATTTTTCTTGTACACATCCCTGATGCATACCTAATGTTTGGTACCTGATTTTTTACTGATGCCCCCTGTTTTGTTTTTGTTCCTTGATTGGATGAATGTAAACTAGCAGAAAGGACAATAAATCAAGTGAGATTTCAAGACGGCAGAGAAAACTCTGTCACTGAAAGTCTGAGAACTAACATGAGGTATCTGCAAGACATTTCTGTCTTTCAGTGAACCAAAAATCCTGTCACATGCATTCAGGGATTTCACTTGTTCATATGTTCACAGAAGCCATAGCATTTGCTTAAAGCCAGTTTGTAGTGAGCTGCTGTCCAGAATGAGTGAATGTCGGCTTTGTCTCACAAGTTTTATAAGGTTGCATTGAATTATGGTAGAACAATTAGCTGCATTCCAACATGATGAGGTTCATATTTCTTTCAAAATGTCCCTCGCTGCCAAATATGCAAGCACATCCACTTAAAACAATACAATTACTATTGCAATTACTATTAGGCTTTTAAAAAAATACACTTCTAGACTCTTTCAGCCAGCATCTCCAAAACTTCCGTGTAGGAGAAGATCAATGGGTGCATTTGTGACAGCTCTGTGTGCCTGAGAACATGATACCAATCTAATTGCTTGGTGTCACTGAAACCCCTTTCCACACATCTGGGTATATGAGATAGAACATGAGATAGTCCTGTCCTACCCTTTTAAACACACACTGATCCCACTGGACTGAGAAATGAAGCAGAAGGGAATTGGTGCTCTGTGGCAAATTCAGATAAGCATCGTGAAGGCGATAACACCTGCGATTTCATGCACAACGGCAAATGAATGACCAATTAGCAAGAGGGACAATGTAATGTGGCACTATAATTATGCTCATTAATGGCACTGCAGGATTGTATCTCTACTTGGTGGTTTCTGTCTTTTGGAAGGGAGTAGAGCACAGCTGAAATGCAGCAATTGAAGAGGATTTTAGCAGGGATAGAGATAAAAGCAAACTCAGTAGTGGTTTTCCACTTGTAGTCAGTAAACTGATGGAGCTTCATGGACTGTAGACTGGTGAAAGGCAACTGCTGTCAGTAAGTATGAGCTGCTAGAGTTCTGCAACTCAGAAAAGGGTGGAAAAGCTCTGGCTGCTCCATGGATAGGGACAAAATCAGCAAGGAAGGACTTGGGTTTTGTGCCTGAAGTGCTGGACATGGCAATGGCAGAGCTGTATTGGCACTGGTCCAGCCTCACCTCTGGAAGCAGAAATAAGTGCTATCTCCCTCTGAAACACCAGAGTGAACTCAACAGGCAGGCAAGACAAGAAGGACCCGTAGTTTAATGCAGCTTTATATACCTGCAGGAACTGGTCACAAAAGGCTTGCACCTAATCTTTTTGTTTGGCATCACAGCTCACATTGCTATTTTGGTGGGAAATTGTGCTGTTTGACAATGAGAGACCTGATCTGCCTGATGGACAGGTATCAAATGATGGGCTGGTGACTTCAGAGACTCACAAACTCTGCGAAGGAGCAGTGGTAACCTTCACAAATGACCAAGAAAACTTTCCTGTCTTTCCATGTTCACCTTTAATTTAATTTTTAAACATTTAGTAAACACAATTGTAGGGCTTCTCATTAACTTTGGAATCTTATAGTCATAATTTTTGATACACAACATTACTTACCAATTAGCTTGTCTTGTTCGTTTAAATTTCTTTGCTCATATTTTAATGGGAGCTAATGATGCCTTTGTTGACTTATTTAATGTTATGTAAATGTGGCTATAAACTGTGAAGGGTTTAAAGAGCAGCTCATTTTTTGCTTACTCATCAGTTCTCAGAAAATGTTTGGCATTCTCACAATCTGCACACATCACCCTGATGAATAGGAGTGACTAAGAAGGAAAATAATAATTTTGTAAGATAAGCAAAGTATTCAATGTAAAATTTTATTTCTTCTCTTTACTGATGATTATTCTTTTTTTCTTTTTTCTTTCTTTTACTTTTTTTTTTTTTTAATGAAGCCTAAGAGGACTTTGTGGCAGATAATCTAGTTTATCATGATACTAGAAACTGTTAAACACAGGTGGATGTTTAGATTCTGCCATGCTTATGTTGCCAGCTCATGGGGACATCTTGTTTTGCTTCATGGAACAGAGCCTGTCATGTGTGGTTATACAGGGACTTTTAATTCAATGTGTGCTTTCTGTTAAACTGAGATATGAACACTTATGTACAGGTCTATATTTATATGTATACTCACACACAAATATATATGTATATACACACACACATATTTGTGTGATAGGTAAATTTAGTTACCCCTGCAAAAAATGCATCTTTTTTAAAGAAAGCATTGACTCTTGCACCTATCTCTGACATTTAGCTCTCCAGAGAAAGAAATGCATCTCATTCAATATCCCCTTTCTTCCCTACAACTCAGGACTACTTCCCTTTGTCTCCTTTCCACAGTGCTTTACTGGCCACCAAAGGTCAGCCAAAGGGGATTCTTAGAAACTTAGAGAGAAGCAGCCAGTGCAGCCTGGATTTGGTTACAATTACACTATTGCATGTAAAAGCCATTCTGATTGCTAATGAGTGGAAGGTGGGGAGCAGGAAGGCTTGTGCAACTCTTCAGCAAGGATTTTGTAACCGATTGAGTACTGGTTTCTCGAATCTGATGGTAATGCTTTGAAAATGCACTTCAAACAGATCGTAGAAAATTTAAATATTTAAATATTCATTTATTCTAATTTCCCTTTTGATAGGTACCAACCACTAGGCATACGTTTCAGCAACTATGAAGATCTACAACATACTGTCTGTCAATGTGGATTTTAGCACAATTCTTTGTAAATTAGGAAATGATTTTCAGCTTCCTATCAATGTTTCAGGAACTCCATTATTTCGATATTTAACAATTGGAGGAATGCTTCAAACAGTGAATAAACAAGTTTACCTCCTGTTACTGTATAGATCTGTTCTAAAGGTTGGTGAGCATGTGGTTGCCTTTCTCTAGAACAGGCGCTATTTTTACCAGTGTGGATTTACCCAGACAACAGGTATAAAAGTACATTCATCATAAACTCTTAAAAATTCTTCAGGGACCTGACTTCAAAAAATAAAAGTCAAGCAGATGTGACATTCAAATGATCTATACATTTTATATGATACATATAATTTTAAAATGCAATATTTTGTTGTCGAGGTGTGACCTGCACCACGTTGTCAAAACTCAAATGTTTCCTACCCTAGTAGTCATCTAATAATGAAAGTAATATTAGCATATTGAATTTGACATGCTATAACTGCTAGAGAAACGAGTTTAGTGCAGGAGATGAGAGTGAAATTATAATGTTGCTATCTTTTATTACCAGTAAATTGTTTCTTGGGTTTTCGCTTTCTTATGACAATTGACAACTTTTACATGCATTTTCAAATTTCTGCACTGCTTTTTGTTTAAGATGTTGTTCTGCTGAGTACTGAAAACATGCTCCACTTTTTGACTTAGTATGGCAAACAGATATATCTACATATTTGAGTAGGAGAAATGTGGAGATGTGTATGTGTTCTTCTCTTTGATTAATTGTTTGGTGTTAGATGAGTTCAAAAGCTCATGTTAAATGCACAGTGGTGCTATTAGTTTCACTGGTATGAAGTTTACTTTTAAAGTATCCATTTGCAGAAGACATAGTACTCATCACTGGTGGGTTTGAAGCTCATTTCAAATGAGTGATGCTGAATCGTTTTTGTCATACCACAGTGCTATCAGTACCAAACATGTTGCAAATTCCTAAATCTTCTCTTGTGCAACAAAACTTTCTAAGATGTGTTGCTCTATTTAAGCTTTCCATGAATGTAATAGGAGCTAAGCTGGTATGAAGTTCAGTTCTGTAGGAACTGTTATCAGGTACCGTTCATCGTCTCCTATTTGTGTAACACAAACACAGTGCCAAGTGCTGTGTGTCATGTTTCTTAAGCATAATGCCACTTTTACGTCCTTACAAGCCCATTGCTTTCTGGGGTGTTTCACTGTTGAAATGTGGCTTTTTGTTTAAAGTTCTTCAAGGTGTGCAAAAATATCTGAGCAGACTAATGCAGACTGCAAAACATTAGTGTCTTCTAAAAGGAAAGCTATTACAATGAACCATCTATAATTGTCATTTCAAACATATTTCTCTCCCTCTTAATCCAGAAGTCGTTGAATGTGTAAAAAGAGGATTTTTCATAAAACACTTTTTATAACAAGCAGATAATAAATTCTGTGGAGGTTATTATTATGATTTCTTGGTCTGAAATCTCATTGATAAAGGTGGAAGAAGGCTGCTTAGATATTGGTTCCTGAGGAATGTTTATTAATCTGTGTTTACTGGAACAGATGTTAGAATTACTCTTTTTTGCTCTCAGATTAGATTCATTCTGCCAGCCTCAGCTGCCCAGCAGTCTCTGGCAGAATATTATGTAGTTTTGGGAAAAAAATGGAGTCCCAGCGCATGGTGAGGGGAAGTCAGGTTTTTTTAGCCCACAGTTAAAAGAAAAATTACTGGGGCTGTGACTGAACATGCAGATTTCACAAGGTCCCAGAAGTTCACATAAATTCAGATCAGTCCCCAGGCTTTTGCTTCTTCTTCAAGCTTGATCTAAAGTGTCTTAATCTCAGGGGTTTTCAAACTAGAGCAGAAAAAAAGTATGAAAATAGGGTTCTGTTATCAGACTACTTCTAGCTGCTCCTGCAGAGGTCGAAAGTTAGGAAATAACAAATTCATCTGGAAACTTGGTTGGGAGACTACTATGACTGCATCATGCTTCTCTTCAAAGAGAGGGGTGAAAGAGTGTGCAGACAAGGGAGAAGGAGGGAAAAGGTTATATTTTCTTGCAGGCAGGTAAAGGTGAGGGTATTTTGTAATCACACACTCAAAGGACAGAGACAGATAAAAAGTCTAAAAAAAAATCCACATCTTCTACAGTCAGTACTGAACGAAGCCTTTTTACCACAGCCGCCCCCTTTACTTTTTCCTTCCTTTGTTTATTATACTTTATCATAGAATTCACTTCTGTAACGATTTATATTAATTAAATCGTGCAAGGATTAAAAACTTGTACCTTGCCAACACTAGAAATGCCCTGTGATTTTAAAACAAGTTGTGTCAGAATATACTAAAAAGCCGCCATTCAGTCTTACTTCTAATACAGCAAAATGCAGCTGAGTTCTGCAACAGGCCAGCATGCTTCAGACCCAGCCCTGCTTAGCCCGCTCCATCTGCAGTTGCTGGCAAGTGAAACCAGAGGCCATTAAGAAAGCTAATGCTTAGCCATTTTTGTTGATGGATTCAGCACTAGAACAATATTTTGCAGGGAAGCTGGACAAAAATGCTGTTAGTTCTCATTAGAGATGGAAGAACTTTGTGAAGCTAGAGGGTTTTTGCAAATCAATCATATTGCTTTTTAGGTACGTAAACAGCCTGAATTCACAAACAATATTTTTTTTCCTGTCACTGAACTCTCAGGGGGTTTCCCCTCCCCACACCACCAATGATTAATAAAAAGGGGAAAAAAAATCCAAATGTTTTTCTAGCTTGGGAGAAACCTATTCCTTGTGTTAGCAACAGCAATGCCCACCCTTTAAAAGAGCAGACCTCGCACAAAATAGGATAGGCTTTCTCACTGTTTGTTTTATTTCTGCTTTTCTCAATTATGATTTTAATTCTCTCTTTCTTTTCTTTATGATCACCCTCTGTTCCCAGTTGTATGCTAGCCCAGCTCCTCTCCTTTGCACCCGTGCTTTCCTCACTCACTCATAAATTTCACATTGAGGCTTCTATTTGAGCCCAGTTTCCAGTTCTATTTTTTCATACAAAATGAGTTTGTGTGTTTACTAAATCTTATGGGTCATTAAATGCCATTGTAACAAGACCTCCGCGGATAATGTACATATTTTCTTGAAGCCCGTTATGCTGTTATTATAGCTGAGTAGCCAAGTCTCCAGTAAGGGGAAACTCAAGATGCAGGAGGAGGAAGGGGTAAACACCACACAGATTTACTGGGGGACTAACAGGCCTTTAGAGCCCATAACACTCCTCATCTTTGCAGTGCTGGCAGCCCCATACTCCCAGCAGCTTCTTTCTGGCTGCTCGGTCCCACCAGCTAAATGCAGCTGACTGGCCCATGACCAATACATCTGGCCAAGGGGTTGTTGGAGCAGAGAAAGTGCAGAAAATGCCTCTTTTTCTCCTCTCTTTGGACCCTCCCCTCCAACTTGGCTGAGCATTCTCCCAGGAGGAGAAATGCTGCCCTTAGAATATCACAGACTGGCTTCATGCCATCCTGTTGGCATAAACTTTGCATACCTGACCCAAAAGGTGAGCACGTGTGCAGGCTGGAGAGGTGTAGAGGAGTGGACATGCTCTTTCATGATGTGGCATGCAGATGAACAGCCCCTTGTCTACTTCCATCAGGGAATGACACTGCCCACTTTATTGCACAATCTCATATATTCCACAGTAACAAACACTTATGCATGGCTGCGCTGGGCATACTGATGCAATACACATCTTGTGCCATGATGGCACCAAGCACAAATCATTGAGGGGAGGGGGGGGTTAAACATGCTTCAGCTTTGCAAAACATGCCGTTAAATATTTATTCTAAATGTATCTGTACCACTGTGTGATTAAACCTCCTCCATTATTCACAGCAATAGATCCGCTTATCATAATGACGTGCTGTCTTTGGAGTATTAAATACTCTCCAAGTTGTTGTTGGACGTTTTTTCTCCCTCCTTTCAAAAATACTGTGCTATAACAGTCTGTTTCATTTCTTCCTGAACGAGTTGCTGCTCATACGTGAGCAATCAGCATTATCTAAATAAATGAAATATTCTTTGGGGCTCAACAAAATGCTTGTTAGGTTGAAACTAATCTGTAGGAAATGAATGGTGTTTGTTAGTCTTTGAGAACACAGAAGAGATTCAGTTCACGTTAGTATTTCCAATAGTACTAAGATAAATGTGCAAGTCTCTTAAGATACAGAGCTTGTTACTGTTATCAGGTGAGGGGTGGAAAGGAATGTGACATTATGTAATTCAGAATTATTATTTAACATGGAAATAGGCTGCAGAACACAATCAGAAAATCTAATTAAAATGTACAGTGGATGCTCTTTAATGGCAGAAGAAACAGCCGTGTATGATGGAGACTCCCAGGATGATACAAGCCAAAATTGGTCCACTGAAGTCCATGGAAGCCACTTGGACTCAGCACCCTTGAAAAATCAGGCCAAAATGTGGTTTACTGAGTGGCTGTTCTGTTTCATGTTGCCTGCTTTTCATTATTGTTTTAGCAAGCAAATGCAAGCTGATAGAAGTTGGTCTCTTGAGAACCATGGAGAGAGTGTTCTTTGATAGCAAAGCTGGCCTGCACTGCCATGGCCCCAAAACACTGAGAACGCTGCACCAATTTCAAACCTCATAATTTCTTAGAGACCGCCATGAAGCTTTATCATAAAACTTTTGGTTGGAAACATACAACATCTTTCACAGTGCTCCACAACCCATCTTTGGCCCTTTAAACATAACTTGGACCACCACTCACCCACAAAATGCTGTTCAGAAACAGGCAGTGAACCTGCTGGCTTCATCTCACTTTCCTTCCACCAGTGTAGTGGGCTCTACATTGCTTCATATTTTATGTTCTGTGTTTCTTTTTGTGTCCAAAATACCTTCTTGAGAATAACAGGCCACTTTGTATTTTTGGCCATTCAGATACCAGGTTCCTGCAAAACTTTGCAAGCAGTAGTGAGAGGAGAGATGGGCCAATGACATGAATCAGGGGACAGTCCTGCTTGACAGAAGTCTCCTGTTGGACCTTGGCAAATCATTTAGGCTGAAATGAATGTATTGGGAAACATAAGCCAGGTGAGCTGTCCTTCAGATCTGCTGCTTGCAAAGCAGCTAGTGAGGAAGCTGCTTAAATCATGTTTAAAATTAGACTTTTGGAGGTGAACCCCACCTTCAGCAACTAGCAGACGGCCGCTGGAGAATGGGACTGGTTTCTGACCATCTGCTGGGGTGAAAGGATCCATTTTCTATCAGCAGCCTCTAAGCAGCTCTGAACTAAGATATTTTTTTGTTATAAACTTTTAGGTACAAAAGCAATTTGCAACTTAGAGGGGAAAAGACCTGACATTTTAAAGGCAAACTATCAACTAAAATAAAGTGAAAGGGTTATTATGTCTATATGAAGGATGGGGAATAAACGAGATATTTGTAAGTGACATATACAGATTGTTCATGGGAAAATGATTGCTATGAGTAACACGAAAATTAGCGCCGTACTGCACTTTGGCATGCTCATGCTTTTGCTTCTATCTTTAGAGTTTGCTTTTACAGATGGCCACCTCAGTCGTGCTTGAAATTTCTCTTACTCTGTTTTTGAGAATACTTCTTTTGGACTTGTGAAGTCATTAGGTTATGCTAGGTAGCACAGTTCTTGATACAGAAGTCTCAACACTTACCTGAACCCTTAAAAAGGTTCCTGTCATTGTGAAAAGCCTGAAAATTCAGTTGGCAGAATTTCCCGATGACCAAGCAGGTCATGGACCAAGGGTCCCTTCTTTGGCCATGGAACTATAACACTTTAAAATGAACACAGATGTCCAACCCTGTGCCTTCAAATCTCTGCAGTGTGTGCTCAGCATTTAGCAAGGTCTTATCTGCCATCAAAGCCAAACTGAAGCATGTCCCTGCACGCTTTGTTGGGCAAAGAGCCTTCAGAGGTGTCGTTACAGTCCAGACTAACAGCTCTCTCTTTCCCAGATGTGCTAATACCAACCATCAGTCTGTCCCTCAAAATAAACATGCAGTGTGTTTCTTAAGCAGGAGGACCATGCTGGAAAGAGGATGAAAAACCTCAGAGGAGGAAGGTGTGAAAAAGTACGGCTATTAGGAGGTTGAAGTCAAAGAAAAATAGAGCTGCAATGTCTCTGAACAGCATGTTTGTGCTAAGAACTTCTAGCACTGTTTAGTTTTGTTTTGCTATCTGCCATTGACTGTCACATTTCACAAGTTAAGAAACATGTTATTTCTTTGTTTATTTTGTCAGTCTTAGATAGTCTCTGGAGGGAAATTATATCACTGTTTCAGTGGAATAGATTTAATTTGTTTGTGTCTTGTTGTCTATAGCATCTATCTAACTACTTATCTCTGAAGTTACCTCTCAGTCAAAGGTTTTCTGTTTTGTTCACATTTTAACAGGGGAAAATTTGCACTTGATTGCTTTGAACACTTTCTAAGTTTGGTCAGCTATCTATGTATTTATTTTTCTGTTCTAGTGAGAGAAAATGGAAATTTAAAATGTATGGAGCCAGCAGAGGTTTAGCTGCGATTTGTTTCTAATGTAGAGGAAAATTGCCCAAGTAATCTTATCCCATTCATGCAACTAATATGGCTATGAGGCTCTGATGTGTTGAACAGCAAACACCATGCAACATACCCTTAAGAACTGTGGCTTAAAAGATTTCTTATTTTCTATCACACAGTTCTAGCTTTCGATGAATAAATATCAGGTCCTGCTTGCATTAACGTCCATGGGAGTTTTCATGGGTTTAAACAGGAGTAATATAAGTTCCTAGTTTACAAGCATATGTTAGAAAAATGGTACTTATAATGTATTATGGAGTTCAATGGTACCACTGGGTAGCTATGCGAGAAAAAATATTTCTGATGCAAGCAGGTTACAACAGCCAATTCAGATTGAGAATATATAACCCACACTCAACATTTGGACAAGGCATTTCATGCATTCTCTAACAGATGAGGGCTTGAAATCTGGAATAGATTTTCATTATATTCTAAAAAAGAAAACCAACCACAACCCAAAATTGAGATACCCATGGAAGAAAATGCTCTGACCTATGTGATACAGAAGACATTTTAGATTAATATGGTGATTTGTTTGGGCTTAATATCTGTGGGTCAGCTCACTCAGACCTTCACGAGGCAACATGATCTTTGAGCAAATTTTTATATGTGTGCATATATATATATTTGTGCATACCTCAAAATCTCAGGAATAAGATTAGAGAAGATTAGACAAAAATGGGGGAAAAAAGTATTACATGTACCTTCTATTACATTACCTTCCATACCAAACCATAGGAAGTCAAATCTTGTTCCATTATCATCATTAGTGCAGTTTTCATCTGCATACACTTAAATAGTTTAAAATCTTTAATGAATGTCACTGAAGCACATGGGTTAAGTTCGAATCCAGTCTGCAGAATTTCAGTCACTCTCTCCTAATCTTTCTCAATCAAAATGACTTGTGGCATTTGGCTATGGTGTTTCACACCTGACATCAAGCACATTGTTAAGTGGCAATGTAACACTTTGTCTTGTAGGACTTTTAATGGATCAAGACTCATACACTGCTTCATTCTTTTGTAATGATGCAAGAAATCAGCAGTTGTCTAACCTGGGGCCTTTTAGAAGAGGTGCTTTTAGGCACTAACCCCACTATATTTTATATTTATCTGCTGTAAAATTTTTCCCTGAATTTACAAAACATGAAATGTTCATTCATCTGATGAAATCTACATATCATTTAGCTACAATTCTATTTCTTATATGCCACCTACCTCCTTTGCCACATCCCCACTATTCCACTGAATCTTCTCCAGATCCAGTGGTTGTTGAATTTACTTTCTTCTCTGGGCTGTTAATGAGTATATTGATTCATACTGGCTCTGGTATCATTCCCTGTGGGAGACCAATTGATACTTCTCTCTCTTTTGACATAAAACCATTGATGATAGCTCATTGGTTCCTAGCAGTAGGATAGATTTTTGTCTACCTTATTGTATTATTATGCAGGCTATGCAACTCCAGCTTTCCTATTGAGTTCATGTGTAGCACTAAACTAACAATTACTAAAAATCCAACTGTTATGTCTGCCTTAATTAATTAAATTCTCAGTATAATTGGTCCTGAGCTTCTTTTCACAGACCTGTACCAGCTAGTATATGGTTCCACATAATCTTCACTATTTCTGTTAGGTTTTGTTTGCATAGAATTGTGGGACAGTTTAGATTGGAAAGGACTACAGAGGTCATTTGCTTTAAGCTCCTGCTCAAAGCAGGTTCTATCAGATCAGGTTGGTCCAGTCAATTTGTTCCTGTAGCCGATCACTTTCGTGGTTAGTAAAACCCTAACAACAACAAATCAAACCTTCCTTGAATTTGGTATTCTTTCTATTGTTCCAACTTGTGTCCACTGCCTCCTGTCCTATTGCTCTGCTCCTCCAAGAGGCACCTGACTCTGTCTCCTCTGTATCAGGCAGTTGCAGGGACCTATACAGTCTCCCCTTTATCTTATCTTTTCCAGGCTGAGCAAGTCCAGCTCCCTCAGTTACTCAACTCCAGCACTCAGCCAATTTTGTTGCCTATCAATATTTTGTATTTGGTTTTGATGAATTTCATGAGGTTTCTCCAGCCTGTCCAGTCCCTGTGAAAGGTTGCCCTGCCATCTGGCATATCGACCGCTGTCTTCCCCTCTATTTTGTGTCACCTACAAACTTGCTGAGAGCTCACTCATCCCATCGTCAGCTTGCTAATGAAGGCATTAAGCAATATTGGTCCCAGTACCAATCCCTGAGGGATGCTGCTACTTACTGTCCATTTTTCCTAGAAGCATTGCAGCTGGTTTACCTCTTCTTGTGGTAAGAACTAATGGTAAGAGCTAGGCACAGTGGAAGGAGATCCTGCCTCTCTGGCATTGGCACGTGTGAACCCACAGACATTGGGACAGTAGAATGGACCACCAATCAAAGGACTACCCAAGATATCCCAGCTTTCCACTGTGAGTGCAAGCTTGCTTCAGCACCTGTTGCCATATCAAGCACACTCAGCACAGCTTACGTAAATATTTGCTCACTTTGGAGGCTGCAATGTTGCTTCTTATCCAACTATATCTAGGTGATGAGGATGTGGGAAAGGAGCCCCTTCTTAATGCCTCTGATGCAATAAACATTCAACTCCAGTAACCGAGGCCCTGATTCAGTAGGAACCCTGACTGGGGAGGAGTGCTTAAGCAAATTGTATCCAACGGAATCAATAGGACTTTAGCACATGCTGAATGTGTAAGCACGTGCTGAAGTGTTTACTATTCAGTGTTTCATTTAGTTCCCATTTAATTAAACAGGATCGGATTCTCAACAGAAGTAAATCACTGGAGTTTCTCCCAAAGGAGCTTTCCCAGTTTACAATAATTGAAGAGTTGATCTAATGTCCCAAATCTACTTCTTTTTTTCAACATCCAGATATCTATCTGTCTGACTGTCTACCTACGTAACCTATGTTATTTTTACCTCCTCAGTGATAAACTATTCAAAGAAGAAATACTGTCAGAAGCAGCCCAGAGGGACACAGGTCTCATTAGTTACAAAGAACGTTCTGAGCCTCTGGTAAATTAAATTAAACTTTTCTGATATTATTGTTGTTCAAGCCTAAGCTGATATAAGCATCTTTGCTTCTACTTATACAAGCAGGGATTTCTTTGGAAGTTTAGTGCTTCCACTCCAGATAAAAGCAAGTCATTTGCTCCTTTCATCATGTCACTACTAATTTCCAAACAGTCAAACCTGCTGCTAATTTATTTACTGAACACTGAAGCCCTGTTAGCAGGGGCTGCTACTGAAACTGCTTTCTGGCCTTCGGCTTTTGTTTGTTGACAGCCTGATTTCCCAGTAGGCCATTTCCACCTGTGTTTCTGTTGTTTTTAGTGCATGTCTTTCTTTCTTCTTCCCAGTGAGTGTCTCCCAAATGGCTCCTGAAGGCTTTTCTCATCTTCCCTCGCTCTCTCATCCCCTTCTCCCTCCCGGCTGCAAGGACTCTCAGCTCTGCTTTCAGTCATTCTGCAGTTAGTGGTTGTCTACACTGCTGAGCTCCCATGGGGCACTAATTTTTGTTTCAAGGACAAGATTCAAAAGAGTTTGCTACACACAGGTTGCAGGGTGCACCTTCAGATGTGCCTTCAAATAGACTTTGGAGATTTGAATATATGAGCTTCTGAAAATCAGTTTTTAAATTGCAAGGGAGGCCTATTAAGTGATGTAAAAAAATTTTTTTTCTTTTTTTATTTTAAAAGCTGCATTAAAAAAGTGATTTTTTTTCCTTCCTCTCTCCCATGACATTGGGTAGAAATAGAAATTAGGAGACTGCCATTTCCCTTTAACTTCATGCATATCAAAGGAAAAGAGATGACAAGATAAAATGATTCAGAGAGTGGCCAGTGTATACTGTGTCTGGAGGAGCTAGTGAAGAAAGATATTGAGACGTTGCAATGGTTTTTTGCAACAAGTCAGTGTGCCAGGAGTTTTAAGTGTGCAAGAAAAAGGTTCCAAGATGATTTCCATGAACTGAAAAATTTGGAGGCTGCATAGCTTTAAGGATTTGTATATCAAGATATCCTTTTAATCTTGCTACTTACAATTATCTAGCCCCCTTGTGTATGAGTGTGTGCATTTCTTGTTACACACTTCATTTCATCCGTAACTTATGGGTTACACTGACTTTATCTCAACCCCAGCAACCTGTGTAAATCTGTCTGAGGTCCAACAGAAAGGATGCACAACTGATGTCTGGTATACTGGGATTCAAAATATCTCCTTTGCTTGCATGTTGAATTCTAGTGGGATTTTATAGTTTCAGTTTTGAAGACTTGGTTTCTAATGAGTCCATAAAACTCAAGAAACAACTGCTTATCTTCTGGCTAAAACTGGGAACTGCATCTTGAGGGATCTTCTGGCTAAAACTGCTGGGCCCTTGATTTCTCAGACTAAATGTTCACATCTAGTGAGTACTTTGGATTATTTTTACCACTTTGCCTCGGTTTCCCATTTATGAAACAGAGGTGCTAAGACTATGGGACCCCAAAGAAACACTGTGAAATTGTTTAGAAATAAATATTAATGGGAAATTCTTCAAAACAGTACTCAAAGCAAATTTGAGGAGTGCATAGGAAACCTCCAATGCCCAGAGACATGCGCTTTGCCAACAGGCCATGGCTGCTCACAAAATGAGAAGCTAAGCCTTTGAGCTATAATCTACTGACCTTGAGTAAATCTCTTAGCTGCTACATCTCTCCATTTCCTGATAATATTGCAATAAGGCTAATATTTGCTTACCTCACAGTCACATAGTCAGAATGAATTAATGTTTATAAAGTACTTGGAAGTCCTTGGATGAATGGTCTCATAGAAGTGCTAAGCAGAGCATGCATTGTCATTTCCTTGTAGATAAATACATATCATTTACATGGGTGTACAGAACTGTTCACACAAGCATATGCAATGTCTCATCTCAGTGCACTCAGGTTAGCACAGGATATAAGAACAAACCCAACAGTCCTTGACAATTCATGTGATTTTGCTTTGAAATGAGTGTATTTTCTTTGATGAACAGAGCTTATCATGTAATCTTCAATGAAAGTTATGTTCTGCCTTTTTACAGTTGCCATGATGCAAATGTCATTTGTACTCTCCTTCTTTATGAAAGTTAACAGTTATTTAAGAGATCAAAGTTAATTATCACTAAGGAGATCATTTTTACCTATCAACCCACTTTTGTAACCCCACTATCACAAGCAGAAGCTTTATGATAATCAGTTTTCTAATTTCCATAAATTACTGATAGAATTACTTCTCTTTTTTTTTTTTAACATGAAAGTAATCTGTTGGTGAAAGCTCTTGAGAGGCAGAGACAGAGGGAAGACGAGAGAAGGTGTATTTTCAGGAGTTTGCCAGCTGAATGTGGTACCAAGGAAATAAAACCCTAATCATTAACTTCATCACATCACAAAACTTGTAGATGCTACAGCTTCCCTGCACTGCAGAAATCTGATGCACACACATTGTTTCAATTTAACATGGTGATAGTAATGGTATCGAACGTGAGGATCACTGTGTGACCCTATTACATGTGAAGTGTCTCTATTAGAGCTGCAAAGACAGCATGCCAGAGGAGCTGAAATGTGTTGATAGAAACAAACAGATATACCTTTTTAAAAGCAGCAGTCAGAAACTCTGCAGTGTGATCCAAGCGTGTTCTGCTGGAGAGGGCAAGATAGTCTATCCTAGGGGAAGATGATATTAAGAAAGAAACCCCTTCTACTCCATCACAGCACTTTCTGTGTAGTGAGCGTGCCAAATGGAAGCTGCTACTGTGGAAGTTGTTACTGCTATGACTGACAGCTGCTGTAAAATAACTTCAGCTACAGCATGGAAGGAACAATAAGAAATCAAAATTAAACAGGTGCAGGTACTTTGGGTATCCCCTTGGTCTAAAAGTCGAGTAGAATAATTGCTTAATAATTAACAAGCTTGTTGCTACGTTGCTCCAGCCTTTTAGACTGACACTGATGAATTCTATCATAAATTAAATAATCTCCAACACAGAGTCTACAACCTAGAGCTAAAGTCGTATACGCGATTCACTTGAACCACTTGATATTTTCAGAGCTTCATTCTGAGTTGGCAACAAAGCAGTTTCTGGTTTGATGCCCATTCCGGTGGGTGTTAGTAGATTTCTGGTTGATCACTGCTCTCCAGAGTATGGAGGGACCCAGGCCTGTCATTTTGATCATATTGAAGTCCCACTGTCTTCTGCCATTGCCACTGTGTTTGTGGCTTCACTACAGCATCCTCCTTAAGTCAGCTGAAGAGCTCAGCTCTTTGTCCATCCAGAGGCTGAAGCAATTTCCTTATCCCGAGCTCCAGGAAGAGACCAGCAACAAGGCAAAACCCAGAGAGACCATGATCAGTGCTACATCCCTTCTCTCTGTCATAGGCATCCCGTAATCCCCAGAGCTCTGGCTGAGCAACCCTGCAACCCAGATGGGCCTCTGGAGCTAAACGTAAGGGGCATCTGAAAGCATCCTAGGGACAGGCAGTCACAAAGGAAATGGGAAGGATCTTAGCTTCCCTCTGGCTGTGAGGTTTTGTATCACTGCTTAGAGAAAAGCAACACAAAATTATTTTCTCTCTTGGCTTTTTATTCTTCGACCTTCACCTCTCCTGCACGCATGCATCTATTTCTTTTCAAACGTATGAGCCATTCCATTGAAGTCAGCAGGACTTTTCTGCTGCTTCAAGCAAAGCATGCATATGCCTGGATCAAGTTGATATTTACAGAAAGCTCCTTTTGAATTGGCTTTTGATTATACACCTGTGTCAGAAGGTTGTTCCTTATTGCTTCTGTGGACAGTGAGGATCAGTATGACCTGTTTCCATGTGGGAAAGATGGCAAAAGATTGCAAATATAACCTTTAACATTACAGACCTTTTTTAGCTGTCACGTACTGCACCGAACTGTGTATTTCTGGTTGAAAAGGAACATAAACTATGATGCAGAACACTCCAGGATTTAGAAAATGTAACCTTTGAGTGTATGGTTTGGGTTTTATTATCCCATTTATTTATTCTGCTAGATATCTGTAGGATAATATGATCAATGAGTTGAAATCCTTCTTGTTTCTACTAACAACAAATCAAACCATTAATAGGCCAATAAAACCCCAGGATTTGGAGAGAAGGGAGGAGGGGAAGTAATTGCATTGTTCTGATGCTAACGAGGCACATCTATCTTGAAATAACTGATTAAAGCTGGTGTCAACATCAGGCCTTTGCACAAAAAGCGTGTTGCTAACATCAAGGTGTGTAGTACTAGGGTATAGGAACATGAAATCAAAGTGGCAGCTCTGCTTTTTACACATGCACTGGGCAAATGGGACGTGGGAAGTACTTCTGTCCACAGGGGAATTCATCCTGCTTAACCCTTTGTGTACACCACCATGACAGAGTCACAGTGCAGTGGGTCAGGAGCTCGTAGGGTTCATGGGGCATGATGTGAGGCTGATAAATAGTTCCTGAGATGCGTGATTGCATAATGATAGCCACATTCATGCACCTGCCTATCAAAAGCAATGCATTAAAGTTTGAGCTCTCTTCCCCTGGGTCCACGAAGAGACATTTGACTGTTAGCTTATAGTCTTTAACATACCTAACAGTGGGCTAAGTGCAGTGGGGTTAAACAGAGTCCCTTTTGCTTAGTAATCCATTAGCTAATGGGTGTGTAAGCCCATCAATTTTCTGTTTATTCCCTAACCCCATTAAGGGTACACCTGCTGTGCATAAAAAATACACCTGACAAATCAGAGTGATAGTTGAAATAAAATAAATATCAAGTGTTGTTATAGCTGATCCATAGTGTTTAAAGCAGAAAGGGCATAACAGTGATTTGTGATGGCAGAGCAAAATAGTGTTTCCTGGCTCAGGGTAGCTCAAGCAGATTAATATAAATTCTCCAGTGATCTCGCTGGTTCACTTGTAGACTCCAGCACCCAACTGCCTCTTTCCCCAGCCCCACAGGCCCCTCTGGAGGGCTGGAGTTCACCTTCAAACACCATCTCCAAGCACCTTGAGGGAGCCACAGAGCTGCTAAGTGATAAATTAATTATTTGGGGGAGGGAGGGTGGGAGCTTGCAGGCTGCTCTCCCACAAAGGCAGCCAGAAGCTTCAAATCTGTCTCCAGTACCAGGCCATTTGTTTTGTCACTTCATAGGCTTTATTTATTTATTTATCTTACAGCTCGCCTTGTGATTAAAACTGTTGAAACAGCTGTTAGCTGGTAGCAGCTTCCCTTGTGCTATTTCCTGACGTCAATCAGGCCACTGTGGGGCTGCAGCAGGGATGAGAGCTGCCCTGTTGGCTCTGATGGGGCTGGGTGAGAGGCAGCAGCACCCCCCCGGCTGGTCCCTGGTCCCTTGAGGGCCACGGGGGCTGCTCCTACTAGGCAGCAATGACTGCAGCATCCACACACCTCATAGCATGAGGAGTAAAAAATGGAATAACAGCAATGAACCTGTAGAACTTGTTGCCAAAAGCCATCACTGAAATTAAGAGATTAGCAGAAAAATGAGTAAGATGGGGATTTTACCTTTAAAAACAAAAGGAAAAAAAAGCACCACCACCACCGAGTGGGAAGGCTGATGACAGTACAATTAGCAAGGTGCTTGGTTTAAGCTGGTCAGTCCAGTGTGAACTCCAGACAGCTTTGAATGAGTCAGGCTTTATGGACCAGAGCTGGATGCTCTCTGCCATCAGGCTGCTGAGCAGCTGGGCCAGGGAGGGCAGATAAGAAGCAACATGGGCAGAGGGTCATTAGCATGTGGGATAGCAGAGGATGGAGAAGCCTTGCTGTCTCTGTAGTTTTGGATACGTGCATAGAAAACCTCTCAGGCTAAGGAAAGTTTAGGACCATGTTTCTAATGTCAGCGCACACAGTGTAACCTCAGGTGTGAAGGAAGCCATGACCATATACACTGCTACTCATTTTGCTGTGGAAGAAAGCAAACCTTTTGCAGGCTTTCTGCAAGAACATCAGGCACTTCAGGGCTGGGCATGCTGGCTGTGACAGGCTTGCTTCCAGCTGCTAAATCCAGAGTGGAGCAAGCTGAAGAGCTCAGCTTCCAGTTTTAAAAGAAGAAGAAAAAAAGGCAAGTGAGCAAAAGAAACCATTTCAACCCAGTCCAGCAATGGAGCCAGCAAATTGCCAAACCCCTCAGTTTGGGTAAGGCGGAGAAAGGAGGGTTTGGGAGTCTGGCCTGGGTTGCCTGAACTCCATAGGTTCTAAGAGACACTGATAGGCTGAAGAGCAAGGATTAAATGAAAAAAGAAAAGAAGCAGGTCATTGTTGTTGGGTTGTATTATCCACAGGCTTTGACATTTTCCACCTGAGTGCTTGCCTCTCCTTCCTTCCTTCCCGGCCCACTGCTGGTATTGCTTTTACATCATGACTGTTGAGGAGTGTATCATTCATAACAAACCCATCACAGAGATTCCTTTTTAAATGCTGAGGGAGATAGAGGGCTACAAACCCTGGGAAATCAGCTATACCTAATATATTATGTAGAAGTTCTGTAATCATTATTGAACTAAAGTGCATTGAGTAAGTGGATAAAATCAGTCCCACTGTAGCGTAAGTCTCCAGAGAGCACAGATAAAAATGCCTCGCACTTAAGTAGAAAAAGGTAACAAAATATTTCCTGTCCCAGCAACTGCATTTTCTCCTCTATATAAATAGGGAACCCTCAGGAGAAGGCAATGATGCAGCAGAGGTTGAAGGCAAAGTTAATGGGGGGAGAAGGGGGAGTGAGGCAGTGCCTGGGGCAGGCTGGCGGTGAGCAATGTTAGCAACACTTCATAGAAAATGAGGCTGAAGGCAGAGCCCTTTATGGCCGGAGCATGGACAAGGAGGCAGAGGGGCAGTGGGCAGGTCCTGTGCAAAGCTGAGAGCGATGGTATAGGTCTGGGCAGGAGCAGAGATGAAAGCTGCAGCGCAGCTACCTTCCAGATGAGCCTCTGCGCAATGTTTGTGCTCCCCTTTCCTCTAAACACTGCAGAAAAGTGAACTATGACAGGGTTCATCCTGGGGCGTGCTTCCCAGAGCTTTCACACAGGTTTCCACCTCAACACAGAAATGCACACACACATCTGCATTTATGTGTCTCCTGGTCCAAGGTCTGGTCTAAGCTGTTGCCTTCTTACAGAGAGTAAGTCCTCACTGGCAAATTTATCTCGAGGTTATTCTCAAGCAGATAACCTGTGCCTCTTCAGAGCATGCTTGTATGTACCTACAGTCATAATCAGTCCTTGCCTCTCTCATACATGTGGTCAAGAGCTGCCAGGCTGCAGGGAATCACCACAACACAGCGAGTCTCTCATGTACCAGCTGGAAACCCACTGAAACCCTTGTAAGGGCTTACAGTATAAGATACACTTTGACATGAATAAATGTAGGAAGATTAGGAATTCATATTCTTTAACAAAAAAAAAAAGAAGTGAACAATTTCATCCCCTTATACAAAACAGAGTTTGGCTGGACTAGCATATGTAGGACAGAGTTTGCTATATGTTTTAGGAAAGGGTTAAGTGATCATCTAAATAACGTTTTTGATGGAGATCTTCAAACGTACATTTACATTAATGATGACGTTTGGGTCATTCATTGAAAACGTGAAAAATGTGTTAGGGCATTGTATTTGCTATTCCTGTTGTAAGCCCACACAGAAAAAGCCACCTAGAATTGCAGTCCCTGTTGTTAGGCTGTGACCTGGGTAGTCATTGGCATTCGCATCCTGGAACAACTATATTAAAGTTTCCTAAGATGTGTGCTCTTTCACATGACCTGCCAATCATGTTGGAGCAGTGCCATAAGCTCTAGTCTAGTTGTATCCTCAAGGGCACCAAGGAGAGGAAGAGAGAACAGGGTTGTGGAGTTGGAACTATTACTTATTTATCTAAAGTATTGACCTGACCTCCCCTACTGAAATATCAGCATTAGATGCTGGGGAAAAGGGATGCCAGAACCAGCTCCTTCTGGGAAATAGAGGAACCAGAGATGTCAAATGAGGCCCAAAACAGGCAGCATCAAATTGAGATAATGGGGGGGGGGGTGCAGGCAGGGAGGTGACAATAACATGAAAGAGTACAGCTGGTGGGTAGGCAAGGAGGCAGCAACCAAACTGACCAAGTATCATCTTGCTGAAGCTCTATATGTCAGGCTGTTTCACAGCATCTCTGAGATGTGGCTTTATTGTATGGAGTGGACTTTGTTCAGTGGTTAATTTTGCACAGTTTTTCTCAGTATGATTGTAATGAAGTGTGTTTGGGAAGGGAATAAAAAAAATAAGCAGTAAGTGATGCTTCTGTAATGTTGCTGTAGAGGGAGATAAGCAAGTAAGTGATGACAGCTTTGAGATGATGAGATGGACGGTCCTCATGGACTCCCACTCTCCCTCTCTGAGCTACGTACCCAGGCACAGATGAGAAAAGTAGAGAGTGAAATGAAATTGAAAAAAAAAAGCCATGGGATTCTCCATGAAAAGGAGGGCAACTCTCTTAAATATGGCACTAAAAAAGTTTGGCTTGCTTAGCAGAGCAAAGCAAAGACTGTAGCAGCAGCATTTCTTTGCTATATATTTAACAGGAGAGCCGACAGACATAGGCAAGAAGATATTAATAAGCACAGTGCTGGTGCAGGACAAAACTATATAATGCTTTCTATGCACTAAAGGAATGGCTTCAGTGACAACCTCCTGCTTTCTATGCACTAAAGGAATGGCTTCAGTGACAACCTCCCTAAACAGGTAATGAGGGCAAATAAACTAAGATGCAGTGGATGCATTTTTGACAAAGCTTAGGCAATGTGGCATTTGCTAAAGTGCTTCCAAAAACTTCTGTCTCATGAAACTAGAGGAGTCTGGAGCTGAGTTGTAGCCAGGGACTCTTTGGGATGCCTCCAACCCATCTTTGGTACAGCATTGCAATGTGAATATTTACAAGAGGACTGGAGAACAAGGGGTAGTAAACAGGAAGGAACTGAGGAAATCATGTGTATGCCATGAAATGTGTCTTCAGCTAACTAACTTTGGAAATGGCAGAAGATACATGGGCTGTGATGCCAAACAGAGTTATGCAAATGATTAGATGAAGCAGCTGTGGCAAGAGCCCCTAGAGACAGACTGTAAAGGGAATAAGCAGACACACAGACAAGGCCAGGAAACTAACACTGAAGGTAGCTCATTTTGCTGAGATTTCTCTAAAATAAATGAAAACTATTCAGTCAAAATGACTATTACAGCTGTTGAAGAATTAAAGCTACCAGTTTAGAGAGCAATAAGTCATGCTGTTATACACCTCACCCTCAGCTCCCAAGCCTACATGTTCTCTGTGCAATGAGAGAAGACACTCCTCTCCCTTTCAGTATATGATCCATCATGGGATACATGTCTTACTGCAGCCATACCTGAATGTGTGCCCTGCAACTGCTCCTCACATGGTTTGGGCTTTCGAGGGTTTTCTTCTGGCATTAAAAAAGCAATTCTTCATCTACACAGCATTGTCAACCAGGTGTCTCTGGATTGTCAAATGAACATCACTGGGACTGAGTAGCATTCTCTTCTTCAGCATCTGACTTAAGCCCTATGGTTCATGCTGTCACCTCCCTCACCACCACCCATTTCTTTTTAATGCAGCTGAAATTACATTTCAGACAAAAGTACTCTCATTGTATCCAAAAGGCTGAAACAGAGCTCTGGTTCTGCTGCGTCTAGAACAGGCTGTCTAATATTACATCCTGAACTTAATCTTTAAGACTGCTTTTCAGCTAATGTGATCCCACGTTTTTCTAGTGAGCTGAGCACTCATAAAGCTCTCAGCTGCAGTCAGAGCTGCCAATATTCACACCATTTGAAAGAGAACCAGGAGAATTATCTCAGACAGAAGAAACAGATCTCTTGTGCTGACAGAGTAGACACATTGTACATCAGACTTTGCCAGCAGCTCTCTTTAACAACTACTGGAGTGGATCTGAAAGCATTTAAGAGATACCCAACACTTTATATTGCAAGAAGGCACTCCCAGCTGCTTGTATTTTCAACAAATTTAAAGTAAATTTTAATTTGATTTAAACTGCAACCCCAATGTCTCTATTCCTAACTAACCTGGAGATGCTTGGAGCCTTGCATTAGGTGTCGTGATTAAAGGTTTTTGGTTGTTCCCATACAGGTCTTCTGTATAATAGCCACTGCTCAGGCCCAGTTAAGTGCCATTTTGTCAACATTCCACTTACTAGAGGTAAAGCTCCTTATTGTCCTCTCTTGCCAGAGAAGCACAGTATGAAATGAAACACCTAGAACCAACTTAGCAGCTGATGGATTTGTTATTTATTTATGAAGGGCAGCAGAATGGAAACACTTTATAGGAACCTCCTTCATGATCAAGTCAAGGAGCTAGTTACAGCTCAACATACTTTGGTGCAGTTCTTGGAGCTCACCTTGAGCAGGTCACTTAAGACCTGGTCCTGGAAGTGTTGCCATTGACTTAAATAATACTTGGATGAAAACTCAGATCTCCCTTGGCCCCCGGCACTGGGACTAGCATGCCTTTGCCTTGTATACCATGATCACTGTGTTTGCAACTGGGAACCTAAAGCTAGATATGCTCCTGAAACCCACTGGAAAAATAGGATTTCCCTTTAGGCAGTCAACAGACTAAACTAACAGAAATAATGACAGTAACAGGATAAACATTTAGGATTATGAGTGAGCATCTTTTGAAACCCATTAGTGATGGAGGAGGAGGAGTTTCAGTGCACCAGCATGCGCCATGTTTCACTGTGTAATCCCATGAAGTTCTGCTTCTCCTTAATTTCAGAAAGACTGTGGCTTCTATATTTTATTTTTCCTCACCTACCAGCCAGCAGAAGCAGGAAAATAACGACACAACCAGGAGCTGTATTCACAGACAGGAAGTAACTTTAATTAAATATTGTGAAAGTTGAAAAGTTTTTACAGCTTGAATTTCTGCAAAAAAATTATAACAATCTCTACAGTAGTTAGTTTCTCTAACAATAGAACTGTACAGTGTGTGTGTCTATTCAAAAAGATTTAGATAAGAAGGTGAAAGGTTAGTAGTTTCAGAGATGACTTCTTTTTAGCTGCATCCTAGTACAACTGTGAGGAAATAGGCATACTTTATGCAATCCAGTCATTGTGAAGCTTCACCTTGTTAAAACTGAAATCTGAATGTTTCCACTTAAAGCCATATTCTGTAAACAGCTGCATCTTTTACTTTGTAAAAGATAAGGGTGGTGCAGGGGAGATTTTTTATAAATTCCCATTCATCAGATCACTATAAATAGCTGCAACAAAACAAATGATGCACATCGTCAAGGGTCTTTGGACACTGGTGTAGAAGACTACAAACATCGATGGCTAACACTGGTGTCAAAATCGCTATGACTTTGAGTGGAGCTCTACAAGAGTAATTGATGGTGTCACTGGACAAAATATGGCTTTAAATTTGATTACATTGTCGTGCTGTTGTTTATTATGTGAATTAGAATAATCGCTTGGAATACAGAGAAGCAATAAATTGATGTCTCTCACATTTTCCAGTTTTCTCTTATTTTCTCACCATGGAAAAAAAAAAAATAATAAAATCCTGTTTTCTTCCTTTCCCCCCAAAGATCACACTGTGACATTCTAGTGAAAACCATTGCAAAATTCATACAGGAAGCATGCACAGTTGCAGCATCGTTGTAAATGATTTCTTGCTCGACTAGAAAAAAGTTATATTGTTTTAAGGTAACAAAACAGTTCTTTTGTGCTTTTCAATTCCTTTTTTTTTTTTCTTAGAATGTTAGTGATGATTGACAGTTCTGGTGCACAGTACAATGTACAAGTGAAATGAATATGATTTGCATTGTTAAGGCATCCAATCTGCTGGTTTATATTTATGTGAAAGACAGAGAAATATACAAGCAGACTTAAGAAAGAAAGTATTTTCATTGAGTTCTATGAAGTTTCTCCCCATATTTAATGCACAAAAATGCGTCACTCCAAAGAGGAGAAATCCCATGCATATTAATAGAGTAAAACAGCATTAGTTTCTGTTAAGCCTCAAAAGCAAAGGATACATTTCTTTTAAAATCTACATAACTAAATGCTACAAGAATAATATGCTACTTTTTGCCATATATTGGAAAAAACTTCTTAACTTACAAATAATACAAAAATAGACAATGGCTTTTGGGTGGAAATTAAAAAAAATGGAAGCATGGTTTTAAACAATACTAAAAAAAGAACCCTATAAATGAAATGTTTTAAAATCACATTTAAACAGCTAATACAACGGTGAATGACCAAACAAATCAGCACTTTTCACATAGCAAACATACACAATAAAATAAACTTGGCAGGGGAAAAAAAGCAATGTACAAATTCCAAAGATAAATACATTATTTATATGGATATTTTACAAAATCCCCTGTAAAACAAACAAACAAAAAACAGAAACAAAAAAGCGCTTTTTTTCTTTAATTAATTTTGCAAGTATGTGCAAGCTAAAGGTAGTGAGCTCTTTTTGCAAAATATGCAGTAAAATTCTTTTTTTGTGATATTGAAAAACTGTCTTAAGACATTAAAATGTATAAATAGAACAACAACTTTGGCAAAAAATCACAAAAAATCTACAGTATTTATAACTACATACAAAACACAACAGCAAAGAAAAAATATCAGGTAATGCATCTTCAGAGCTTTGCTGCCTCTTTGACTAATAGTTTTTAAGAACACTTCCCAGACAATGATAGCAAAATTTTTGTAAAACAGAAGCTATGGGTTTGATTTGAAACCTTCCTAACAAACAGCCCTACCCCCACCCCCAAACTCATGTTTCCATTTATTATTCAAAAGCAGTTACCTGTTGCTTAATATATTATGATACAAACTGAGAGGGTCGACCGATACAGGAACAATCCTAGTGGGAGGCTGATGAAAACATGTGCTTTCAGATGGTGAGGATGCAGAAACACAGACGTGTCTGGTCTCATTCTGTCCCTTAACAACAAACAGGTCAAGGGGAGTGGGGCTGTGCTGAAAACACCCCACATGTGATGAATGGCCACAGTCTTGTGTCATCATTAGACAGCTATGCAAAATCCAAGTGGCATTTTATGCAGCTCAGGTAACATTACACTTCGAGAAGGCCACTCATTTGCAAGGAGTCCGATACATAAGCTAAAGAGAGAGACATGCCCATCTAATCCTGCGGTTTTAGCACTCTATCTAGAGGCACTGAATTTTCAGTTCAAGAGGAAATGTGTTTGATATTTTCATCCTTACCTTCCTTTTAACCCAGTTCTTTCATGGCGTTATTTACACAATTATTTACCGTGATATTAAAGACAGAGGTTGCTATTCCCACCCCTCAATCCTGCCTTCAGCATCCAAAAAAAACAGCTTTCTAAGGAGTGATATCTATTTAATTAGAACATTAAAAATGCATCTTATTAGCAAGTCACCACTGGATAAGCAACCTATATGAGCCGACCCTTAATTAAATGGCCATAATTCTTCTATGAAAAACTAACTGGCACTTCTATTCTGTCCCATACAGACTTGTATGTAAATGACACCAATTCATTTTTCTTTACACAGCTTTAAAAAAAAAAAAATCATAAATTAAAAATGTGGAGTTCCATCTCTAGTGTCCCGTGTGTAATTGTATGATTTATAAAAGACAAATGGTGTTGAGTTAAATCAAGCTTTAAAAAAACACAAAAACCAAAAGAAAATAAAAGAAAGACCCAACCCCCCCCCCCCCAAAAAAAAGAAGTGGATTTTCTATCAACATACAATAAATATATCTCCCAGGTATTTGGGATGGACAACTTGAATCAACACCTTGCAATTGGAGATTGTTAATTTCAGTATTTGCAAGGATGGTGATTTTTGTTTTGTTTAAAAATCTGCAGTTATTGTAAGATCCTTCTTTATTTCTTTTTTTTTTTTTATTTTATTTTTAAAAAGGCCTGAGTAAAAAGTTCCACTCTGGGACTTGTAACAGATTCTCTCTGAAGCAGAATTCAACCTCTTCATTAATAAAATTCTTCAAGGCAATTCTTTCACATGGGGGGAACAATCATGCCAGATATAGCTGTCAGAAGGAAAGGGGAGGAGGGAGAGGGGAGAGAGAGATGGGAAAAAAGTTACTTTTGTGTATTATCAAGCAACTTCCAATGTCTTCAGAGAATTTTTAACATTTACTAGTAACATACTCTGCTGTACTGTGAATTAAATTTATATATAAGTATCATCGACTAGAGACAACTATGTACACAGTGATCACAGGAAGCCTTGTTCTGATCAGAAAACAGTTTAAATTGCAAGTGACTCTACTGAAATTAGTGATTTTTCTTGAAGAAAAAGTATACTTCCCCTCATATGAGAGTCAGACCCCAACTTAATTTTCTGATTTTAGTTTCAAAATCTCAAAATGCTCAGGAGGCTTAAACCTGGCCCAGCCATTGCCACACGTTCTATTACTCTTTTAAAAGCAAAGCAGATATTTGTTCCATATATGCGAAAACGGCTGGAGTACTGTAGGCCACTAATATTACAGACCTGGTAAGGTGTTACTTGCATTAGGCACACTAACAGTGCTCCATTCTCCTATGCCTGTTTTCTCTTACAAGTTCAGTGTTCGGCCCTGGGACTGATGTATGTATTTCCAGGAGCTCAGAAAAGGACTTACACTCTCAAATTCGATTTTCAAATTGAAATATGTCCTTAACTGCTAATTTAACACACTGGTGTCTCATGGTTTTATTACACTTGTAGCAGACATCACCAACTACATTGAATGAGTCGTATGTTAATGTTGATTTAGACTGTCTTCTCCTTTGTTGGCTAAGTTGAATCATCAGTATTTCTTTATTATGCTTCCTAACCTCATTTTGTATGAAACCATCACATGTCTCTTAAAGACCAGACATTCATTAACAGTCAACAGTTACAGTCTCCCACATAGCTTGACCTCTGGCTTGGTCTCCCTCTATTTACCAGGAACTCTATGCAGCTCAGACATTCCAACTGATATCCTGTGAGCAAGCACATCACCTACACAGGGGGTAGTCACGCAAGTTTATGATGAAAACTGTAACAACAATGCATCTTTAAAATGCCAGTTGTACGGTTATTTGCCAAAAGGTAGAAAACAGATTTGCCTTCAGGTTGGCGGCACTTCATGGGCACATGATTTAAATGCTAGAACCGCCTGCCATCTTAGACATCTGGACATGTAATTTCTTAAGGAAGAACTCAACCCTGTGACTGGTGCTGATTCATTGTGCTTTAATTACAGCTGCAATTATTTGATAAGAACAGAGCCAAAGTAAAAGACTCACAGATTTGGGGTTGGAGGGGGAGAGGAGGGAAATATTTTCTCCACAAACACCACCATATGTGCAAGAATTACAAGTCTAATCAGCAAGGGGAGAACAGCTCGAGTAAACTGCACTGATTAAATGAAATAAAATGAGAGGAGAAAGCGAGAATGCAAAACACATCCGCATGTTTGCAACAGGCCATCCTCAAAGGTGACATGTTGCTACTATACAGCAGCATTTCAATTCTCAGCATTTATCATTCAGCAATGGTTTTATGTGAAATCACTGTACTGAAAATCACTGTACTGATTGTTTCCCCTCCATATAAGAGCTCTTCAATGAGCTGAGAATGAGAATAAAAGGGATGGAGAGGTGAGTTAAGCTGCTTTAAGCCCTACAGGAAGACCCTCAAGTGAGTAGCATAGAGAACACTACTGTGTCTTAGATGCTCCTTGCTGAGGTATTTCCTGTCATGGGCTTTTTTGGCTCTACTGTGGCACTAATCTGAGGATGCATTTTCATGTTATACCCATGCCTATTCTGTCTCCCTCATCTCAAATCGTAGGATTAATTCAGTATTGCCTTTTTTTTGTTTGTTCGTTTTTTTGATTCTTCACCTATTTAATCTACTGGATGAAACAACATCAGTTTTGTTTAAAAAAAATATCAAAGGATTTTATTTCAGCAGTTCTCAAATAACAAGTTCCGAATCCTCACAATGAGGCTGTCTTCTTGGAACATGCAACTGAAAATGAAGCAAACCCATGCTCTCACTGTTGTGGTTGCTCCCTATTCTGCTCTTGGAGGGGTCACTCTTACATGTGGGCCGTGTGGGTCTCAACCACAGACCTCTATGGAGTCAATAAAATAAGTATCGACAGCGATGGATACAGTCAACCAGACTAATTCTGCACTAATTCTAATTCAGTCACTTGCAGCTAAGGGTGGAGTAATTTTCCCTATCTGAACACAGGAAAGTCTCACATGGCCATAGACCTCAGACACAGATTTTGTCCCAGTTCTTCTAGCTCATCAAGTAGGTTGATTTGTTTCTGTTTCTTAACCAAGAATAATAATTTTCATCCATATTACTACAGCACTTGGAGATTTCTGGATGACAGCAGAATACAGGGGTGGGACTTCAGTGCTTGGACATAAGTTACAGCACAGAGAAAAGCAATATTAACAAATGACAGTGTTCCCTCCTTTACTGTCCAGATAAGCAAGGAGTTGAGAGGATGGGAATGGGTAGAGTCTTCATATAGGTGATGAGTGCAACCGGGCAGAGTCAGACAGATAATTAATCTTCTGTGCATACTACTTCCAATATTTTGTTCTTTTAAATTCTTTTGTTCTTTTTAAATTCTAAATGTAGTGAAATTTTAAAACAAGGTGTTGGTTTGCTTTAGAAAAAATACTTACACTTCAGAAAAATGTCAAAATATTATTCCAACAAAAAATTCTCAAGCTAAAAGATTCATTAGAAAAACCATTTTCACCAAAAAAGTGGTCAAGAATTATCTCTTGGGACAGCACAGCTGTCTACTCTGGATAAAATCCCAAACAAAGGTGACATAATTGCAACTCCTCCCTTTGTGGCTTAGACATTTCCCTGCAATTACATATCAGCCACACGCCTTTTGCCATTGGAAACAAGTGGTACAGATGCAGATCTTAGCTCATTTTTTCAAAGCATTATTGTTTTTGAAGAGCTCTGAAATTCTGAATTAAATTACAAACCAAATGATATCTTTTCTGCCTAAAAGCTTTGATATTTCCATCCTTTCCAAGTCTTCGTTTATATCAACCTACTTTATATCAACCTACTTTTATTCCTTAAGTGCTCTATCTAGGCATGCAAGTTCTCTCAGCTGTAACATGTTATTGATCCTGAAAACAGAGATATCAGTGGGAAACAGTGGAGGTATGAGATCACACTACCTTCAAAAAGGGAGGGCAGAGAGTAGAAAAACTCCCACCAATGGGCACTATTTCTTCTATTATATACTAATTTATATTTGCTGCTAGCAAATTACAGAAATAATGTATTTTGAGTTTTACAAAATTGCATGGCAAAAGGAACAACAGATAAGCCTAGCTGTTGTTTTAGTGAGTTCTGCTGATATCTAAGCTACATAAAGAAAGCCTGATTGCTTTCTGATGTATCCAGAAGCCCAAGAGAGATAAGACAGCCTCCTTATACATGGTTGTTTATTTAAGCAATAAGGCACAACAGGCAGTGCATTTCTGAGTGATTATTACAAGCCTCAGGTGGTGTCAGAAGGCATGGGACTAAAGGCTGTGTGGTTTTTACTCACCAAGAAGTTCAATGATGACCTAGAAATGAGCCATCTCTTGGTGTCTCATTCCTGTTATGAAAACTGAATTGCTAAAAAAAAAAATTCGGGGAAACACTGAGATCTGTGTGGTTTCTGGGCATTACAGATGTGGATGTGACATAATGAGGAGGCAATCAGCAAGCCCCAGTTGTGTCCGATGCTCTTGCTCGTACCATAATTGCTTTTCATAACTGAGTATGTGGAATCCGAGAATTCCATGTCTTGTAAAAGGAAAAACAGTGCCTGAAAAAGCTTTCTCCTGTTACTTGCTTTTTCTCTCCTCTCACAAGAGCAAACTGGGGCTAGGTGAAGAGACAAAAAAAAACATTAACATGTTCAAAAGCTTCTAGCAGTGAACTCTTAGCTTCTTTTATATTTTTTGAATTTGGAGGTGAAACATTTTTAGCTTTCAAATTCGTAGCACTTCAGCAGTGCCAAATTTTTAAAATGCACATTAATTAATCTAAACACTACAGATCATCTGAAAAATTTGTGGCGTTATATTCCTGATGCAACCTGTATTTATAACAATTCCTGAACAAAAGTACCCAAGCTCTGCTTGTATGTCCCTGCTGTTTTCACAATTTCTGTGATCTTCTGTGCATATCTCAAGGATTCCTCCTTCCAATCCACCAATGTAAAATGCACTGAGAACAATGCTTTCCTTCAGTCACAATAGATCCCAGCTTTTATGAATGAATTCCCTTTGCTCAGCTTGCATATAGATTTTTTTGGTTGTTAATAGTGCTATCAGCATTATGCCCGCAAGCCCAGCGCTTCTTTCCAGAGGCCATAGAGTGACACATGGAGTCTGTGGAAGTATCCTCCCCCTGCTCTGCACAGCTCCTTCTGAACACGGCTTTAAAAATGATGGATTTTAGTCTGTGCTCGATGCTCTTTAGATAATTTGCACAGGCACGTGGAAAGGAAAACAGACCTCAGGTCTGGGGGAAGCACAAACCATACCGCAAAATCTTTCCCACCTCTGGCACAGTTGGAGGCAGCTGGCTGCATCTGCTTATAGAAACTCCTCAGTCTAAGCGAGCATGAAAATGTCTCTCTCAGCACACTAATGTGTAGTGAGGTAATCACACAGATAGGTTTAGGCACAGTGTCGTAAAACAGCCTGAACCAAACAATGGAATGGGCAGTGCAGGTCTTTGTAGCATCCTTGGTTTGACAAGCTTTTGTCTGTTACTCCCTCAGCTTGCATCAATGCTTCAAAACATATTTAGGTGTTAATGCTGGAATACTTTTCAATAAAAGGGGTTGGAATGCAGAAAAGGAGCAGCTCCTTGATCCCAACAGTTGAATAGGCTTTTAGAAAGGTCCTGTGCCATTCATGGAATTAATTGGCGCAAAAACATATTAATCAGTGGAACCTAATGTTTGCCCTGGTATGAGTTAAACTGGGAAATGCTGCTGTTAGTTTGTAATGTGTCTTTTATTTCTGAAAGGCAAAGGTTTGTGCCAAGCTCTGTAACAGTCTATTTGCTCTCAGTAGGATTTCTGCACAAGTGTACTATGACAAAGGAAAAAAAGGAAGGGAAGATTGAGTGACGTACTTCAGGAGAAGGCCAGCCCCTGGAGAGACCCTGCAGTGGAGTACTTGCTAGAGTCCACAAAAGACTGGTCTGATAAAAGACGACAACAAGGAATAAGAGAGGAAAGAAAGAAAAAGGATGGTATTAGTAAGCTGAAATATTACTCGTTTTTATCATAACAGTAGGTCTGTGCTTTAAAAGACACAACCTCTCAATTCAGCAGTATTAGTAGAGTTAGAGATAGGGTGGTTGCCAAACATCTGCATGATAATAGGCAGGCTGGTGGTGGAGTCCAGTTACTCTTTACAGGAGAAAACTTTAGTACAGAGACCACCAGGGATCCCCCATTGTCTTCAATCCCCTTTGACAACTCAGTGTTGCTTAAAGCCTTGCAAGCTACCAGGAACTCATGGTTTTGAAAGCAGCCATCTATGCTCCAGACTTGGTTTCACCTACCTTGCAGGCTATTGCCATTAGTGCTGGTGCAGGTGGGAGGAGGAGAAGTTTGCGGTCTCACAACAGGCGCAAAAGCACTCTTCTGTTTCACCGCTGAAACCATGTTGGCTGGTGAGAAGGAGAAAATCCCAGAGGAACTGCTACAGTTTGAGGGGAGGCTAGTGGAGGAGGCCATTGTCGGACTTGATGGCACAACTAGAGGAAAAAAAGACACCCCAAAATGCATTCCTTAGTATTAGATAAGCAGCAGACTGCAGAAACCAGACAACTCTGGTTGATTGCACTGGGTCTAATTTTAAGGCCAAGGCCAAGGCCTTTACTGCAGGTAGATTTCTGGTTGTTCACAAAGTGTGATCAATCACTGAAGGAAACCCACTTGTTTCATTTTGATTTGTTTTGTTCTGTTTTGCAGGTGTTCAGGAGCAGTAATTCTAGGAGCTCTTAATCCCTTAATTCTCTGTTGCTGCAACCCTTTATTTTCATTACAACCCTGTCCTGCCATCCTGTTTCAAGCTTTTCTACTGGTTGGCATTTTTCTGTAGATGGATAATTACCCACAAGACTGTGTGGGTAACTCAGAAGTTATAAAACTGATGGGCAAGAAGTGTTAAAGTACAAATCTGCATCTGGAATTTTTACCTTGGAAAGGTTTGAGTTTTTAACTATCTTTGAAAACTAGCATTTTAAGCCATGCTTTCCCTGTAGCAAGATTACTCCAGAAAGACCTATGGGATTTCAAGCAAACTTGCAGAAGGTGGAGGTCTTAGCAGTGACCCAGTTGACCTGCTTGTCAAAAGTCAGCAAAAATAGTTGAGCTTCTTTCTCTTCAAACCCTGCAAGAACTAGGGTTTAAAAGGAGTTATTCCAAAAGCATACACACGCACACACATATATACACACATGGAGGTTGTAGAGCACGAAGCAATCAGTGAGATTGCTGCTCTGACAGGGTTTTTTTTCTCCTTTGGTTGTGTCTGTTGCACAACAAGAAAGTGTGGATAACTGACAGCAACCATGCTTTTCTTTTATCTCCCTATAGGAGAAACCACTAAACTTCCCTCACAATGCTACAGATTCTTTCTGTGTTTTAACTAAACAAGCCAGTTTCCAGCTTCCCTGTATCTATCAGCTTTGAGAAAGTTTCTGCTGTGGGCACTTCACAACAATTCTCAGTGCCATGGAAACCTGCCATATTCCTCTTGTGACCATTGTATTTATGTACAGGAATGGAATTGGTATTTCATATCTCACCCAAGATGGAGATTTCTGAAAATGAAAGTCTGTTTTACAATGCTCAAGACAAATAATTCTCTCAGAGGATCTATGACCACTGTCTAAATACAGTCAATACAACCTTTTTAGTCAGAGCCATTGACAGGAATTTCAGCTGGAATAGCTAAGCAATGAAGCCATTGTGCTATATGCCAAATAGAGATCTGGCTTTAACTACAAGATTGAATAAAATGGGAGTCTTCAGTTTTTCTAAATAAGTGTAGATGTAAGGCTCTCTTTTCTAGGGGCTGAACTGATTGCCCAAGATGTAAACCTACTATACAGGAGGTTCAGTCTTTAAACACCTATATCCTTAAACTGTTGTTTAAGGATATGTTTGTACCCAAATGTGGTTGGATAAATATCTTTGGTATTTACTACTGAGGTTTTAATTGAATTTGTTTTCATGAAAATAAAGCCAAATATTTTTACATTCAGACAGAACTGCCAGTTTCCCTCTTATCCAACAACAACAACAAAAGAGGAAAGGACCAAAGGTAAGATCCCATCCTCTCATTCTTCATCCTGTTTAGAAACTGCTTATATATATGAGGGGGCTATGAATAATTACATATTATAGAGTAAAATTCCTATCATCTGGGCTTTGAATTATTATTTTATTTGCATTTATGTAGATAAAAATCACCCTATTTAAGTTCTTATTTGAGAATCTGATATCATATTTGTTAACACTGAGGAAATCAATTAGTGGAAATTAAATGTTCAAAGTTTCACAGTCTGACAGATACAATCTCAGTCTGAAGTCACTCTATGTCTGGAAGTACTTGCTAAGGGAGAGCAATCAAAGCACCTAAATTGAATTGCTACTATACAGCAATTAGTTTATTGATTTAATTAAGAATGCCACCTTTTAATTTTCAGGTCATGATTGAAGCATTTTCTGATTCAATGGATTAGGCATTAGCAGAATGACAGATCTACCAAGAAAACCTCCCAAAATATAACTGAAACGGAGAACAAGGGCTGGAAAGCGAAGTGCTATTCTGAAGAGGACTTAGTTCATAAATATGGAATAATACACTGCTAGAGTATTTTAAATGCATTACTGGCATCTGCTTCCAAAAAGAGATGTCCCATCAATCATGTTATATTATGAATTCAGAGTACGCAGATTCTATGACAGTAAATTCAACTTAATAAATAAGGTACTTTGTAACATTGCATGTTACATTATTATTAGAGTACAAAAATAATAGCTGGTTAGCAATTCCCAGGTTTTAAGTACTAGTTATGTGGTTAAATATTTTCTTCTAAATTTGCAGCAGCTAAGAAGCCTTGAATGAAAAGGGTTATTATCCCCTTTTTTATTCTGAACTCTAGTAACACAATTCAAAATAATTCATTTCTGTATACATCACTAATATGAATACATCACTAAAATAAAGATATGCTGTGTAAACCTTGGTATGTTCAGCAGTCTGCTTGTCCTGTCCATATCAGGGTCTCAGCCTATAAACCTATTTACGTCACGAGACCTTCTGGCCTGATTCTGTTAGCAGCTTTCTGCAGATGTCAGTGGAATCCTTTATGCCACATGAGTAACGTCAGTGTAATTGGGCAGGTCCTATTCATTTAATTTTCTCATGTGAATAGGGACTATGCGCTGTGTGAGAGGCTGCAGAAGAGGTTCACAGGCCTTTACCAACAGGAATGTATTTATATTTAAACAGGTTACTAAACCTTTAATCTCCAAATGCAGAAGGTTAGTCCTCTACACAAATATTTCCATAACTGACACTGTAGACCATAAGCTCTTTATGCCATGGAATATACTATTTGTATGACTTACGTCTTTGTGGCATTCACTGTACAGACGCTAAAACACAAACTCTTAAGAGCCATTGTCACATTTTACTAATACTAAGCTCCCAGTGAAGCCAATGTAATACCTACTTACAAAGCAAATGGAGTATAAGCGATCAAGATTAGGCCTACTAGTAATTCATAATATCTATAAAGGTTATGAACATATTATTTGCTCAGAGGTCTTGGAAACATCATCATGCAGCTTATGGAAATGTCAGTCTTATTATAGTAAACTTTTCTGCCCTTCATATCTTACAGCTGGATAAAAACTATTTTTCCAGCAGCAAATATCTTTAGCTCCCTTTCATACCCATCACAACAAAAAGTTGTGTACTGACATCTGACTTCTGATCCACTCCAACAGACATTAGGTCACTTAGGCCATCCCTCTTTTCTAGAAATGTTGAGGACATTTCTTATTTACAGAGTATAAGGTAAGTAAGTTATGAAATTATCAGCCCAAATCATGAGAGACATTATTCTTTTTTAGTTCCTATGAGCCTCCTTAATGATAATAACAAAAAAAGCAGAGAAGAGCATTGCTGGCTACACTAATGTCTTTGGAATTCCTCAAAGGTCAGTGCCTTGGAGGGAGAGAAAGGACCAAGATCTGTTTCAGGTGCTCAAAATAGAAACTAAATATTGAGTATCACACAAAAGTCACTGCCTCCTTCTAATGAAAATGAGCAAAATACGGAAAAGCCATGCAATACTCACTGGCATAGGGAGAATTGGCAGCAGACCCATTCAGGAAGGTTGGAGAACCGCCTAAATTTGACATTCCAGCATTCCCATAGCCATTCATGCTTGTTGTGACAGAGTTATAGTTTGTTTGCTGAGGGGTGGTGCTTGGCACATAGCCATGAGGTGACACGCTGCTTGAGTTGCGAGTAAAACCTTTTGTGGGGAGGGAATACATTTAGAAATTGGTATTAGCCCAAGAACAGTTTCTTACACAAACAGCTACAAGCAAGTAACTCTGGGTTACCAAGCCAGCAGCCTAGTCCAGCCATGGTGTGCATGGGGAGGGCCAGGCTGACCACCACTACCACCAGGTAACCCAGACAGTGAACCCTCATTGCCTAGGTCATTGCTGATTGGCACACAAAGGAGGAGGAAGGAGGCTACAGCCTGCACAGCTCCTCAGGCAACCCATGCCCTCAAGCAAAGATTACCACTGGATAACATAGGAACACTCACTCTAAAAGAGCTGTTTGTAGGAAATGGAGTAAACATGACCTACATTTTCAGTGAAGAGTACATATGGACTTCAGGTGTCTTAAAAGCATGTAATTCTTGTTAACTCTCTTCTGATGTCACTCTCATTTACCACATCTCAAATTAGATGCTCACTGCTCACTTCAGAAAAAGTAGGGTATATTTCTCAAAGTAGTGGGATATCCTTTGTCTTTTTTGCCCTGCTCTGATCATTGTGTTGGTAGAAAATTGCTATCAAATTTGGCACCTAGTTAAGATTTGAATATCTAACCTAATTCTGGAAACGCTGTTTGTGGAAACTCATTTATATTTTTTTATTTATTTTGTGTAATTCAAAATAATTTTGCCTGCCCTTCTAGAAAACAACTTTTTTGTACCACTTTCTCATCAAAGTGGATTTTTAAGTTGGATAATAAATAAAGCTGAGAAAAGGTGAAGGAAAATGCAAAAGTTTTTAACAAAAATACTCTTCACTTGTTTTTTTTTAATTTTTACCTGTAGGAATTAAAACAATATTGATTTTATACAAAGTGAAAAACACTTTATTTAAAAAATAGAGAAGATCTGAAAACACCTCTGCAAATGTTTCTATTTTTTACTAGCTTCAAAATTTAGAAAAGTTTCAAACTGTGGAAAAAAAAAAAAAAATTAGTGCCAACATTATGATCCTTACAAAATCAAACCAAACCAAACAGACAAATATTCAAGGGATACCTTTGTGCTATAAATAAATGCTACATAGGGCCAGACTGAGAGATGATTCCCACTGAGGAATATATATAAGCAAATGCTTAACATTAAGTACATGCTCAAGATATAAATCCTTTTAAAATTAGTGGGATTTGAACACAAATACAAGTGTTATTCTGAGCAGAAGGAAAAGCTATTTACATATGTACAGAAGTGCTTTTCCCACACTGGGGCAAAAGTCATTAAAATGACCCCCATCTCATGAAGGTATTGTGGCATTCAAAGATTGTGCATGCTTGTGGGATGATATCTGTCTATATGTGCTCATAGCCTTCAGTTTCGAACCATCACTCTTCCACTGCTCTGCACATTTCCCTGACTTTTATCAGAAAAGGTTCTTAAGGAGAGGAAGATGAGTCTTCTCCTGACCCTGATTGGTGGCTTGTGAGGCTTCGGAAACATTGACGGCTAGTTGACCACTAAAGGAATTCACTCCCATCATTCCTGCATGGACTGATGTGTTAGCAAGGGCAGGGAGCTGGTTGTGATTGCGGGGGACACTGTAGAGTGCTTCTGCGATGTCTGCTGCTCTTTTCAGGATTATTTCCTAAAGGATAAGAAGGAGGGAAAAAAGAATAAATGTGACTCTGATAAACGTTTTCTTACATACTAAAATGAAACATTTCCGCATCCAAAGGCAAAACCCAGATGCTTTTCTTTCTAAACCAGTTGGCTGATAGCTAATGTTTGTAAGATCTGCTGCCTTCGTGATAAATCCTGACATCTGTGGTTAGAGAGTTGGAAGTTTCAGTCCCAGCGGCCACACTTCTGTATAACAAGACCAGCTGGCAGAATGGGGCTGGAGCCCAGACTTACTCCACCTTAGAGCTATCTTTAGCATAAGAGTGAAAAATTACTACGGGTGGGGAAACATAATGCATGTCATTGCCCATATTACACAGTATCTGGTGAAAGTGGGCAAATGCCTCCAGGGTTAATAACACATTGCTTTTACAAGCACTAAAATCATATTCTTTAAAAAAAGAAAACAAGCAAATTAAACCCCACTCCAGATATAGAATTATCCTCTATATTTATTCTTGTCTCATCCTGTAGTATCATATAGCTTTAGCCCCTGATCTATCTATACATCTAAGAAATAGCCATGTTTTAGAATTACTGAAGTAGAATGCATTTACCTGGTTATTATGTGGCATACCATAGAGTGCTTCTACTAAATCAGCAGCCCTCTTAAGTATTACTTCCTGTCAATATAAAAACAGATTCATTCCTCTGAGTTCAATAAACAGCTTAGGGGGGAAAACAAATATTAGAATCTTTTATACTCTTCTATTAGTTGCATCATGTTTTGTGTTGTTTATTTTTTTCTTCTTCCCACCAGGTACACCTTAATTGCAACAACTCTCAGCAGCCACTGCATGGTGTTAAATCACTAGTTCATCCTATTCACACACAAGCTTAATCAAGTCAAAAGGTGAGAATCATTGGTGCTGCAAAATAAAATACATCACTCAATAGTCTCTACCATCTGCACTATAAACCACTCATCAGTTTATTGCAGAATACAATCCTGAGGTCATTTACTAGATTACTGCAATCAATGTCATTCAGAGTACGTTATGAATCCCTTCAATGTGTTTATTTTATTCTTAATTGCATACTGCAGGAATTGTGACCTTACCCAGCAGGCCACATTCAAAAGATATCCAATCAGTTTTATGCTACTGGTAATGTAACCTCTCAACTTCTGTGGTTTGTATCCTGATGTGATGGGTCAGGGTAGGATCTATGTACATAAAATGATACACAAGAAGAAAACATATGCACTATGAGAGAATGGCCCAGAATGGTGTAGTGTTTCCCAGAGAAATTCTCTGCTTGGACAGCAGAATTTAAAACAGTCTGTGATTGTTTCTCCCTTTTGGTCATTTTCTTTTTTCTCCATCTTCCTATTTGCTCCTTTTCACTTAATATTTCTTAGAGTATTTTAAACTGGTATTCAAGAATAGCATTTCCTAGCATTTCCTATGTTCTTACATTTTAGTGTGGAAAAATTTCCTTGAACAATCCTGATCAATACAAAATGTAAAGATACATTGCAGAATTAACACAGAATTTTTTTTCCCTGTTCTTTCAGTGCATTTAGCAGATTCCCAATTGCTAGATCAAACCCAGTTGAGACTGTCCTTTGAGTAAAACAACCTATTTTTGTAACTCTCAGCCCCTAAGTATTGCTCTAATATACCAACACGATGCTATTCACCAAGGTATATTTCTGCAAGTAGCTTACAAAAATAGTACCAGCTCTAAGGATTTTACAGTTTTCTACAAAGTTAAACTTTTAAACTTAAAATATTTTACACAATAGCCATATTTTATACCAAAAAGAAACAGTAATGCTCAATTTTCATATACTGTAGACTCTGATCAGAAAATAGAGATATAATTGCGTTCATTTTGCTGTCACCATAACCTCTTCAAAAATCCTTGAACAACTCTTCAAATGACAAGCTTTTAGATGCATATTAGCATTTTTTTCAATTTTAAATTCTCTATAATATAAGATAAAATAGTTGTCATACTGCAGTAACTACTTATGACATATATAATGTCCTAAATTCAAAAATGAGATGGAGGATTTTTGTACTCCCAGTAAACATATAGGCTTGCCTTCTGCTGCACACACCCCTCTCACAGAACACACATTCAAATTATTTTCCACATATGAAGTGAGATGTAATACATAATTGATGGATTTTTAAATCAGTACATTTGAAACAGATTCTGAGGAGTTAAGTTGCTACAGACTATTTCTGTTGGGTTTTGGGGTTTTGTGTGCTTTTCTTTGGTTGTTGTTGTTGTTTGGTTTTAGGGGGCTTTCTTTTTTTTTTCTTCCTGTTTCAGGTGGTTGTTTTGGGGTTTTTTTCTGTAGCTTGACCACAACTGTTAGCAGCATAAGCATAATCAGGGACAGACAAACTACAAAGAATATTTAGGTACAATCAATCCCTATTGCTTTACCACAATCATCAAGACACTGAGTTGTCCTTTTTGCCTCTTACCGAAGATGCAAACTAGAGAACAGAGATGTTACTGAAAAATGTTATCTTTTTAAATCCATGATTTTAGCTGGAAAATTACTGCACAGGTGTTTGACTTTGCAAACTAGGATTTATTTCAGTTCATTAGAAATTGTTTGCACTATGTATTTCACTGATGAAAAATTAAAGTGTGTTACAGAGACCACAGACTGCTTTGGAATATTGTTAACCTAAGCTATCATTATGCCAAACTACTAGGAAAAAAAAAAAAAAATGGAAAAAAAAAAAGAAGTTTAGTCATTTCTGTTCTGCCTAACTAATCATAGTTATTTATGTAATGCTGAGCTAAAAACCTTAGAATCCATCTAAAAGAGATTGAAGACCATATTAAAAAATGAGGTAATTACATGGAATCTTACAGCCGCTCTACCTAATATCAAATATATTCCAGTTCTTAAACATTGGAAGTTCTTAGATGCCATATTATATTGCATATAAATAAAACTAATTGTCATGATGGTTTATTGAAATCTGCTTGACAAGTAGCATTCAATTTTTCTAGCTAGTCAATGGTTTCAACATCTTCAGAGTCTGTAAATTTGAGTTTAATACTTTAATAATATTTTCACACAATAAAAGCATTTCTGATTTATGACATTTTCAGATCATACAAAGTAGATGTTACACAAAAACTCCTGTGTTAAATAGTGGTATCTGCTATTCCAGATCTGACTGTAGTTCTTATAGATGCAAACTAGCTTTAACAGTACGCAATAAAATGCTACTACAGGCATGCTCAAGATATTAACTTCTTGTTTTCTGAATGCATTTTAAACCTTTTGCAGCTCTGCTTAAATTACCACAGAAGCTACTGTTACAATTTCACATACAAAGGAGCCCCAAAAGTCCTCTATAAGTTAGAGCAACAGACCTTGCAAGGTGCTTGGATTGCAGTGACCAGAAAATTGTTCTCACCTCCATGTCATTACGCTCACAGTGAAGCAGCCCCCGAGCATGTTTGTGTTCGGGATCTAATATATTGCCTTTCAATCAGAGCTGAGAGCCACTGAACACATAGACAGAACATGACGAGCAGGTCAGGAAAGCAATAAAGATTTTACAGAGCTGTCCAAGGTGCTAAATTTACTCAATAATGGGTTTGGCACCATAGTGTTAACCTCTCATTTACTACCAGTTTGAGGGACTAAATTGAAGTAGCTGACTTCATTTACCTTGAAATGTATATTTTATGACATTATGTAAGTAGATTGAAAGGGCACTGCAGTTTTAACAATTTAAAGGCTAGAGCATGTTTAAGATGAAGCTCGAATATTTATTGTATATTGCACTTAAACTATATTGTATATTAAAATGCATTGATTAAATTTGTAAAAGGTATTATAAAAAAGGACAGCCAATATAAAAGATCTATGCCTTTTAAAATCCAATTGATACTGCATGTAACCACTGCAATAGTGATAGATAAACTGATAGATAGATGGACAGAGCAGCAGACAGACATATCAAAAAGTGAGTGAAACTCACATTCTATAAAAAGAAATCTCTGTGTAAGCTCAAGGTCTGTTATTCCAGATATTCTTTTGTTCAGACAAATTTTTCTTTGCCTTCATCTCAGAAGCCTACATTTTCATAGCAGTAAGTGGGCATCATGTAAGGTCCTTCCAATTGAATATGCAAGTAGAAATACTTCCTGAGACAGAGTTTGACTAAAGCTAATATCTAATTTATGGGAGCATTTGTCAAGAAAGATCCACTCTTCTATTAATGCTAAAAATCTGACAGTTTTTGGTTTAGAATAAAGGACTTTGCAGCATTTAGTTAGAACTAAAATGAGGGTCTTATTGTCTTGCATTTTATTTCAAATGAGCATCATTTTATTTCTATAAAAATAACAACTGAGCAAATATTGGAAAACAGAAAGATTACTTTAGTGATTAAGTATCATGCATCAGAACTCTGCTTTCATGCAGCTGCACACCATGTATCCAGAGTCCATTTTTATTCCAACCTGAAGCTGGTTTTTGATGAGGGATTTTTCTTTTTCAATTTTTGAAATAGGAATGTAATTAAATACTTCAATTAGATTTTCCTCCTTAAAGTAAAGGTGTTTACACAAGCAAAAAAGGGGACTGGGTAGTGAAGTCTGCTGCAACTTTGGATATTGCAAAATTACTGTGGGAAAGATTATACAAATCATACCAGAATGACCGGGCTTCTGAAACACAACAACTGAAATTCAGATTGAATCCACTTCTGACAGAACACACCTTGAACCAACATTACAGCAACTTTGCATGTTTTGTTTGTGGCATGCATTCCCTTCAGAAGGAAATTCGTTAAGATCACGAAACTTGCATTTGAAATTTTTATCATGATGAAAACATTTTGTGTCAAGTTTCATCATGGTAAACACATTTTGTGCCAGCTTTAAAAAGGATGGGATATTTCTTCTGTTGACATCTGCTTACTTTTTATTCAGCAGCTAGTGAAAAAAATCCAGTCTGTGTCCCAAAAGGGCTGTGAGTCTAGTCAGCTAAAGGGTTTCTAGAGTTATACTGAGTTATTTGGCTTAAGTAACTAAATTACATAATGTTCAAGGTACTTGTTAAATCTAAATGAATTTTGTCAAGAAGCTGACCACAATATATAATACTCATCAGCCACATACTGTATTATTGAGACTATCAAAGGATTTATGTACTTGTGGAGGGCGAGGGGGGGAAGCTGTTCTAGCATACTCTGAGGCATTTATCTTATGTGTTGTCTAGATATCATATCACCTTCTAATGCTCTTTAGCATTGTAATACAAGAAAGAGCTCATTCATCTTCTGAGAGGGTACTTAGGGATGATGATGTCATTCATACTTCCTTGACTCTTATGTCTGACCTCCTGGCTCTGCCTTCTAACTTCCTACTTTCATGGCTACTTGCAACAAAAAAACCTCTTCTGCAGAGTCAAGCATCAGACTCCGGTTGCCTTTTTCACCTTGGAGAGGTCACATTCCAAAATTTCAAGTGAAAAATCACAATAATTTCTGCTTGAACTTGTCCTTTGTTCTTCAGTGGGTGAAGTTATAAATGTGCTACTTAAGGAGATGTGTTAGAACTAACTTTTATACTTAAAATTCTTGTATGCATTGTATTTTAAAAGATAGAGATAAAATTGTGAACACCTGTTAAGAGTGCAATGGCAAAACCAACATTTTGATAGAGAGCCATTTAGAAGGATCTAAAATGTCAGCCATCTAGCTTAGTATACGAGAGCTTCAGCCTGTCCAGAACCTCCCATTTCTCCGCATCTACACTGAGCACTGCATTATTGTATCATTTTCAGCAATTATAGTTTTACAAAGACTCATAAAAGCTATTCAAAATGTAAAGATCCTCCATTTACTGTAAAACTGAGGGAACTATGCCAGCCTAATGGAAAGTATAAAATAACAGGCCCATTTCACTAAAAAGATATTTGTACTCACACAAAGATGAAAACTTCTCTAGCAAATAAACAACTGAATTGTTTCCATATATTATAATTGAATCAGACTGAAGAAGTAAACACCATACAGATATTACAAAGACAGGAAGGCAAAATGAGAGAGAAAGACAACATACTTCACTTGAGGGGTAAAAACCAAAAAAGCTTCTTAACTCTGCCTATAGGATGGAAGTGCACTGAATTCCTGTCACTGAATTTCAGTGGCAATTTGCAGAAAGTAAGTCTACAGTGGGAGCTAGAACCTTAGCTTTTCCCAGCCATTGTAGGCTCATCAGCCTCCACACCCAAACTGAAAATCACTGCCTAAATCTACAGCACTAAAAACAGTCATGCATGACCTTACCACCTGCTCCACAATGAGCCAACCTTATAAATAAAATATAGAAAGCCTATATGAGGCATCAGAAAGAACAAACACTGAAGTGCAAACGCAAGCAGGCATCTAGCCATAAACATTGCGAATCGATGATTAAAACACCTCTTAACCACAAAGGTGATAAAAAGCACAGCAATAGGGAAAACACACCTTATTCAAGCAGCCTCTATTGCAAATACCGCTGACAAAAGAAAGAACAAAATTATGATGATCACCTGTAAATCTGTCCTTGAAAGTCTCCCATCTTACCCCCGTTATCCTCCTGCTAATATGGTGTGCTTAAATACTAAAAAAAGGTATCAGCCTCCTTTTTTAATCTAGACTACTCATACTGCCAGTCTTCATTTCCATAAATGATGGGCACATAACAATGGCAAGAGAATTAGTAGCTAGCACAGATGTGTACTTCATCTAGATACACAGTAGCATTGAATAAACTAGCATTAGTATAGTCACATTGGAATAACTCTTCAAATAAACTGACATTTGAGAGTCTGGATGCTCCCACCATATTATCATCAACTGAAGCATCTGGCAAGTAATTCGGGTGGTTTTGTTCCTAAAAGCTCTGGAAGTTCTCTGCTAATGTTAGGTCTCTAAGTCAAAGGGAGAGCAGATAGTAAGAGCAGATATGCAGAACAAAAATCACTCTGCCAGTGCTTAAACTTGGGGGGGGGACTTTGTCTGACAGTGGTTACATGACTCACATCTATGTCTGTAAAATTTTGATTCTTCTAAGTATGTTTACAGTATGTCTTGCCCCACTGTCATTAAGAAATCAATATTATGGTAATTCTCAGCATTTCCCATAGGTTGTCATGCAAGCTCTCACTGTGAGGATCTAAGGACAGATCCCCTCAGTTTGAAACATAGCGAGATCACGAAAGGAAACACATTTTTCATGCTGTACAAAAGGCTGCAGTATTTATTCCAGCATGTAAAGCCACTTCTTCTGCAAATACTTTTCCTTAGTTATGCAATCCTATCTTTCATACTATGCTCAGTTTGTCAGACCCAGTGAACCATCAGAAGACAAAATAAATTAAATAAAACTAGATCATGAATGGTTAAGCCCACATAAACTCAATTCAATGGCTAACAAAAGTCATCAACTTCCTTTACAGAAATTCCTCTATCCCACCAGTTTACAGTGACTCATACTATTCCCATCTATCTAGACAACAAAAAAGATTATTACTGATTTATCCATGAACATATAAGCAAAGAAATGATAACATTAGATTCCTTTTTTCTATCTGACATCAAATGTTTGCCACAATGACCTGAAAGCACATTTTGCAGTCTAAATTTCCCTTACATGCCACAGCTACCTTCAGTCTCTGGGCAAACTCTACAGAGACATGTACAAAGCAATTTCAGACAGGAACCTCAGGCATTTCTTTTTGAAAATTTACCCCAAACTATTTGTACCAGCAACTACAGTACTTTGAAGCAGATGTTCATTATTGAGATTAATGAGCTTTTAGGTTTGGGTTTGGGGTTTTTTTAGGTTTTGCACATGTAAGATTTTCTGATAGTTCTTCCTCTGCTCTTCATAGTGTTAGCGTTCCTATTTCTTGAAAACAGCTGCAGATGAGAGTTGCAAGAAAAAAAAAAGTTATTACTCTAAGTCTTCTCCTGACCATTTTATACCCATATATTTTTGGAAAATTGTCAAAATCCCCTTATGGAAAAAGAAGAATGTTTTGAATTATTTGAAGGGTCTGGACTTAAGTAAACTTAAAAAGAATCCGGAAAAATGAACAAAGACACTAAATTCTGAGATCGTTGTTCAAAGAGACTGCACAGGCTACTCTAGAATCTTTATTCCATGGATCACATTTTTGCGCCCATTAAAAAAATTCTCTGGCATATTGGGGATTAAAAAAGATTAAATGTGGCTTGCAATTTTGTGTGTGGCACAAGGTAGATATCCAATTATATATTTGTAAGAGTGGAAAACATTTTATTTGGCTGATCCTTGTTTTCTATCATTTGCATGCACAAAGACTTTGCAAACACAGGTCAAGTTGTATGACTTTTAAATTGTTCTCCCATTAGGTCAAATCTAGAATATACTGTAGAATATACTGGGTGGCATAATTCACATGACTGCATTTAAATCTAGAGAGATATATAATTATGCTTGGTATTGCAAAGCAAGAATGTCTGCTGAGTTAAATCAGCAGAGTTATCCAGCAATTAAAGTACAAATTGTACATATGTATTTTGTCCATTTAATTTTCAGAGTTGGTCGTTATTAATGTATTTACACATGTAAATATCTAAGTGTGCCAAACTATCTATTTTCTATATAAAACAAGTGTTCACTTACACAATTTAAGACTCATTGCATTTTCTTTTAATGAAGGGGGAAAAAAAATCCAACAAATCAGAACAGAAAAAAAACAAAATAAAACAAACAAAAAACCCCAACAACCCCCCCCCCCCCCCCCCAAATCAGCATATCATTAAGATCCATGAAACTGTCACTTTTCTGGATTACATGCTTCAGGTAGGTAGGAAGTGTTAATAGTTTGAAAATGAGAGTTCAAGTTACTTTTAATAGCAGGAGGAAACCTGAAAAAGTAAGACACATTGAAATTCTGACCTACAATGATATTCCACTATGTTCTGTAAAGAGTGAGTGCATAAAAATGTTGAAATAGAGACTGGAATAACATTGGTAGGTTTTAGTATTACAGTTAAAACACTGCTCAGCCATAACCCCTACAAATGACTACTTTCACTTACATTTTATCATCGGCATAATTAAAAGAAGTCTTTTGAAAGGGGCATTCTCATTACAAGGAAGGACCACTTCAGACCCAATTGAAATGAAAAGGGAGACCATAGATTAGGTGTAGATACCAAGTGGTAATTTCTAGGGAAGCATAAAATGCCAACTGTGTAACAACTATATTTTATAACTATGTGTACAAAGGACTTACAGTATTTTATTGTACAAAGAGGCTTTGGCTCAGAAAGCTACTTCAGTGAAGTGTCTGCTAGCACATATCGTACAAAATTATCAGCTTTCTTCTCAGAAACAAAAGATATTTTCTTACTAATACTATTATTTTAAACTTAAAGCCTTCAAAATTCTGCTGAAATTATCCAAAGCAAGTATAAATGTTGAATAACATGTATTTAAGAAATTAAATTTATCCAGCATTTCACAGAGATAACATTATCTTTCTGTGTACATCTCTATGATGTAAAAGCAGACATACCATTTTATACAATCTAGGGCTTCTTTTTCAGTGGCGAGTGAAAAGACCATCACTGTCACTACACCAGCATTATTTATGGAAGTGCTTCCATACGGCCACTGATTTTTCAAAATACATAAATATTTCAGTAACTTTTTGGTCATCAAGAACTCTGAGCTCTCAACCTAGTTTAAGGCTAAAAAAATTAAAGACAATTCAGATTACCAAAATATTATTTCTTTTGAATTTATTAAAAAGATACTTTTAGACACATTTTATTTGCCAGAAACTCACATCCGAAAAATTAATCACCTCTATTCCGTAAAATGTTAGTACTTCAAGAGGCAAGATGCTATGTCTAGATGAAATTATGAATATAGCATTATTAGTAAAGATAGTTAAGTCATCTTAAAGAACAAAATTATCAGAGTTAAATTCCAAAATTTTTGTATTTTAGGTCTCTTGTAATATATGAACAAACAAAAAGTGCTACACGTATGTGGCACTGCTTTAAAAAATGTTCGTGTGTTTTGTTTTCATTTTCCTTTCAGCAAACATATCATTTGTCATCTATAGTTACAGATATATTCCAAAGCATTCTTTGAAATAAATTCAAAACACATACCCGTGTTTATACAAGTAGCATGACATTATATGCTGTTGTACATAGAGGACATTTCAGTCCAATTGAGTTATATCAACATAAGTTACATGATTGACTTTTACAATAGAAAGAAAAGGTTGTACTCAACTGTTATTGCCTCAATGGAAAAAAAAAAAAAATCAATGAAAGCAAAATGAACAAGAGATTTTGTCTGAGTTGCAGTTAATACTACTGAAGAGCTATGGATATTAAAAGGTCAAGAAATAAATTAGTCCAAGTGTTATGAAATGAATGATTTGGCTTATAATTGTATTGAGTGCAAATTGCTCACTGCCTATTAGACCAGGTAATTTTTAACCATGGTGCCTCAATTACTGTTCCATAAGCAATAATATAGTTGTAAGAGCCACTGGTTCGATCGAGTGACCTATGAGACGCACCAGGACAGCTGACTTTGCTATGATGGATCACTGAGCCTGATCTCCAAATGGTGCCAAACCTTCCCTTCTGTGAGGAGATCTCATAAAAGAAACATTACTGCTTGATTCATTTTACCAAAATGTTCAAGTTTTTTAGTGTCAGCAGTTGAGTATAGATTGTGAAGCTCTGTACTTCTTAGAAGAATTATGACAACAGGCACCTATTGCGCTTCCAGCACTCTCTGCTAAATAGCATCATGATGGTTAGGAGGATGCTTTTTCTGCTACTCAATTGGACTGTGTTGAGAGAAATACATGGCAATCACATTTTACATCACTACGTAAACACCTGCATAACACCTAAAACTAGGCTAGAAATGGAAACTGTAGGTGAGATTACAGACATTACTTCACTTCCGCAATGCCCTGCATTCAAAGATCTCAAAGCACTACTTTAATGGGAACAAATTAAACTTCACAACACATTTCCTAGGGAAAATATTCTCTCTCCTCCATCTTCATCAGGGACAGCCTTATAGTATAGCTGTTTGGTTTAAGTCACAATGGTCTATGATTAAAACCAAGGCAAGTTTTGTAGGGTGAGGTAATACCTTTTATTAGACCTACTGCTATAGGCAAGAAAAGGTACAGTCAGCACGTGGAAACCAAAGCATGGGCACCCAAAAATCTTGTCTGTTTTATTTTTCTAGTTATATCTGTTAGTCTAGTATACAGTATTACCATTGCCTACAAATTCTGATAGCCTTAAACAGGGAAAATAGATTAATCTGATATTGCTTTTATGCTATGAAGTAGCATACATGGCACTTCATGAGGAGGAAAGGCAGCAGCTGCATTTCCCTATTGCTCCTAAGGGAATGGTGTTCCCTCTGAGCCAGGGCTCAAAATATGGCAATAAAGGTCTCACCACACTTCCCACAGGACTGGGCCTTAAAGGATTGCAACTACACAGTAACTACACATATCTGCTCTCTGCCCATGTATAAAATAAACTGAAGATGTAAATGTGAATTATCAAATAATCTGTGCAGAAGGAACCACAATAATAAAAGCCTAATTAGAATAGATTGTACCACATGCAACCAAATCCTGTTTATATTGTCACTCTGCTATATTTTTGATAAATCACTACATTCAAACAGTCTACTTGGAGGGTGATTTTCCATTTCATCTCTCCATTGAGCAAAAAGTGCCACATGACTAGATTCTGAATTTCAATTTCACCAGCATACAGTTGAACTGAATATTATTTGGCACAATACAGTGTACAACTGAGCCACTAAATGGCTGATTTACTAAATTATTATTAGATGAGCTCTTGCTGTTCCAAGTGAAAGTGCAGTCACTGTCTCTCTTCATGGTGTGTTCAAATTGTTCTGTGTTTAAATATTCAGCATGAGGCTAATGTGAACTGATGAACTGAGACTACAAACGTTCACTTTCAATACAGACAGAGAGACAGAAATGCAACATATCATGCGGCCTGTGGAGGTGAAAATGATTTATATTTAAGGATGCTGCTGCCGACTTGCATTACTAGAAGAAATTCTTAATTAGCTTTGTGTTTGATTCAGGAGTTTGGAAATGTAGCTAAAAAACATCCCCAAAACTGAATCAGCTGTGTGGCTATGGAGGCTTCAGAATCCCAGTGAAGTGGTACTTGAGCCTGGATCTCTGTCAGTGAAGTGCATGAGCTGCCACCACCGTGTCATACTTTACTACCTTTAGTATTGGAGTTGCAACTTAAAGTATCACCTGCAATTCAGACCTTGGCACCAGGGATCCTAGGAAAGGTAGAGGAGTGACATGGTGTGCAATTCTATGGGTTTCTGAGGTGGGGGGAGACGGGAAAAGGGAAAATAATTATTTTTTTAAAAGGTTAAAATAAAAGAAACAATTTCTTTACTGCCACCTACTGGAGTTGACAATAACCCTTTGTCACACTAAAAGCAGCAGCATCCTCACGCAGAGGACAGTTACGGCAAGCATTTAAAATACTGTGATCCCAGACACTTACAGTAGATTAGAATTTTTTATTGGTGCTGTGTTGCCATAACAACATAAAGACAGCAGATGACTTAAGCTAAGCTTGCAAAGCAAAAGGCTGCTCATCTGGCAGTTAAAATGAATACAGTTCACTTCACAAGTTCCCCATATGGACCCTTAGTGTATGGTAATGAGGATACCATATGGTGGGAGAAAATGCACAGAGAACAATTGTGCTCTACAGGATGAGTGAAGTGAGCAGGAAGTTATGAGGAAACGCAAGAGAGAGATTTGTGCGTGTGCTCTCTAACTCAAGGGTTTCGTTCAGAGGGGGGTTCTCTCCTTAATCTTCTCCTTAATATATACATGCACAGAAATGACAGAGAAACATATTGTACGTTTTGCAACATCGTTCATCATAAACTGTCAGCTGTGTTTGTAAATCAGCGTGGTAAGATCTTATAAATTTGTAATTCTTAAAAGGTAAAAGTGCTAAGTTTTTAGACAAAGTGCAGGAAAATTTAAGCACTTCTGACAAGTAGAAACATTAGTGGTAATCATTTTTAAAATGCTTGCATCTTTCTGCCTGCATGTTTAGCTGTAAATAATGCCGCAATGAATATAAGCTTTAAAAAGGGGAGGGGAGGATGAAATGGAATAAATATTTTTATTTTATTTCAAAAAGGATAAAAAGTAACAGTTGATCAGAACCATATGCATGCAAGATTCTGCTGTAAAGGTACGTATGCTATACAGTATGCTGTACTAACCAGATCCTAAACCCGGTAAGACAGCTTGCTAAAGGCTGCAAAGTCAATTTTGTACTACACATGCTTCATAAAAGATGAATATAAATGCATTAGTTAGACACGGTGAGCTAAATTAGAAGGTCAGGCAGGGCTGGAAGGGCTGAAATATCACACAACCAATGACTGTAATTACTCTTTTTTTAAGTCTATTAAGTGGTGTTGTTCTATCAAGGCTCAGGGGTATAGGACATGAAGTACAAGATAAAGTAATGTGTATTTATTACTCCCACGGGATCAATTTACTAGATATTTTCAGCTCCATGGAGCAAAATACACAAATGCAGCCTTTGTTACTTTCTTCAAATTGTGGCTTTTTCCTTCAAAAGCTCTGCTCCTCGAAGGGACCATGTTTACCTGTTCTGTATCTTCCTGCCACCCTCAGTAAATTGTTGTATTTAAAAACAATAACAACATAGGAATAGAGAAATGTGAGGATCCCTCTTGCAGGATGCTCAAACAAGTGGTTCAAGTTGCTCAGATGGAATGTGCAGACTAGAAAATCCAATCCCAGGCATGAGTTTTACCCCAAGGCAAAGCAGGAATCAGGAATGGGGAATGGCGCAGAGCTCCCTGTCATCATGTTAGCCCTGATCTATTAAAAGTTTTGTCATAGATTCTAAACTACACCATCTGCTCTAATCATTTGCTGAGTAAATGCTGACCCACTTATAAAGAAAACTCACTGAAATGTGTATGCACACTGGTGACCTTCAGAAAGGAAAGGGCTCCTTGCCAGCCATTTGTATGTGGCTCTGCCCTTCAGTGAGCAGTGTGGCTCTGTCTCTTAGCTCCCTCTCATTTCAGGCTCTGCATATTCCCAGACATGCCTCTGACATGGACTTTCATGGCAGCCTTAAATATCTTGGTTGTCTTCTTCTCAATAGTTTTGAAACTCCCTGAATATTTTCAGTAGGATAAACTGAAAACCAACCCCCCAAAACAAGCCAAATAAGCCCCTCAACCAACTAAATGCCCCAACTGTTAGTAAATTTAAAGCCCCCAACTGTTAAGGATTCAGTACCAACCTTAACTCCGGACTCACATTCTTATAAATTTTACAGTACAGTGTAGAAAGCAGCAAGCACATCTCATGCTCTCCTTGCTATACAGATGAACTCCAGCAGCTTTTCTTCATGTCTCCCCTTCCTGCTCACACTTAGTAAAATAATTTTCTAATAACCCTCTTGTTACACTGGGTGGAGGAAAAAAAACCAAAACCCAACCAAATATGTGCTTTCTTAGCTGAAAATGACTAACTTATGTTAAAATACAGCATCTTGAGTTAGCAGATGGAGGTCCAGTCCGGAATTTCCATTGGGTCTGTCTGAAGCAGCAAACGTGAGCTGCCTTGTCTCCATTGCTATTTTAACCTCTGCTAACATGCCTGGGCCAACCCACCCACATTTATAGACAACCTTTATTTGCAATATAAACAATACCTGTGACACGATGGATAAAGGGCAGATCTGTTGGATTTCATATGGGCAAAGACAACTGCTTTTGCCAGCCACTGGTTCCTAATAACCACCTGTCTTCTATTAGTGTCCTAAACGAGGAGGTGGGATATGTCTTGAGGGGGGTCTAACAACTGACCAGAGAAAAGGAGCTGAAGGGATGGTTTAACCCGGCTACATGTGCTCTCTGCTCAGCAGGGAGGTCCCTATATGATAGAGAGAGTCAGGCTCCACTTTCATCTACATGAAGAGAAACCAGAAGTAAAGGTCCCTTCAGTAAGGACAAGGGGTCTCCTAGAGAGAGCATTTGCACAACAGATTGGGAGAGAGAGGGCGTCAGATCACAGAGGGGGTCCATGCAGTGACTTGCTTCTCAAATACAGAGTGACTAATCTTGTGCTTAATCTAAATACAAGTGATGAGTTGTAAGAGGGGTGAAAATGGCAAATAAATTCTAGGAAATCGCATATAAAGAGGAATTGTTGTTATTAAATCATTTAGGATGGGTGTGTTTCAAATCTAGCTCACAGTTGAAACTGTTTTACAGCTATAGCTGTGGAGTTTTAACAAAATTGCACCATTGCAACATATCTGTTAAGGATTTATTTCAAGAACTGTAGGGTAGCTACATGAATGAACCTCGACGCACTCAACATGTTGTTGTCATCTGAACTCACCAGTGATTTTCACTGCAGTTATGTATGCAAGAACCAACAACACGTGTGTATTTGTGTGCACATATGCAAACATATGAGACAGGTAAATTGCACACATCCGCGTAGGCTTATTCCCCAGCTCCACAGGCAGGCTCTCTACAGACTGCTCCTAAGGACAACGATATGATTTCTTAACATTAGCATCATGGTATTTCTTTTCACTTCTCCCCAGAGATCCCTTGTTTCCTCTGATCTGTCTCCTTTCTGTATTAGAAAGGAAAGACTATACTGCCCCGCACACTCCTGGTACTTGGTCTCACTCCAAGATTTGGGTGCTAATCCCACCACCTCTGTACTGCCTGTCTCTCAGTGCATGCGTTTGTGTGTGTGTGTAGGTACAGACACGCACATCTGCTAGTGACAACCCCACTGGCTGCTTTCCCTGACCTGCTCTGTGCAAGAAGGGAGCAGGACTCTGGCCTGTAGCTGGCTCCACAAGCCCAGCTGTCAACATCAGCTCCCACTCTTTTTTCTCCAGATACTATATATTGCATTTCTGCTTTAAACACATCTCTACATCGACTCAGTCTAGCAGTCCAAAGACCCTAGTTCTCAGGTGCTCCTGTTCTCCTTACTCCTCCTATGGGAGGACATTCTCCAATGAAACTTGGTTATTGAAGCACTGGGAGACAGAAGTAAAAAATAAAAATCTGTCTTTTTTTTTTCCTATTTCCAGCAGCTGGGTGGAACATTTAAGAAAAAATAAAAAAATTAAAAAATCATCCCATGCATGAACAATGAACACTTCTGAAAATTCCAGTTCTAAACCAGTGGAGATCAAACTTAGATAGCCTCAATAGTTTTAGAAAAGCCTGTTGGCACAGGTATGGCTGTTTACTTCTCACTTCATAACCTCAACAATTCTCCTTGACTGCAGGGATAAGTCACACAGCAGAATGCTCTTGTTGTTCCATGAGAAGGACTTGCATGCCCTTATGAAGACAGAAATTATAATGGTTTCAGTTTCTTGAAAGATCTTTAATTCATCAGTAATGTTTCAATGGAATAATGGCCACAAAGCCTAGCAGCAATTATAAAAATGTGGTTTGCTTTACTTATTTAATCTATAAGTACAAGCTTTTTAATGAACAGAAAGTGATGATGCACTGCCAAGACAACGGGGAAAATGGAGGAAAGGATATACTGCTCTCCTCTCTGCTGTCTCGCACTCTGTCTCTCTCGTACATTTGCCCTCTCTGCCCGTGGTTCCACTGTGGAAGCCATATGGCTTCCAACTCTCTTCTAAGTAGCCACTGAGAATTGTCTATAGTGGAATACTGCCAAAGCCCTTCCTGGTTTAATGACATGGGGAAGAACGCTGTGCAGTGCTCACCCAGCACAGAGACTCACTGCGTCCTTGATTATGATCCTGGAGCCAGCAAGTGATGCTGGGAATTGAACCATCAGTGCCTCAAATACAGAAGTCGACATGTGCCAACCCCTGCTGCATTCAGTCTCTGTGCATGGCATATTAATGAGTCTTGAACTTGAGGACCAACCTTCAAGCTTGTATAGAAAGAATTACCCAAAGACAAACAGAAAAAGGTCCTCTTTGTCCTGTTTCCCTCTAACCGCGCATAGTGACGTTAGTTTCTTTACTGAGTTTGTTCAGTACTTAAACAGTAACTTTCTTTTAAGGCTATCACATCATACCTCTGCAAACATAACCTGAGACACTGGGCTCAGGGAAGATTTGCAGCATTTCTTTCAGGCGTTGCAAATGCCTGGTGCATAGTGAAGGCTGGTCTTTTATTTTCTGAGAAACAGTTTTTCTCCACGTGCACATTTGGCAGCAGATGCACGGTGCAGATGAAAGAGCCTCTACAGAAGGATGCTGTCTTTCTTTGGAAAGGGTTGCACCTCTGGAGGGAAATTTGACAACCTATGAAAGCTGTGTCCTGCTGCAAATCTGTCCAAAAGTCAGAGAAAGGGACAGCTTGTAGAGGGTGAACAGAGCCAATGTAAAATGTAACTCTCCAGGATGCCATGTTTCTCTGGTGGTAAGAGAGAAGGACAACACACCATCTACCCCAAAACCAGTCTACAGCCCTCCTCAGCAAAGATAAAAGACTTAATGTACCTGTATTAAAGTCGCATACTGAATTTTATTTCTGTCAAGAAATAAGCCAACTTAAGTTACAGTGTTTGTGACATATCACCTTTGAAACACTAGAAATTTAACTAATCAAAGCCCACAGCAATCCCCTGATGAAAACCTACTGACAGCTACGGAAAAAAGGTCACAAGATTTACCCAGTCACAAAGGCATGTATTATTTGAGGGATCTAGACTAGGACATCAAAGCCCAAGTTGTTTTATGCCTCACGTCTGCAAATTCACATTTTTCTTTCCATAAGCCAAAGGCGGTGTTCTCCAAATACACACACTTGGCCAATTTGACTCCTCAACTCACTCAGTAACAGCCATGATGCTAGAGCAAGTGAAAAGATAACAAAACAACGCATGGTGGCACTTGGTCACATACAGTGACTGCAACCCATGCCCAGTATTGCTCAGTGTTCCTGTGGCAAAGACCAACACTTTTTCAAACACTCCACCTCTTTTTCCGGTATATCACAAAACTCACCACAAATTCTCACCAGAAAAGGTACAGTATAGCAATGGAGCAAGAACAGATATAAATGAAGACCCAGACAGTGTTTTCACAGTACAAGGCAGAAGTACTGGAAGCCTATGTGAATTATTCTCTTACTTCCTCAGCTTTTATTCAACAGAAATCAACAAAAACTCTCTCACTAATTTTGATGGGAACAAAGATCAAATCACTTTATTATACATTGTTTTAATAATTTCAGCAATCCTGAAATAAAGCAGTATATAATAATTATTATCCTAAACCAATACATGGTGCAGCAACAGTGGACACACATTCCCTGAAGATCCAAATAACTTGATTTTATCAACAGTGAAGTTCTCAAAATTATACTGGCAAGTACTACTGTGATACCAAGAAGAAACATCATTCTCCTATGTATAAGCTGCTCAGGTTCCAAACTATCAACCAAATATGTGTTCTTTGTTAAGTGTTTCAAAACACAGAGTAAGGGTTGCTTTTAGGAAAGGCAAGAGCTGTTTGAGTTAGCTGTGATTCAGAAATTTACAGAAGCCTCATAAACCTACAATGAAAGTTGCTGACTGGGCTTTACTGCTCATGCCTCTGTTTCAACTTATCTGGGTTGGGTACCAAAACAGGACCATTACATTTACAGTCTTGCATTTTCAGACAAAAACATGCAGCAACCAGCTTTACCATATTTAATAAAACAATAAACTTTGTGCTGACCTTTGGCAAGCGTTCGGGGTCACCAGGGTGCCGGGGTATAACCTTCTGTAACCTTTGGAAACCATAGTCAATGGTGGGTTCATTCAGAGCTGAAACAACAACAAACATCATCATGATGTGACAAACACATAGCAAGCAGGCTCTGTTGCACTGTAACAACTGGCAATGCATTGCAAGACTACGGAAGGGTCACAGCAAAATCCCCTTTTACTGAAATCAGCACTGACTATGAAGTCTTGGTTCAAACACTGAGGTTGGTTCTGAGGCTTTGGTTCAAACAGCAGTGCAAACCTTCCCACTTAAGTACCTAAAACAAGTTTGCTGGAAAATTTGGGGATGTTGTATACTTCTTCCAAATAGGAAGCAATTATTATCTCTGAAAGCCATGATTAAATTAATTTGATAAATACACCCCATGTTTCGTGTTGAGTTTTTCCCTGCTTTCATACTATGAAGAAGGTCCTTTGTGATTGCAAGAAAAGACAAGCAACTATTAGGGTCTCTCATTGTTCCAGATTCTATTATATGTTTAATATGCTCCATGTGCAATGATCACATATAGTATTGTTGTGAACTACAGGAATTTGTCTTGGCAGAGGCTTTATTATTTACTCATCAACACTGACTTCAGCAGCCAATCTCAGGCTCCGAGCAGCACTGAACTGATCCAAAGTCTTAATGAATTGAAAAAAAAATGGTTTTAGTTCATCTTTCCACAGTCCTTGTCCAATAAAATAGAAGGGAGAAATGATGGAAGTGGAACACTTTAATCTTCATAAAAATGCTGGTCCGCCTGCATTAATCAAACCTCTGATTGTGCCAAGCCTTTAAGCACACGCTTATCTGTAAGCACATACTTAAACCCATTTGCTTTCAGCAAAGCAAATTTGAGCATATTATGATTTTTATATGATTGCCTATAATTACAGGGGACTGCATTGAATGACCTTCTAGCTATATTTCCAGTCATATGATCACTTTAAAGCTCAGATGGTAGTGAGACTTCAACATGTGCTTAAAATTTCCTAAGTGCTTTGGCGAACTGGAACAACAGTCAAGCATTCTCAAGCATCTCCAAACAACAGCGCATCTTGACTCTCCCATGCCAATAAAGATGATGAAATTTTCCACAGCAATTTGTTTGCAATTTTTTTAATTAAGTGCAAAATAATAAAAAAAAATCAAATATGGATTTTTATATATTCATCCTTTTTTTTTTGTGGAAGGGTTTGTAATTTGGGGTCATTTTAAAGTTTCTGTTATTTTGTCTTAGTTTATTCATAGCAAAAAAAAAACCAACAAATTCTTGCACAAAGTTTAACTTTTAAATTATTAATATATCTTGCAATTTTATGGTGGTTTTATGATAAATTTTATTATGTGGCTAGAATGATGCCATCTGATTAGTGCAAAGAGATTTAGCATCAAACTGTATCTCGAAGCCTCACTTGTGTATGCACTCCCATGTGGCTTAACAGTGCTTATCCCAAAGCAAGTTACGCTGTTCCATCCGTCTGATAAACACGGCACAATTTTTTTACCTTTCAAGTGAAAAGAACATAATTTCACACTCCTAACATTAAAGATTTTTAGCCAGACCACATTGCTATCATTATAGCAATATCTTGTTTTTAATTAATTGCTGTTCCATGAACAATCTCACAGAACAGTCCACTTTTTAACAAAACTGTTCCATTTAAATTATTATTTCCAAATCACATTTCTACAGCAGATGGTCTCACTGGCAACCAAAGAGTCAGATTTTTATAGCCTCCTGGACCTTCAGTACGTCCCAGCTCTGAAAGCAGGCTCAGCGATCCTACTGCAAGTTGGGGGAGAAGGTTGTGTTTGGGAATTCACATCTAGGCAACAGCAGTGAGACAGAGGTGTGTGGCTGATGGGACTGGCTGGAGAGGCAGACAGCCCAGCAGAATCTCAACATGTCTGTAATATCAGAAAGGAATCTTCCGAGCATATCCTGAAATGTTAGTGTTATGGTAACACAAGACTAGAAATCTTTCTAGATTTTACTTTACTTTCTGGGTTATTATCTGAAGTTTTTAATTTCCCTAAAGATCATGGCATCCCTCTAGCCACCTCAGTTTTCCACATGCATTTCCTTTTATCAGGAATATCTGAATTTAATCTTTTGTTTATATTCAGGTCATTGTATGGAAAAGGTGAGAATAACACTTTTCCCCATGTTGTGCCCTTGTTGTTTTTGGGATGATTTGGCTTTTTCCCCATTTTTCTTTTTATGCCTTAGCTACATGCTGCCCACTCTGTTGTGTAGTTTTGCAGAAAACATTAGAGTACCTGGGTTTGTAAACCCCCAGTTTCATTACCTTTTGAGTTTCCTTACATGGCTTCTTATTGTGGACCCATGTAGTTTAGACCTTCTTAAAATTCTGCAATAAATTAATTTACTGCTATTTATTTTTATTATAAAAAATAGCATTACTTTGGAAAGATTAAAAAAAAAACACCCACTACAGTTCTAATTTACATTTCTTTTGCAAATAAGTTAGATGATTTTAGTGTGGTTCTGTCAAATGTGTTTCTTCTCTAATTCAGCCTAGTTTATGGCCATTTTCCCTTTACATCCTTTGGGAAGGTAGTTACTAAATTCTGCAATATTATAAATGGAGGCCAGTTCTGAAATCCCCCCAGAGATAGCAGTCATTTTCTCGTATCTTCCCACACATTCAACACATTTGAAATCCACAGAGTATTTCCTGTGAGTATTTTGTGAACTAAATGACCAAAAAAAAAATGTTAATTTTATGGTACAATCTCACCAAGCATCAAGCATCCTCTGAGAAATACTGAAAACTTTCTGCTTCAAATAGCTTCAGCTTTACTTCAGTGGTGGGGAGAGGCTGCACACAGCAATCTGCAGGATTGGGTCCTAAACTGTAGTTGTCAAATATCACTCAGTCTTTAACTGTTCAATCCTTTCAATATTAATTAAAATAAATAAGAAAAAAAATCTTTAACTGCCTGAACATCTAACCACGGATTGGATGAGATCAGCCCTCCATTCCTCAGTACATTTATAATCCAAGTCAAATGTAATTACTCATACCTTAAAGAAAAAGCCCTATTTAAATACTTAACCCCACCTTCAGTGCTAAGGCCACACTAGTTCCTCTGTCAGTAGCTGGAAAAACTCCAAGGAAAAGGTGATATTCTGATCTCCAAGCACTGTGGAAGCGCCAGAGCTCAGGCCACCATTTGTGGCAGCTAAGGCAATGTTCTGCCTTTGCCCTGACTACACAGGAGCCTTGTCTCTGCCTTTGAAGTCCATTCAAAGTAACACATTTCCCATTGCTCTAATTCAAAGAATGGGGTTGGATTTTTTTTTCCATGATTAGAAAAAAAGAATCAATAAGAAACTGTTTGTGTTCTTGACATCCGTACATTAGAAACAAGCTAACAAATACTGTACTTAAAATGCAATCCCATTACCCTAAATTTTAAAAGTACTATTGAAAGTACTACCAACTTTAAAAAACTGTACTGAATTCAAATAGGTCCCAAGGCTAATGGAAGCAATTTGTATACCAACCCAAACTGACTGGCCCACTTTTCAAAATACAGGTATGATAATCTTGCGGTTTTAAAAGGACATTTAAATTGAAAGACTGTGAATTTAGTACATAATTATACCAATAGAACCCTTTAACTTGTCAACTTGTAAATCTAAAAGGCTATCAATCATTTCTAAAGAGGAAATAAACCTTAAAATTCTTTGATTGACAGTGCTTACTTTTTATGTAGAAAAAAAAAGGAGTAAAGTGGCCAGAAATCCATTTACAAAAGTACATTGTTTTACATAGGTGAGTAAAAAGCCAATAATTACACCTCCAAAAGACATATAAATCAAAGTAAGTACTTTTTCCCTCACTTACATATTTTAAGTTGCAGTAAACTTCAGGTAACTTTATATTAAAATACTTTTCCAAATGCAAAGCTTATTGAAGCCATTAATAGAGTAGCATTTTCATTTAAGCTAATATAATCATTTTTGCAAATACAAGATTTAAGCCATTTTTCTCCTTCCAAACAATAAACTTTCAGCCTGTCTCTTGTGTGAATTAACTAAAATTACACCCAGGTGTACAAAATCTGTCTATCTACCCCAGTGTATGAGTTAAAGCACAATATTTATTATTCTTACCATTTTATGAATTACTTCTTAAACCCTTGAGGAAGAACTTTCTTTCAAATTAGACTCTAACAGAATAAGCCATGAAGCTCTTTATGCAGCAAGTCTAAAGCCATAACTTATAAAATCTAAGGCTTTTAATCAAGAAAATGCACAAAGTCTATGGAAATAAGGATGAATATATCATATTCATCTTTTCAAAGTCCAACTTATTTTTCAACAGAAATGCTGGTTATGCCTCTGAGGAAAATATTTCCACCATAACTATAATTTCAAATTCTGCATGAATAATGTTAATAACTGCATGTAGACAATCCACCATGTTTAAAAGTATTTCTTTTTTTTAACTAGTCATGGAGGGCATTTTTAATATTTCACATAATGAATTCCTACTGTGTCAATAAAGCTTTGGTTGTTAATTGAATGACTGTCTGATGTATCTGAGAGAGGAATCTGTTTCTTTGACCATGCTGCCAATTTGCAGCAGAATGATCGACACTTAATATCAGCAATTAAAAGGACCTGTTCAAATATCGTATGGAATTTGTAGCTTGGGGTAGTGTAGGAGAACTCTTCACCGAGAAAAAATCATTCAATGAGTGCAGAGAGTAATTGAATTAGACACATTTTAACGTTATTGTTCAAAGAAAAATAAACACACACTACATAGAAGCATTATGGAAATATTTCTGAATGTAAAACATATTCAGTTAATTTGTTTCCCATGCATTCATGGTTTCATTTATTCCTTTTTATTTTTCAGCCCTTGTTTCTTTTTCATTCTGTTTGACCTAAAACCAATGAGAGAGCAGCACTTAGACCTATGAACTTCCCATATGCTTTTCCAGTGGAAAAGACTGCAAGGAGAGGGAAGGGACTCTAAGGGCTCAAATAACAAAAACAAAAAAAGGCTGAAGGCTACAAACAAATTGGCTTCAGGTCCACAGGTCTGACAGTCCCTATCTCAGATGAGAAAGCTGGTCTTGATTGTTTTAAGTGAAACACCCAAGGAAAGGCTGCACATGGGAAGTAAATGTCACACAGTGCTTGCTCCTCTGGTGCACCAGAGAGTCACTGGGTTTTTTGGAAAGCAGAGGCATTGGTGGGAAAGTTTGAAGAAGGTAAGCATGACCTGCAGAACTGCACAGCTATAATGGCTTCAGATAACGTCCAGGAGGTTGTGACTGCAAGAGCGGAATGGAAGAGGATTCTTTAGACTCTATCTCTTCAGAAATCCTTTTTTCTTTAAAGTTGATTCTACAAAAAAATTAAATGCCTAGTGGCAAGTTCTGAACTATAATGTCAATGAGATGTGGCTTAAGGGTCTACAATGCAGCCGTTTCGATTTTTTTCCCATCTGATAAAGCTTCATCAAAACATAAACAGCAGTTGGCTCTGTGGCAAAGACACACACATCTCAATACCTCATAGCCACAGAGGAATATGAAGAGATCCTTGAAAAATGCTGCAGGACTGTCACTGCAATGCACACCAGGCCAGGAACACATTTAACATGTCTGTCCATGCCCAGATTAAACCAGGTGAGAACATTTGAAGGCACAGAAAATCAATATTTTAAACAAAATCAAGGGTAGCTAGGAAGGCAGAATTTTCAATGGGAGCCTCTCAACCTTGGCATCTTCAGAGGCATTTTACACCTAAGGACTTCTTGTAGACATTTGGCCTCTTCTTCCTCTCAGATGCCTACCTCTATATAAGGAGCTCCCTTCCTTTTTATTCTATATTTCTGCTGAGAAATGGCAGCATAGGGTAGAAGCAGCAACAACTGACAGTAGTCACACAAAAGGTTGCTGCTTCCAAACCCGCACTCTTACTTACCAAGCATGGGCTCTTTGATGTGGTGGAAGCAGGAGCTCCAGCTTCTCCTAGAGGCAAGATGCTCCCACCAAGCTGATCCAGGGTATTGAACCCTTTGCTAACAGTCTGTAGCTTCTGTCTCTAAGCCCTGGGTGATTTCTGTTAGAAGCCCCTGACCCTAACAAAATAAAACCTTGACTTTGGGAGATAGGAATAGGACAAGACAGACCATATTAATATCAAATTCCAGGTTCCAAAATGCCTTGCTAAGGCCCTGCAGTATAGCAATACTAACACTGGATGATATTATAAAGCAACATCTTGAAATGGCATTCTGTAAGCAAACCCTACCCAACAACTTTTATATATAGTGGCCTCTTTATGACTGCTCTACAAAGACAGGAAAAAACCAAAACAACCCAAAACACTTCAAAACCCCATCATCAAATGAAAAAAAGAGTCTGTTTTGCAAATCTCCCTGCAAAGACTATTTCTTTGCTAATTAAAGGCCGTTAAGTGAAAACATGCAAGCATTTGAGCTATTTGTTGTTGTTGTTGTTGTGAATTTGGTTTGCTTTTTATAAAGTTTCGTTTCCACTGACTTTCCCTGGAGTGTTTATTCCCACAGGCAGTGGAAAACGGAAGTGGGTGGGACAGCAAGAGCCTGCAAGAAAGGTTTGAGCTAGAAAGGCCCTTCCAGCGCTAACTCAGAATTTCCTTTCTTTTCTGGTCTCAGTACTCCTTGCTCAGACATATTCTTGTGCATTGACTTTCCATTTTTAAAATCAAACTGTGACATGATGTCATTTTTTGTAATTGGAAAGAGATAGACATACCCAAAATAGAATGCCTATATTTTATTGCTGTGTAATGCCCAAACAGACACCACCATGTGCCAAGCAATAAGAAAAATGCAGAGCTGGGACAAATGATAAATCTAGAGCTAGATCTCCTGAGTTTCCCTACTGACTGCTCTTTACTTGAACTAAAGATGCAATAGGTCAGTGTTTGAGGCAGCTCCACTGTGTTCATCAGTGTTGTTACAAATGACAGGCGTGATATTCTCTCCCTGGTAACAATTTTTCCCCAGCAAATAAGAACCAGAGGAGTTATTTCCATCCCACCTAGATCAGTCTCTGCAGCCAGCAGTGTGCTGAAGATGCAAGGAATGCATGTCTTGAGCCAAATTTTTTATGAAAGTTACAGAATGAAATTACCAGATCTGTCTAGCAAAAATCATGCTTTGGTTTCTCAAAATACATTAACTTTGAATGCTCACTCATAGCAACCTGCAATCTGGCTTGAAAAAAAAGAAGTCAAACAATTTGTGAGCTTCAGAGTTTCTTCCTCCTCTGACTGCATTGACCTCTTGTCTAATGGGGAAGATTTGGCCTTAAGGGAATCTGAAACCGAGTCCAATTTCAGGCGCTGGAATTTAAACATAGCAATTTCAGAGCAGGTTGGTAGAATTCACTGGGGATGTATGTACAGAGGGACAGAAGGAAATTAATGCATGGTTACTTCATCTAGTCATGGAGGTTAATTGGTGCATCTATGGCTATCATTATAAAAAAGGAAAGAATAGCATTTACATGTGAATATTTTCCTTTTTGTCAGACACATTCTGGTAATGCACATGAGCACGCAGCAAAATATCTACTGAAAATGGCTAGCTCTCAGTGGGTTACCCCTTCATTGAAATACACATGTACACACACACACAAGCACAAAAATGCATACAAGCCACAACTGAACATAATGGGTGCCTAAGGTTAACTATTAGATCTGTATTTGGGTTTTAAAAATATAAAGATGCTGCAGTTATTTTTAAACCACTGGTTTAGAAACAGATGCAGAGATGTAACATACAGAGTGTAGGAAATGCTAAATGTCACCTCACGTAACCTTTCCTTTCTTTTTTTCCTGTTCAGATTTTCTACATTTTTCCTTTGCATGGACATCTTAAATCCTACATTTTAGGTGCAGACACCTTTAAAATTTTCATAGCCATAATTTTGTATGACATAGTTCCTTTTTGTCACCCTTCGCAAACTCCTTTGGGGTAGAAAGCATTGAAAACCATTGTTGTAACGTATTGGTATACAGAAATATTTGCTTTTGAATAACCCTTCTCTCGCTCACAGTTTTAACCTGCTGTTTCTCATCTTCTTTTCAGTTTATTTAAAAAAAGCCTGCTACCATAGGCATAAATGAAAACCTCAGTGTCCTGTCTGAATGCCAAAGCCATTCCTATCAGAAAGTACCTCAGCCTCAATTTGGCTGTTTTTCAAAACTGTAGACTACTGATGTGCAAGTGCACTATGGTCAGAGCAAAAAGAGTCTTCAAGAGAAAAAATTGGAAAAACACCAGCTATCACATCCAAAATCTCTGCAAACGAGATTCACAGAGAAATACAAGTAGAGCTGAATCATAAAAACGAGATGAACTGTGCCTAGCTGTAATGAACATTATAGGTGTGATGTTCTTGGAAGACACTGACCTCCTGTGAGGTTTAACTTAGGTCATTAATCTCTTCCCATACTTAAGCTTAAATCCCTTGAGAAAACAATAGTTTTCAAACATCTTTATTTCTAAACATTAGCTTTGATTTTTCCACATGACACTGTGATAAGGCTACTCACCTGAAAGCAACAGGACCATTTTGGATATATCCTCGATGAGGCAGCAAATTGTTTAAAAGTAAAACAGTTGGGTTTGTTGCTTGCTACTTTATGACACTTAAATAGAAATGTATCATTTCAGCGCTCTCAGTAGTTTCTGATTTGAGCAGCATCTACATCACTTGCTTCTATAATTTTTCAGGGGTATTTTTGCAAAAAATTTGACAACAACTGTTATCAAGGGTTAAAAAAAAAAAAAAAATCATACCAGCCTGTCTGATAAACATGTTTCCCTGCCCTCACACCCCAGTGAGCACTGTGACACTATACTTTTATCATCCAGTGTGTGCTCAGAATGAGCTTAGAACAGCAATTGCCAGGAATAGGCAGGCGATAAACTGCATTGATTTAACACATCTTGTTTTCAATCATGCTCAGATTTTCTGAGCACGCATTTTCCCTGTACTCCAGCTTGTAGCTTTTATCTGACGAGCTGATCCCTTTTCACTGGAAAATGAAAAGGTCGCACAATAAGACACGGTTTACTGGAACTTGAGCACGCACAAGGGAAAGTATTTTAGATAAATACTGTCAGACATAGTGGAGCTGAATTTCAACAACACAATTGCTAAACAACAATACTTATTACTCTCTAGAACAAGCCTACGAGCAACTTACGGCTCACAGCAGGGGAGATCTCAGAGTTAGGCTCAATAGTTAAAGAAACCTTATTCAAGCCTTTTTAAGGATGCAGTATCGCTTTTGCCTTACATGCACCGACTAGCCATACCTCAGGAGCAAACTAAGGACCATCTCTGTTGCTTTCCAAGGTAATTTATAAATGATGGGAAAACCACATCAATGACTTTTCTTTTTTTCTTTTTTTGGCAGGAAGGTAACTGACTACATGCTTGATTTAATGAAATGGGGTACTGGGTGATGGTAAAAAGAAAATTATCCATATGTGAAAGTAGTTTAACTGAAACTAATTCATTAACCAACATGGGTTGCTGAGGAGGTCAGTAAACAAGCGAGGAGTAGTATGGCATGACCCATCTACCAATGGCCAAGGTACAGTAGGCCCATAACAATAATTCTAATTTGGTTTGCCCTCCCTCTGAAGTGGCTGTGATGATCCTGACCAATACAGTACTGAAAACCAAATATCTTTATTTATTCCTGCCAGAAGGGGCAAAGAAAACTTCCAAGTTATTCTTTACTGCATTGATTATACCCAAGAAAATATCTCACCAATCAAACAAGGAATGTGACTTCATTTTCCTCTTCAGCCCAAGTAGACTAACACTCATGTCCCCACAAAGGTTCAGCTGCCAGTCTGCAGTGAAGGAGGGGTGACTGATTCACTGCAGTCACAGACCCCTTTCGGCACCTCCTTCCTATGCACATAAATGGAGCATGCATGAGGTCCTCACCTGCTTGCACATCTTGTACTCACTGCAGCACCTAAACCTACCAAATCCACTTTTGGAAGAGACTCATCTTTGCCAGGGTTTCCCAGCCTGCTCCCCTCTTCCGGCAGCCTTTCTCAGGACTGGGACCCTATTTTCCATGGACCCCAAGCACTGCCAGAACTCCCCCCTTATTACAGGTATTTCTGCACCACTGACAAAAAGCCAGCCCAGCTCCTTAATGAGTAACTTGGACTGCAAGTGAGAACAGCATGTTTAGTTGAGAATTTCCTTCAACATAGGTGATTTGCTCTGGCAGCAGTGGGTTCAGCCCATAGCACGTTATTCTGAACATGCCATGCCCCACTAGCTCACCCATGTAAGCAGTTTTACATGCCAAACATAGTTCAAATGGTCAATGTCTTCAGATGAAAGCAGTCCTTCCTGCTTTTTGTCTTTTCCCTGGTATATAATTCATCACTTTTGCTTACAATTATAGATAGTCCGTCAATCTCTGCAAGCATAAGACAGGGGTAAGAAACTTCAGCCCCTTTTGGAGAAAGTAAGTGGCTGTGCTTCTCCAGGTGACTGGTCACTAAGACACAGTCAGCTGCTGGCTCAGCTTAGCTGTAACAGTTAATGAGAAACAGTGATACCTCCTGTTGCTTCTGAAGTTGCAATACAAAGTCCCACAAAGAAAGTATCATCCCCACGAAAATCCTTTCCATTTGTCAGCAGTGTCGGTGCAAAACTGGTGTGAAATATTTATGTTTTCTTTGTTTCTCCTGAATGCGCTTATTAGTCATTTAAGCCCAGCATAAACTCATCTTAAATTCACTTTGTCCAAGATCCTTAACTAGTATAAAGCAGAATCATTCCAGCAATTTTTATGAAACTATAATAATACTGGCTGAAGCTTTACTGGTTGGCACTCACTTTATACTTTGCATATATGCATGAGATAACCAAGCCTCCACCTCTAGTCAGATACATCCATCTTTCTCCGATGTTCTACTCACATTGTAAGCCTTACAGAAAGAATATGGTAAATATTATTTAAATTACATTTTGAATTATAATTTCAAATAGGTAAGTCATAAGCAAAGTGATAGACCTCAAGAAAAGTCTAAAGTAAAATCCAACTTTGCACGCAATGCCACTTTACATTCAGCCCTGTGAGCCTGTCTGCAAGAAAATTCATACAGGCATCGATTTCTCCCTCTCACCAGGCAAGTTTTTTTGCTAGACGTGTAAGGTGAAAATCTGTGCTGCATTTTAGGGTTATCTCCTGCAACACAGGCAGAATTCTGATATGACTTCTTCATTAAGTGCTCATAATCCCAGAAATGAAAGTAACTCATTTCTTCCCAGGGTGCCTGTTAACTGAGAAACTCATCTTAATTGAATGCACAGATCAGTTAACCATCTTCAGATTCGCAAACCATTAGTGCCCCATTTGCACAGCAGCTCTGCCGGCAGGTCTCCTCCCACCACTGCGCTTGGGGGGGATCTGAGGCTCAGCAGAGGAGAGGAGGTGCTGGAGGCGATGAGCAAGCACTGCCAAGGGCTTATGCTCACGACAAAATGAGTGCTCTGGGGCCGAACAGGCCTTTACTAAATTGCTGGCGCTAGATCACCTTGCAAGTCAATTACAGAGAAATCAACAAATACTGCAGCTCTGCCCCCAAACTGGAGTTAAGTAGCCTCCAAACACGCCTACAGAGAGATCGCTAATCTGGAATCTGGAGTCTCGCAGGCATAAGAGAGGAGCAAGTAAAAAGAATTGCCTATATCATTCCCTTTGCATCTTGTCTCTCTCCCACCATCACAATTTACCATCTAGAATATACTTGGTAAACCAGCAAGATGAGTATGGAAATTAAAATATCCCAGGAGCTACTGTCAGCCTACAAAGCTGATGCTGCAAGAAGAAACTGTAAAAGGTGAGGAAGTGAGGAGTCAGACTGACACTCTCGGGTTATGAAACACTTCCAATGTTTCATTTACAGCAGGAGTGAACCAACCTTTGGGTTTTTTGGTGGTCACTGCTGAGTTTGGGATATGCAGCAAAACATCTCTGATGGTCGGTGACACCCCAAAGCAGTAACCACATCCCTGCACTCATCCATGCCTGCCTGCCAACTCACTAACTCTATTCTGAGGTAGCTAAAACTTTTCTGAAGTCAAATACGGTTCACCAAAATTAGACATTTTCCTTTTAACAGGTTAAAAAAAAAAAAAACACATTTAAAGTGGTATCGGATTAATTTTTCTTAAACCAGAAATATTATAGTTTCCCTAATTCAAGGCAGAGGTATAAAAAACAGATTAAAGACTGCAAGATTATCAGAAAAATAGAAGAGAAGGTATAAATTTACCATGAATAACCAGAATCTATCATACAGGTTTATAATCATGCATTTGTACTTGTTTATTTCCTAATTTTCTAGGTCTCATTGGCAGCCTTTAGGAAAATTCAGATCCCAGCTCTGAATTCATCAATAAAATACCTTCAAAGTAGCACGGTATTGCCCATTTTCTCTTGCATAAAACAAATACCTTCCTTCCACCCAATTCAAACCAAAACCCAAACCCCACTGTAATGGATTACATTATGCTGTACAAATTTGTTTCTAGTAGATTTCATGAGAACTGTTGTCATTATAAATAACTACCACTAAAATACAAGTGTATCATATTAATATGCCTCAAAGTTCAATACCAACAACAAACAGTGTCATCAGTAGATAAAAACAAAGATGTTGCAAGTGTGACATGAAAAAAGAGCATTCAAATGGTTAAATCTAATTTAGCAATTTGCAAGTTGCTGGTCTAAAAGGAGGATTTTAACATTAATCTCTCTCAAAGTGGCGTACTTATCAGTAACTGATTTGTAGCTTTCCAGGCAGTAAGCAATACATATAAATATACTTCTGGGTCCATCAGCAGTATGCAAGAATGCACTTAAACAGACAAACTCACTAAGGTCCCGAGTGCACGAAGTATTAAGCACCTGGCTGCCAGAGTTAATTAGTCTGTGCAGAGCAATGCACTGATGATGCTGCTACTGCTCCCGCTCCAAGCCAGCTCCGCCACACTGGCCTGGGGCATCTCTGCTTTCTGCTCTCTTGTGCTGTGTATATGCAGCTCTAGAGTGAAGGGGTTTTTCCTCCCCCAGGATCCCCGTGCATGCCAAGACTATCATCTTGGTATCTAACCACTTGCTGTCAGGACACTTCAGCTCACCGAGGAGGACACAGGGACAGAGATGGGAAGGAGCAGCCTCTTGCACTATCTGACTGCATTGCACACTTAAAAGAGGACCTACTTGTATTTTGGCAGTTAGCTGCTGTTGAAAGCAGGCCCAAAGGCTACCAGAAACTGGCTCTGTGCAGGGAAGAAATTACAAAAATGGCCAATATCTTTGGCTTCAGAAGAAAATCACTTTGGGTTTGCACTGAAAAGACTGTGTTGGTGCTGGCATCCCTTTTGGAAGGCTGGGCTGGCAGTACCTACAGTTGCAGAGCCTGGGGACAGCCAGGGGGGTACAGAGCACAGCTCAGATGCCTCTTGAGACTCGAGATTCCCACCAGTGGAGTTTACTCACTTCACTGGCATTGATTTTTACATTGTGTGGTCTCTTCTCTAACTGAGTGGATGATACAGATGCAGTGGCAAAGGTAATGATTCAAAATAAATTTAAGTGGTAGCTGATTGAGTAAAATATGGACACTGACAAGGTACTGTGCCTTATTAAACTCTAATGTGCTTGCATAATTGATTGACTTTAAAAACGTGCAATTTTTACATCTTTACTTAACAAAGGCCTAACAATCTCCTCCTAAATGAAGCCATATAAAAACGTTCTGTGTATGTAGGTGTGTATAACTAGATGTGCAGCTGAAAATGTGTTAACTGCATCTCCTAGCATAATTTTGCATATGCTGTATATCTGTGTGTACAGGGGACAATTCTTCCTCCAGCTTGTAACAAGTGAAGATTACTGCTGGAGGAAATGAATTCTAGCTCATCACAGCCAAAGCTGGGAAAGAAACAGCAATGTTATTTAAGTCTAGGACCTGAAAACTGTTAGGTGCTTTATCCAAATAGCAAAGGGAAATGTAATGTCACTTTTTTCTTCCAAACTTTCTTGTTGAACAACACAAAAGTGAATGAGCAAAAGACATAAACAATTCCCACAGTATTCTCCTGCTCTACTCCAGATGACCTAGACCCTTCATTCCCTTTCTGCAATTTGCCCACACCAGCAGCATGACAGACAGAGCCCCCTTCAAAAACTATTTCAGTAGTTTATCACAACTATCAAATAAACCATGTACTGAAACACATATAAAAGGAAAGTAAATGCATCATCCCCTGGGCACCTAGAACAAAGCTAGAAAAAAACTCCACACTTTTTATTTTTTTTCTTCCCAACATTCAAACATTCAGAAAGTACATTATTGTAAATGGAGAAATGGGACTAATCCAAATCCGTTTTAAAGTGTGTTACACTGTGAAATACCACAATATTCTACAGACAGCATTAATGTTACTTCGGTTAATCATGTGTGATGGACACTGGCTCACTAAAGTCCCAAAGTCTGGTGTAAGTATCAGATGGCAGAATTCAGTTTCGAGTACTCTTGAAAAAGTACTCAGGATTGATTGTTATTACATGTAACTGCTAAGCATGCAAATCATTATTTATTACTGGTTAGGCTCTTCAATCCCACTGGATTAAAGAACACATTACATGATTTGGTCAGAATTTTTTTAAGCAATAAAATCTCTGCGTTTCAATCAGATTATGGCTGTGGGGTCCTTAAGTTTCAGGATATTTCCCCAGCAATTAAGATGTTTTGCCAATAGCAACAGTGAAGTAACCTTCTCTGTCAGGTATCTATGAAGTGATTTTTTGCCTTAGCATCAGAGCTCTTTCCACATTATTTGGCATTATATATTTCCTGTGATTTATAATAGTCCTGCATTAAACGTCTATTTTAGAGCTGGGGAACAAACAGCCACAAAGCCATAAAATTTAGGCATCTATGTGTATTTAAGAATCCCAGCAGGCACCTAAATGAACTTTCAGGACTCTAAATATAATAAAAATTCTGACTGTAACTAACAGAGTCAAAATCACACAGGAAATCTGAGACTGAAAGTTCTGCTGCTTCTCACTGGTACTGTGGATCTGCAGTTTGCAGTGTCTGGTAGGTGGTCACTAGTAGCATCAGGCGATACTGAGGTCCTGCTATCATTCAAGTTTTAGCTGACTAAGTATGTAAACAATCACAAGCTGCAAGATTCAAAATTTCTTACTCTGTGCTGTGATGGGCAAGGATGGAAGAGTCACTCGTTGGGCACAATTTTTCCGTAGAAACTGCACAGGAAAGGAGCTGTGAGTTAAAGACTACCTCCCATTCCAAAGCAGATAAAGTTTTCTAACTTCTCCTTAAGGCACTAATCAGTAAAAATTAATATCTGCTCAACACTGTGTTATTGCCTTCCAGTAGAATTTATTCCATTTGAAGACTTTTTATGTATTTGCACTTTTAACTTTTTCCCAGCCATTATGAAACCTTTTGGAGACATGCAAAAAAAAAGACATTTAGTGACTGTCATTAATTTCCCATTAAAATAACAGGACCTACAAAGGCAAGATCAGTATTTTCCAGTCTGTGATGCACTGACTTCCAGGACCCCAGAAGTCCTGCAACCTGGTGGTCCATGTAAGGAAAACTAAGAGAAATGTAAGCCTATTGTCAGTGGGTTTAAAGGCACTGCACAATTCCTTATTCAAGGGTCTGCATTTGTGCTGGAAAATATTTAGGTGTCCATAACCCTGAAAAATGTTGAAAAGCCACTGCAAGAGAGGGTTTGTTGGCACAAGCTCTCCTCCCGCTGGAAGATTTGCTACATACATTGAGGCACCAGCTTGGAAGACTGTGGATATTTTCTGCTGAATGGGGCCCTTGGAGAGGAAATATTTGATTTACTGCAGAGTTCTCATTTCCCTGAATTGCAAATAAAATGTAATTTGATTAAATGTAAATGAATCCTACAATACTTTTGGTGGCTTGTCTGAAACAATTGATTGTAATGGGCATCCATCATTTGGCTTGATTTTAATTCAGAGGCAAAAAAGGCAAAATGAGAAAACTAAAGCAAGTGCCACTAACATTCTAGAGGTGGAGCAGTCAAGAGCTCTGGCGCTGGACTGTCATTTCCATTGTTCTTGGAGAGCAAGCAACGCAGTGGAGGGGAAACACAACAGCAAAAGAAAATGAATAATGTGAAACATATACATTGAAATAGATCTAGAGGAAAATTAAGCTTTTCCACAACTAATTCCATCAAATCAGCCTAAAGAGCACAATTTGTTAAATTTATTTTAACACTGATATTCTAAAATGAATGAACAAGGAAGATAAATATTGTTCTGTGTTTTTCAGAGAAAAGCTTTGTTTTTATAGATCACCCAATTCCTTTTGCACCAAGATAATTTCCAAGTGCATAATACTTTTTTAAGCAGTTCTTGTGGTCTGAAACAATAAAAGAGAAGTGAAATTTTTGGTAGTGACACAAGCTTGATAAACTTTTGGTGTCACTTCCTTTAAATGTGGAACTACTCCAACCACAGAGATAATTATAGATGACCAGATTGTAACTGCTTTATTGCTCCTTTTTCCTCATAAATTTTAATTTTGGAAAGTTAAGTGAAAAATGTGGTTTCAATTTCCTACAAATTGCACACAATTTGGTTTTAACAAGAAAATAGAAAGAGATGGTACTTTCTTTGGAGTGAATTACAAAGAGGAGTTTGTCTCTTTTTCTTTCAGCATCATCAAAATAACGAAGTACAAAATGCAAAAAAGATGACTGGGGAAAAAAAAAGCAACTGCATAATGTACTATGAAAAGCACCAAGTAATTCTTTATCTAAATATGCTCTGAGCAATTCAACAAGGTAATATAATTCCTCTAGCCTTTCTCCTCTCTGTTTTACCAGACTAAAACTTAACAGAAATCAAGCTGCATACACGCGTCAACAGGAAGACTAATGCGAAAATGCTGTGTACGTAACCATCTCGCTCTCTCAAAAGGTACCAGCAATTGTCAAAGTAACTTGCAAAACAGCTCTATTCAGACCATATTAAAAAGGCTTGGATAAATACTTACATGGAACTAACAAAACAAGTATAGAAATGAAAACCAACAGAAGACAGAGCCAGTATTTATTTTGCCCAAGAGGTATGTGGGACTTGAATCAGTGTGTGGCTTTACCTACTGTACCCATACCTGTAATTGCAATATACATATTAGGATCCTAAATCATATTAAAGGCTACCCAGCTTTCCTTCAGCAACAATGGTCCAACAGAGGTTTTAGAGGAGATGGAAAATGCCCTGGTGTAGCTACAACCAGCATAAAGCAAACATTAAGAGGGGATCCTGCCAGTGCTGCCAGCAGAGAAGTGAGTAGGCTTAGCTCAGGAGGCAGGGAGAGATGACCCAAGTCCAACCACGACTATCGGTCAAGTATGGCTGTGAAATGGGATGGTGGAGATCATAATGCAAGATGGAAAGTCCACTAAACACTTGTAGCAAGGCTGTCAAGGCTTACTGTAAGGACTATAGGTAATGCAATTCTTAAAATAATCTCATGAAACTTTGAAAATGTTATTAGATTCCTAATTCAATAGAGAACTCAAGTAACATAAAGAGTTTCCTTGACCTTCACCAAGTTGTTTAGCTGCTTCTAAGTAATGATGGTTTTGAAACTTAAAGGATTCCAGTTGATTTACACTATTTTAAATGAAAACGATAGTGAAAACTGACTAGTAATATATGTAAGTACAGAGCCTTTATCAGTTTTACATGTGCAGAGTTTCTGAAAAGCAGTAAATAACCAAATGGACATTTTTAACAAATTTTAATACAAAAGAAATATTCATTATGAGAGCTTATGTGAAAAAATCAATTTCCCTAAGAAAAAAACCTGGCACTGTAAGTAATGCTTTTGAAAAAAAAACAACCACCAACCCTTCATAAAATCTCAAATTACCAAATTTGTGAAATCTAGAGGGACAAAAGTTATTAGCAAATTACTGCACAAATTTGAGAAAGTATCTGTGATGAATTTCATTCAGCTTTAGATTTTATTACACAAATCCCTAGGAAATTTTTTGCAAGAAAATTTTCATTGGCCAATAACATTGTATGTCTCAAACTGCTTTCTAAAAAAAACACAGAAAATGCTTAACTGCCCTATTGACAACCCACACCATAGTCGTTTCCTGTGTTTTATAACACAACTTTTTGCTTCTCCTATGACTGCAATCACCAAAGGCAGAAAAAAAAAATCACAAGCATTGCCAATGCCTTGAAAAGATGTTATGCCACAAACACCTTAACCTACAAGAAAATAATTCTTTCAGTGAAAAGAAAGTCATGGTCCTTTCCAGAGGCAAGAGTGTGTCTTCAGATTGCAATTGTCCCTTCCTGACTGTAGATGCAAAGAGTTCAAGAGAAGAGGGTTTTCTTCACCCCACATGTCCCTGCAGAGTCAGAACACACACCTCAGTCATTTATCATCATGCCATCCCAACCTGCCAGCTTGACAATGATTTTTCCCCTAGGGTTTCTAAACTAGAAATGTTATTTAGGTTACAAAAACAATTGCACGTTTTCTGCTTCCTGAGCCAGCGTAGAGCTGCAAGTATGCAAATGGAAGGAATCTTAAACCTCCCAGGGCTGCAGCCACTGCACACTCCTCAGCCCTCCTTGCCCAGGAAAACAAACACCAATGGATGGAGAACTCATGCTGGGAAAGTAGTACATGGTGAGATGCTATGACCATCGCAACCTGTGCTCCCTTCAGTACTGATGGCTCAAGAGCCTTACTGCAGGCTCTTGCAGCTTACAGAAAACAATTTTCTTTGGCCGCTGCATCAGCCATAGATTATTTTCCTCCTTCCATTTTTCCTCCCTTTCCCCCATTACTTGATGGGAAGTGTCTGCTTCACTCTCCCCCCTCTCCTGTATGGATTAAAGGGTGAAAACCTTTCAAGCCCAACAATGCTGAGGATCCAGTGCAAACCCTGCAGATCAATATTAGCTGAAATTTGCAGGAGACCCGATCTGTTCAGAACTTGCTCATCTGGTCTGGCTCATATTTCTAGATAAGGATCACAGGGGATACAGTAAGTTTGCAGGCACATATAAAGCATCTTCCTCATAGCACTGGATGCATGTTTGTCTTCACAATTGCTAAAACGTTGCATTGTTACAGGAGCTCACTATTTTTTACCTGGCACAGTTTCTTAATTCTTAATTATTATTTTTGCATAGGTAAATCTTATCTGTGCACATTATAAAATTCTCACTGCTAAATTATTTATGCCAAACAATCAAGTGTGATACCTCTGCAGATGTCAGCGGATAAACAGAAATGCAATGTTGCATGATGGAGTTTAATGCTGTGGAAATGTCGGGGCGTTTACTTGAAAATTCCACTGACCTTTGCTGTCCTTTCTTCAATGTTTGCTTATTGCCACAGTAAGGAAACACTGCAATAAGCTTAGGCATTTTTATATGTGTCTCCTGAAAGTCAATATTTAAGGGAAGCATGTTTCCTCAATTAAACCATTTTGGATTACTTGCTATCGAAAGAGGCAGCACAGAGGTACCATTTATACAGAATACAGGCAATACATGTGATACAGCAAAGAGAGCAAGAGCAAAAAACTCAATCAAGGCCAAACTACAGGATTGTCCTAAAGGAGCATGGGAGCACAGTGTTTGCATGTTGTTACAGCGGGATATTGTGACCTTAACATATTACAGGTTTGTGGTTATTTTGGGGGCTCCTCTCCTTCCCTGCTGGCAATCCAGGCTCTGTGGGACCTGTGTAACAAGGCAATAGTGTCTGGGAAATAACGAGCAGGGGAATGCAGTGCTGTTCCTCCATTGCAATGTTAGGTGCGATGTTGCACAGTAAAGCACCGGATCAATACTTCCAGCAGCAAGCCGTTCAATACACCTGAATTATTGCTTCATTTTTCTTCTTATTATAGATGAGTTGTGTTATTATTTTCCCCAAATCGATATTTTACAACCTTTTTTATCCGTTTCTCCATAAATTTTGTGATTACTTTAAACTGGGAATTCCGGTACACTAAATAAGACGCAGTATCTGAGAGGTAGTGAATGTACCAACACAATTTTTTACACAAGACACTGCTTAAAGGCAGATCATAATCAATAGCTAAGTAGGAAAATTTTTACGTAAGAAAGTTGAAAGCAGCGCCACTTTCTTACAAAATCAAAATTCACGTTCCTAGAACATATGGGCTACAAAATAAGACTATTTTAGACGTATGGGGAAAGAGAGGTCTGATGGGCACTTTGCGTGGGAAATTTAATTCCAAACAAATATGCTTTCTACTTCCCCTCAGCTAAAGGGCGACCATAATTCACTGGAATTGTTTCTCGCAAAGCAGATAATCCTGTGCACCTTAGAGTGATTTAATTAGCTTCCATAGCTGTCTCCTGCTAAGTGTTTAAAGCATCTGCAAATCAAATCATGTTAACTCATCTGCTGCACCACTTTCTTTGTTCTATGCATAGGACCTTCCTAATAGCATTAATAGAAGCATGAGTTTCCCTGGAGAGGGGAGTAGCAAAGTGAGTTAATTACATAGTTATTGTAAAATTGTGTACATTATTCCACAGAACACGCTGGGTAAGTATTAAGGTGCTACACAGAAAATGACAATTTTGGGTGATCCCAAGGACTGCAATGTTGTCATTTGAAAATGTAATTGTAGATTCCCACTGAAGTCAGAGGAATCCTGCAAAATTCCTGCATGCAGTCTACCTGGCCTGGCTGCTCATGGACTGCAGTGAAGGATCATGGCTATTCCCTTCACATCAGCTACAATTTCTATCCTCACATTTACTGCAGAATTACAAGATTGAAAAGTAGGAGGTACAGCCATCTCCATTCAACATTTTCTAACACTTGAAAAATTCTGAAGGGAAAAAAATAAAATCCATGAGATTTTCTGCTCTGAATTGTATAGATTTCCGCTCATATCCATTTGGTCTCATTAAGGATAGCATCACAGACTCCCCAAAGAGCATGTCCAGCAGCTTCTTCAAATCTGGGCCTCTGTACTACAGTAGGGAAAGTAATTCATAACAAACCGTTCCTTCTCAGTAACTGTCCACAGAGATATTTTTCTCCAATTAACTTGTTAGCTGAAAGTATTTATCAAAGAGTTTGTCTAATTAACCTTATCCTTATAGATAGATCATTAGAGTGGAGTGCTACAGATTTTTGGTTTAAATTCTCCACTTACAGCATATGTTTGCAGAAGGCATCTCCTCACCTGTGCGTTTGCTGGTTTCAAGTCATGTTTCTTACTGACCAACAGCTTTACATCCTTTTGTTCAGAGACACATACACCACGGAAAGTCAACTTTCCATAGGACACTGAATTTTTCTTAAAATGCACTGTCTCAGCTAACTCACTCGTTCAAACATTCACCAGGAGAAAACACCACAGAGAAACTGAAGGAAATTCATTGCCAAAAAACAAATGAATATTCATGGTCCACAGAAATTCCCTTGTTTCCCAGCTCTAATCAGCATGAACATCTGTGAAAAAAAGTCTAATGGGGGAAATTGGAGAGGGGAGGGGGGTCATTTCAATCCATTCCCTTAGGCCCCAATTTAAAGAAGGCTCATTTGTCTTTCTAACAGAACTTGCAAGCAATGCAAGGATGAACAGTTTTGGTGAAGACACGATGTGCAGACTGGTCTTTGAGAAAGTTGAACTAAAATCTTAACTCAAGAACAAAAGATACCTAGAATAGATTCTTGTTACTGTCCCTGACCTGCCAGACAGCGCACTGCCCTGAGACCCCCTCCTATCAACAACAGAGCCTGACCTGACAGAAACACCCAGGGAAAACACAATCCAAGGCAAATAAGTGAGGCATGTTTCACTCTCTTCCTTTTAAATAAATGACATGCACGTTTCAATGTAAGATTTAAGGAAACTAAAAGTACCTCAAAATTAGAAGCCTATAGGGAAAATATTGCTTTTCAGTATGATGGCCACTTGAAGACTTATTTTTAGGAACGACAACATAGTGACTATTTCTAGTAGCTGTGCACAACATGCATGTCAACTTTGAGGAGAATCCTTTTTGGAGTAGTGAAACTAGTCAGAGATCTACATTTGGAAAAAATATTTCTCTTGCAGAAGCAACCTTTCATCATGAATTCATGGTTACTTCTGGCAGTAAAACCTTGCCTTTCATTTTTACAAACACAAGCTTGCTGCTAGAACTGCCTGAGCATACAAACTGTGTATTTTTATTTGATGAGTCTTCTAAGGAAAGTAGCCCAGCGAAAGGTAGCAGTAGGATATAGCTTATGAGAAAAAGCCAAACAAACCACCAAACACAAATAAACAAAAAATGAAACAAAAAGAGACACAATAAGCACATGTATTTCAGAAACTATCATGGGATAGTAGTACTTGGGGCAATAGTTAACTTTCCTGCTTCGCACCTAGCGTGTGAGGTCACTCAGAGTGTAATACTTCTTATCTAGATTTGAGCACTTGCTCAGAGCCCACCTGTAGACAGGGAACAGAGAGAATAGTTTCATGATGGTGATTTACCCACTTCTAAGATGATGCCTGAGACAGTCAACAGGGTACCATGCCCCAGACCTCCAAAGTGAAGGTCACTAGGGCTTACTAGATTTCTATTCCTTATGCAGACAAGCTTAAAAAAAGACCTTGTCATGTTGAAAAGGGATAATGCCCACCCTAGAAGATGCTGCAGTACTAAAAAGTGACAGCAAGTTTCACAATTCATAGGTTTTGCCCTGGAATTTTCAGAAATTTAAAAGCGAGAATTTGGTGCCACTTTCTGTTTTAACAAAGCATGCATTTCTTTGCTAGATGTCTGTTACAACATCTTAATTTCTATGTGCGTTTTTTGTCCTATGGGGATTAAAAAAAATACCATTCTTAGTTGATTGTGTGGGGGTTTTCTCTCTGTGTTTTTTGGTTGGTTCTTTTTGGGTTTTGTTTAGTTTTGCTTTTTTTATTAACCCTCTATCTGCTAGGAATGGGGTTTCCTCTTGTTAACCACCAATGCTGACACCTGGTGCTATGCAAGAGCAGTTCAGGTCCACAACTCTTCATGCAAAAAGGTTAACCACAATTTATGCCAACAGAAAAAACAGGAAAAAAATCACATCTGGGAGGGAAGAGAGAGAAGGGAAACTAAAGAAGATGCTGAAAGATTAAATAACATTGGGTAGGGCCAAGCAAATACCTTAAGGTAAAGTATGCAAGACTGTAGGTCTCCAAAGGTAGCTGTCCAAACCCAGACTCTTTATTGTGATACTGAATGGATTGTTCACATTTATCTCCCCAAGTGTAAAGTCCCATGAGCTATCTGATACTTGGTAGTCTCTGTTCAGCATGGGTTTGAAAGAAGTTCATGCAGAATAGCTGATACGCTGCAAAGCCACAGTCTAATTTACATCATGCTAACATGCTTGTGTACTAGTATATTAAATAGCTTCTACCTTGTGGAATAACAGATCTGCGTATGCTTGACTTGGCAGAGTTCAGGAGTGTTGTACGTCTGTAATGAGCTACAGAGTTCACAATAGACCAATGGCAAGATCCAATGGCAAAACACCTTTCAATGAAGGTTATGAGCAAACCTCAAACAATTGGGCTTGAGATTTTTTTACTAAGCTTCAGATATTTTTTTTGGGGGTGGGGGAAGTTGGCAAATGTTAAAAGAATTGCAGTAGTACTAATGCCACAATGTTCTTTCTTAGCAGCATCAGCAACTGGGTGATGATAGAGATCTGCCAGGAGGCCCTAGCAAAGTTTGTTCAGGTTGTTACAACTTTCGAGCAGATGGAATCTCCAAGGAAATTCTACTTTCTCTGAGATATTAGTCAGCCATTATCATGAAATAAATGTGGACTACTGCCAAATGTCCCAGATCATTTAAAACACCATGGTTACAATTCCCTTCCTTTCCGAGTTGCTTGTCTTTCTCTCTGTTGGCTCCTATGGTGCCAGCAATACAGAGTCTCTCCAGCCTCCAAGAGCATGTCTGCACTGCACACTGCAATCTCTTACACATGGAAATACTCAAACTGACTTTTTAAATAAAGTAACAATGGACACTGCAACCTGCACCAGGAGGCAACTATGCAGCATTTTGGACAAGCCTGAAAAGCTCTCAGGGTTGAGCTTAGTCATATTGGAACTAAACTGATTCCAGCATCTCTAACCAGACACCACGGCAGACCACATCATTTATGCATTTGATATCTTCATAACTAAGCAGAAGAGCCTGTGTGAGTTCTTGAAAGATAGCAGAAAAGTACAAAGAACTTCACACCCCATGCAATAAATTGCTCTTGCATCCACTGAGATGAAAGGCTGCAAGTACAAGATTTTCCTTTTATCTATATATTAACAAAAAAGCCTGAATCTGTAGACATGGGCTATACTGGGGCACGCCTACTCTGTAGTCATTGCTGTCAGCAAGATTTAACCAGGCTAGATAAGCATTATGGGCTGTGTAGGGATGCTAGCACAAGCACAAAGCAAGGATGCTGCCCAAGTCCTGCCTCTGGGGAATGATGGCTGCACAGCACATTGCTGGTCTGAGCCAGCCATACAGCCTTCACTTGTGTAACAAAATGCCTAAGCAAAATGAACCCTCACTAACAAGCACCTCAAAGGATTAAGCACATCTTAAGGAGGCTATTTTGCAGGTAGTGCTGTGCAAGAGTGTGCCTCAGGGGGCCATGCACTAAATTCATGTTCTGACTTCATTGCCAGCACCAGCGTGCTGTGCACATGGGCACCTCTGACAGCCTAGCCCACAGCTTGGCCATTTTTCAACAACACGCACTAAATCCTGTCCACAGTCCCAGGCAGAAATCAAAACCTGCTGCATCCCATGAGAAGCACAGAAAGGGTGAGTTAGGTACATATATACCTGCAGGGCAGCCAGAATTCCCAGCTAACTGTCTATGAAGTATTTCAGTGGCAACAAGTAGCCAAGGAGTCTGCTTTCTGGACCAGCAAAAAGATAATGCTTTGTGCCTCTTTTCAGGGCACAGGATCAAAATGCATTAAGGTAAGCAGTACAGCTGCTGCTGCTACTATAAACTGTCCATTTCTGTGGCATTTGGTTAATCTGAATACCCACACTTCAAGAAACAAGACAGTGAAGCCTCCTGTAGAAATAGAATGCAGTCCAGGCTTTTTAGAAATTCACCTCAGCTCTCTATTTTATTGGCCATTTTTTTAAAAGAGGGAATAATATCTTATCAACTGACATGAGCTAAAAGGAGAATAAAAAAAGATTGACAATTTCAGTCTGGAATAAGAGAGTTTTGAAGCAAAGGCATGAAAATTTAAAGGTTTTGGGGTGGGGATAAAGAAAAGAATTTACAAGGCTTATTTTGTGAACCCAGAGGGTTAATTTATCATGGAGTAAGTCTAACTTGAAAAGCAAAAAATGGTTTATTGGCTTTGAAGGTCAGATAACTATGTTATATTATATTCAATAGGTTAAGGTTCCAAGGGTCTACAGGGTTGCATGACAATTGCAGGAATCCTTATAAAGTCTAGTTTATACCTTCATTGTTAATAGCTTTCTAATCCTTTACCACAAATTTATAGTTTAGAAATGGCAACACGTCTTAAAGATTAAAGGTATGTGACAAACAGTTCATGTCCTTTAATAATCAAATCACATAGCTTAGATTGGGGGCTTATCAGGCTTTTTCCTACTCTATGGTTTCATAGGTAGAGAATACTTTATATCCCTATTACATGAATGATGAATGAGACCATTGGTTATGGGCTGTTATTTGCCTGGCTGTAGTCAATATGTTTTCTTTGGACAGCGACTTCAGTGATTTATTTCTCTTTTGGCCTTATCACTTATTAACTCAGGGCAGACAGAAACAGGCAAGTTGTGAATAGGGACTAGTGCCCATTTAGACTTCTAATATCAGAGAAAATATTCTTTTTAATGATCCAGCTACCCTTTGCTGTGTAGACTCTGATTGCACTTCCCTCTAACTAGAAAATAAAGGTCATATTTCTTGAAAAGTGTATACATAAAATATGCAAAATAATATGCTTCCTTCACAGCCAGTTTTATTCTGATGGTTGCTGTAATTGCTTTCATTTTGCAGCTGTCCTACAGGTACACTGCACACTTTAAGTGATTGTTTTTTGCAGTGTTTTTTGCAGTGTGGTGCTGCCAGCATTCAAGAAATACCAAAGATATGAGGGTTTTCTGTTCCTATTAGCATACAAAAGGGATTTTCCAGTCTACCTCCATTGCCTCCTCACTGGCTGGTAACACTCTTCTCCCTGCAACAAATTAGGATACCTCTCAGCTTCTTTTCCTGATTTTCTGCATACCAAACCAACAACCCCAATATTCTCAATATTTGAGCCTGGTGACTCTCTGCACTTTACTAGGCACATCCTAAGAAACTTCAAAACAAGCACTTTTGTAAGAACTTTAACTCCCAAGCCCACCACCAAATAATAAAAACTGAAGTTATCTCACCTAGAAAAGATTGTGCCAAAACAATTGCAACTACTGACTCAGGAGAGCAACTACGCTAATGGACTGGAACTCAGAAAGGGCCAGGTTCAAGCTTAAACTCAAATAGAGATTTCCTAAGGACATATTTTCTTTTCAAGGGCAGGTTACAACCCAGTCACTGACGTACGTGCTGGAAGGAGAGACTGCACCAATCCCTCCCTTTTTTTCCCACTTGTATTTTACCTGCAAGCATCTTGGACCCAGCCAGCAGTGGTGCCATGAGGACCCAGTTCTTTAGTGACTATGGCAAACTCCTGTGGTAGCAGAACAGCTTAACCTCTTCAGCCCAATGCACCACCCCAAATACAGGTCCATCTCTGAGCTCCACACTCCACCTGATGCCTCCAGTGTCCTCATGACATGATGTAGTTGGGAATGAATACTCAGTACAGTGAGATGAAGGGGGAACCCAGTGAGAACTCCACATTAGGATATTTTTTGATAGCTGTTATGAGGAGTTCTTTGATTGTTACCAGAGAAATTAATTAAATTTACCAGTGAAAGTCTACATTTACAAAGGGTTTATTTTCATTCTTCCTTACTTGACAGTGCCATAGTTAGGATTTACCATCTCTCCTCTGTGGAGTATCTTTGAGATCAGGAACAGACTTTATATTGAGCATCCAAAGCACAGGGTAACCTGCAGTGCCAGGCTCTCCTACTTTTAAGAACAGACACCAGCTCTTACTTTAAACTTTATACATTTCTTTGAGGGATTTTGTTCTATTCTTCCATAGCACTCTGTGACTATTTAACTTCAAGATCTCTGATACTTTTTATTCTACCACTGCTATTAATATTTACTAGTGAAAGGCAGATAAAAACTGCTGTTAAAAACAAATGACATTCATTTGCTAGCTACCAGGTCTCGTAGCTGGTCACTTGTCTGCAGAAGTGATGTGCTCTATATTTCATGTCAGATTAATGATTGTCGTATCTTTGAGGGTGAAGAATTTTATAAATACATCAGGATAGAACCCAAGACAGGATCAGAGATGCTGGCTTTTTTATTTTATTTTTACTGTCCTGTTGGCAGTGGCCTCTCTCCTCATTTATACTAATCAGCTATTTAAGTGCTCATGATTTAATAATAAACACACATGAATGAGGCATTGCAAAACTAATGGGGTTGTGTATTACTGATGTTGAGAATAACTGCCACTAGATTTTAACATTTCTCAGGAACTAACACACAGCTATGGCCAAGGTTAGGTGGTGCAAGGGTCAAACTCTAGCCCACAGGGATCAAGAAAGGCTCCAGTGGGGCTACAGGAACTTCTTGACAGCCAGTCTGTCTCTTATCACCACTTCTTTTTTCTCCCCCCCCCACCTTTTTTTTTTTTTCCTACTTTTTAAAGTCTACAAACTCCAGAACTCTCCATTCTGAAAACTGATTGCTTCATTGAATATGTATCTTTTGAACTTTGCATAGTTATTGGTGCCTTCTTGAAAGCAGAAAATTTTCCTAGCAAAGGAATCACTGAAGTTTACCAGGCTGGAAATTTTAGAGACCAGAGTTCACCTTTTAAGCAGTTCCAATGCTGGGCAGATATCTGTACATCACTTTAACCTGGCCATGGACTAAAACTTTAAATGGTGGTGGGTAGTTTTTGGTCTCTTATTCTTGGAGGTATTTGACTTCAGAAATGAAGAGAGAATGATTCTCAGAAGACAACAATCCCTGTCCTTCTGCAAATTAAAAAAAAAAAAAAGACAAAAAGCTAAAAATTAAGCCACATAAAACTGAGGCTTTTGAAAATATTAAATCTGTGATCTGTAAGGGTCTTGCTGTTTGTACATAGGCTCAAATGTTTTCAGAAGTAAATTAAAGGTGAAATGAGGATGGAGCAGGGATTTTTCCACATGAGGCTATTTCTTCTTCTACAACTGGGGGAGTGAAAAGTTCTCTAAGAAGTCTATGACATTTCAGAGAAAGAGGCAGTCTCCCAGCAGTTCTGCGAATATCCTGATCTTCCTAATGCTAGCATTTCTACATTACCCCACACACAACGGCTCAAAAGCGTAATGCAAACACTGGTCAATCTCAGCAGTGCTCCACTCTGACCTACTTGGCCTTCATCACAATTATCCTGGAGGCTCAGCGCTCAGTGTCTGGGTTATTCACACTGCACAGCAAGCCCCATGTGTCTATGCTGACCCTACGTCCACTCGTTCCTGTTAGTAGCACTTTTAGAGACATACTATAGCCCATAGCTTATAACAAACCCCAAATGAACTGGGGAAGGGATTGTGTCACTTGCCACTGACACAGTTTAGCCCCCAGCCCCCTGTAAGACCAATGCAAATGAAAATAGTCCCTAAATTCTAACTTGTATCGAACCATGCAACCGTTTTTAAAAAAAAAAAGAAAGAAAAAAATATATAAAAAAGGAACAGTATTTGGGGTAGTGTTCCACCAAGAATCTGAATTAAACCTATGTGGTATACATAACGTTAGTGACAAAGCTATATACTTTTGGCCCCTATGTAGTCCTCTGCTCTAGTTTGGGAACAAAAGCATAAAACCTTAAACTGAGCAGGTGGCAGAAGACACAGCATAATGCATTTTTATGGACCTTCCATATGTCCTTTCCAATATGCAGGGAGATAAAATCTCCCTTCACTTACATTCATGCAGTCCCACTCAAATCTTGCAGTAGAGTACTACAGCAAAATCCATCTGTGAAAGTCATGCTGTCCATGATGCATCCATTTCTCAAAAATTAAAAAAAAACAACCAAAAACAAACAAACAAAAAAAAAAATCTCAAAGACTTGTCCAAGTACCACAGTTTCTTGCCAGATCTCATCCCTTATTTAACTCAACCAGTCACCTTGGGAAACTACCTATGGATTTGTATCCCTAATGGCTCCTTCCTTTATCTCAGTTTCTCCAGTTCTAAAATAATGGTAGTGATACCTACCACTTTAAATTGCTTTCTCCTTGCTGGTCTTACAACTAGATCAGGTCTTAGGATTTAGAATAAACAGGACTTTGAAGCCTCATTTCTTCCTTCTCTGCCAGATACTGTCACACAAGTTGCCTGACTGGGTTTAAACCACGACACCACCTAAGTTGTAACATGAAGCTTAATTCACTTACTGCTCTTCAGTACCATAAGAGACTTATAGATGCACAGGGAACTACTGACAAGCATGTTTGAGTATTTCTGTATGTAATCTGAACTTTTAATATTATTCCAAAATTAACACACATGCAAGATGTGTTCGGACGACTGTATATCTAAATGTTCTCTCGGGAATGTCAAAGCTTAAAACCCAAGAAATAATTGCTCTTTAAGCTCATGCTAACGGCTTGCTTTGCAGATGGAAAACTAAAACCTTACATTTTCTTGTAAGCACAGGGTTGACACTGGTTTATTTCTTTCAAAAATACTTACAAAAGCCAGGATTTCTCTGTATATATGTGACCTTGATTCCTAGATGGCACATGGACTACTTAGAGATCATGTTACTAAGTTATTTGCAGTTAAACGGGATAAAAAAAAAAAGAGGCTAAAATTAATGGGTCACTGGGTATTTTCTTCTGAGAACTTAAGTACTTAACAGTAAGAAAAAAACAGTTTACAGCCAGGTGGCTTGAGGGGATATTTTGTTGAACACTGATTAAAAATAATTTCTTCTAAATGAGACCTGACCACAAAATGGGACCATTAACGAGCAGGGACATTCTCACCAGAAAGGAAACTACGCTTGATCAACTCCTGCACCGCCCACAAACCCCAGGTCTTTTTCTCTCTCTCTCACACACACTCTCTCTTTTTTTTTCTTTCCCCTTTTTCTCCTCTACCCTTTTCTTGTTCTTAATAGCAGGGTAAATAAGCAGCAAGTGATGCTGAAATGTTTTCGGCCAAAAACAGAGGCCAAACTCCTCTGAGAAAACATTTGGCCTCTGTGGTTTTGTAATATGTTCCAGAACACTGAGTTCACTGAAGAACATTGTGAAAAACTCCCATCGGCTGGAGTGATGCTGGGGAATGTTACTGTATCCCAACTTCCAATTGGTCCATTTCCTGCAGGCTTGTTAAAAAAAAAAAAATAGGGAAAAAAAAATAGTGCTATGTGGGAGTTAAAACAAGTTCTCATGGGAAAAATGAATGGCAAGAAATTCTAGCTTTAAAAGAAACAGCTAATCTGCTAGTTTGATTGTTCTTCAAAACTTACAATGAACCAATAATCCTAATTAAAAACACTTGGCCTAGTTCTCTAAAGCATCATAGCTTTTTCTATGCTTCGTTTGTACACACCATAGACTATTAGTTTTTTTCTAGTGCTCACTAACAAAGTGCTGACTTTGTTGGGATGGCTGAGCTAATTTCGTGAACTCAGTGTGAAACCTTAGCTAAACAAAATTGTGGTAATTTTCCTTAATTTGTAAAAGTGATTGGAGTGCAAACAAAATTTTCCTCTTGGGTCAATCCTATAATTTTCAATTAACTAAAACTAATCGGCAGGCGTGTACTGAACCTGCATTTTGTTTAAAGGGCTGGAAGGCACTTCTGAAGGTCAGGATGCATTAATTGTTTTTATTTTAGTTTCATTTAGTCTTTATTAAAAAGCCACATTTAAGTTCAGGCTGCCTTTAAAAGGAAAATGCAAATTGTGTGAGATAGGATTTCAGTCACAATAGCTTTTCTGTATCTACAGTAACTCCATAAAAGCTGCCTAAGTAAGAGAATTGTCCGTGGACTAGATCACCTTTGATTTTAGCATTGCTGTTTAGTATTACATAACTTTCATTTATTGAATAAAATATAACGTGTTTTAAACACTAACCTGAAAGGCATATATGGAAACGCTCTCCCTACTGGGACACCTTATTTCCACATTCAGCCATCTGCTTCTGGGCAGACAGGCTAAACTGTTGCTCTCCTTTTTACTGGAAAAGCTAATTAATGATGATCTGAAAAGCAAAACCAAAACAGGTCCACACCATTTTCACATTTAAGTCACAAAACGAAGTCCCCAGAAATGTCTTTTCAAAGTCAGCGGGGGTGGGTTTCTTCCCTTTCTTCTTCTACATGCATACTAGCCATTTCACCAGCCCAAGATGTAGTCACACTGGTGGCTTGACAACAAGCAGGACAGCACAACTTACTGTGAGTAAGAAAGTGAGAAGGGAAAGGATTCGTGGTCACACTGCCCAGAGCTCTGGCTGACACTCTCATGTGGTACACACTGGCAACTTGCACCAGCTGACAATCTGACCCTTTGCTTTTGCTTTTTCTTTTGTCCCAACACATTCAAACCCTAAATATCTTCCTTGATATGGTGCATTATTGTCCAATATATGAATTTTCCACACATTGTTGAAATCATAATACTCACAATAAATGCACACAGCCTCCACAAGTGCCTGCTGCTCAGCCAGCAAAGCGATATGTGAACACTTTAAGACCCAGTTTAAAGGAGCCCAGTACATAATCCCAACTGGGGGAGAGGGTATTAGTAAAAGACAACAAAGCTTTATAAGGCACCTTTGTTCAACTTTCTCAGTGTTAAGAAAAATCAAATGAGATCCTTGCTACCCAGCTGGAGCCCAGAAGTCTCTCGTCTGCCTCGAGTCCCTGTGTGTACTTTCACAGCTGGAGCAAAATATGTGCCCACTGTAATTCAGAATGCCTCATAACCACAAGTATTTATCATATATCTTATTCTTAAAATTCCAGGGGCAATCAAGAATGGGGAAAGGAACTGCACTGGATTGTGATGAACCACTGTTCAGGCAAATGGTTACAGAAATAGTCCCGTCTCCATATGTGAAACAACAAGCACATAAAAGGACAAGCACACAAAAACCTGGACCAAACCATTAATTCTTGTAGCACACATACCTTCCAAGGAATCAATGACACACATTCATTTTAAAAAGTTAGGCTGCTACTTGACTTATTTCCCATACCATTCTTATCACTGCTGAGAGTGGTTTAACATTGACAGCACCTGCAATGTCCTCATGTGGCTTTTTTCAATAATTCTTCAGACCAAACCACTGGACTTCATCATCTCAGTGTCAGATGCAACCCCAAAATATGCTGCAAGTCACTATGCAGCATCAGCTGGGGTGAAAGCTATTTAGCATCCCTGGAAGTCAGAGACAAGTATGTAGTGGTGAGATGGGCAGGTAAACAGGCTGCTGCTTTGAACACTTGCAACACTTGCCAGACAACATGAGATGGAGATATTTAGCAGAATGCTTCTTGGAAGGCAGGTTTGTGATTGTGCTAGTATGTCTGGCTCTTTATGCTTGTACTCTTCCTCTGTTTGTTTGAGTAGTGGAGTATCTGTTTCTCTCTTTCCTCCCCCTGCCTGGGTAAAGAGATGTCCCACTGCGAGGACAAACAAGCAAACAAAAATCCCACACTGGTATATTTTCAGATTCATCTCTATGGTCATCCATTTCTGAAATCCAACCTTAAATTGGTATCTCCCATGACATGCTCAGCCAAAATAATAAAATACAGTACCAGTTTTTAATGACAAAAACAGAAACCGGAGGAAGCATGATATATTGCCTGCCCTATTTCTCCACATTATATCTAGTACTAAAGCATCCTTACCTGTGTAAATGAATCTTCCAGGCGTTCCCTTGCAAAACTGCTTAGACTTGTAGGACAATGTGACTTCTACAACCCCTGGGATATGTCGGGGAGGCGTCTGTACACGAATAGCATGAGGAGTAATCAGCTGGAGGAAAACAGAGAAGGGAGTAGAAAGGGAAAAAAGCACTGTTAGATGCTGAACACTTCTTTAATAACACTTTCCTCTCAGATCACAGTAAACAATCTTTGAAACATGTAATTAACCTGTCAATGTTTGAATACAATCTGGATGTAACCCACACAAAAGCCAGTTACTACAATATTTACAAGCGTTCTGCTCCTCAGCCATAACAACATTATTTCTGTTTTCATACATGGCAGGCACTTGCTTCCTAGTACAAGCATTAGCCCTGGTTTAATGCAATAATTTTAGTTCACAGCAGCAGGATGCCTATGTTTACTCAGGTGAACAATGGGGTCATAGCAGTGTCCAACAAATCCAATTGATGATACACAGGTGTGTGAACATGGCACAGCTCAAGCCCAGGCTGAGATTCACTGTGCAGCCCAAGCCCAGGGCTTTTAAATGCACTGGTCCCCAGCTGGCATCCATACCCTTGAAAAGCACCACATGCTGCTGAGTTTTCTATTCATTTTCTGGAGGTATAACGGATTACTGCAGAAATGCAAATCTGGCTTCTGAAGGATGGTGGATCTTTCCTTACAAATGATCAGAGCACTCGAGAGATATATCAAATATAATCATCTAACCAACACTTCCAGTCTGCCTTCGTTGCAATGACTGACACACATCTGATGTGAATTTACATATTAAGAAGTAGACAAACTTAACTTTCTTAGTATTAGGGCTGGAAATCCTGATCATCTTAACATATAAGGTTGGGGTGGGACAGTGCTGCACTTTCCAGGCTCTAGACCATTTTTGCTCTGTCAGGATTCTGGACTGGATTTAAAACATAGTCCCTGAAATTGATATAAGAACCATCTAGGAGTTTTTTTAATTCATGGCAGGTTAGCTCAAACCTCTGCTGCACTCAGAAACTACAGCATTGTACTCCCCATCACTGAAAAGTCCTCACTCATTATGCTGCCTCAGACAAGAATAGGGAAGAGGGGTATGGAGAAAAGCTGCCATGATAGTGTCCAGCAATAAGGATACAGCTCTGGCACACGGAGGAGCGTTCTCCAACTGACTGTGGCACACTAACACATTTCCAGAGAGGCAAACAAGACCAAGACCATAACCAGCCTTGACAGTGAGCAAAGCCATGGGCACCCTGTGCAGACAGTAAACTGCCCTGTGCTGTTGTTTGAATCATTTCAATATGCCTTTTTTTCCCCTTAATAAATAGCTAACTTTATTTTTATTTTTACTAGGAACCAATTATGTCAAAATCATAGCAAATTCTTACCAAAATTTCAGATTTTTAACCAGTTCTCAGTTTAGGGCATAGGACTAAAAAAGCACAGGAGAGTAGTAGCTGTCTGAGAGCCATCTGTGTTACTGAGGGAAATGTCATACACAGTAGGAAGTTCTCCATACATAAAATAAGAAAATTAAAATTGCACCAAGTTGAAGATTAAAACCAAAACTGTCACCATCAAATGCTCCAAAAGTTATTCAGATCCACAGAAGTCATAAGTCATATGGCATTTCAGAAATGATCATGTAGGAATTGATGCCTCCTCGTTTGTGAGCTCCAAAGAACATGTTTTGAGGCACTGCTTTGAAATCATGTGATTTAGAAACTTACTTATTTTTAAAAGAAACCTGTCTTTTTTTTCTGAATTACTCACTCGATCAACTGGGTAAAAAGCAAAACAAAATTAAAAAAAATAACCAAAATACCAACAACCAAACGTCCACAATTGCTTTTACTTTAATTGAATTATCTTACAGTTGGGTTGACTGAGCTTAAAAGTCATGGCAAACTCTCTATATGCCCTCAATAGTAAGGAGGCAGAAAGCACTGCCAAATAGCAATTTATTTCCAGTGCTTTAGACACCTCTCATGTTGGGATGAGCTGCTCGCTAGAAGCATCTAGCTTTCTCCAATGACCCCAGATGACAAGTTCAGACTAGATGCTTAACTGCAGGCAGCCAAACATAGCTGAGATAAATCCCCTCCATAAGTGGTTCTAGTTAACTGGGTGAACTAGCAAGATGGGAAAAGTTTCATGACATTTCTAGAGGGAAAGTATTTGTAAAAACAGCCAAGGATTTCAATAGCAAAGGTTAACATGTTAGTCTTACTACATCAGAATGTGCCTTGTTCCCCTCACCCCCATTCTAGCGTGAGCTACACAGGCAGCTTCTGGTTGTATCTTTGAATTTCCCAGCATTTACTGGTCTGTCACCACTTTAATGTTCTTTAAACATAATTTGTGGCATTTTCCAATACTCATCTTCCCTGGTTCCCAAGAAATGTCTGACCTATTTATGGTCCATTGTTACAGAGAGCTGGGGAGAGTTAAGCAAGTTTCCTGGTTTGTTCTCCACAAACTGTTTGGTTTTCCTTTGTGCGCTGAAGTAAATAAGTTTAACTGCGTTTAAAACCACAAATATACAATAATGTCGCCCACACATTCCCAAAAGATGAACATTATGTCTGAAGTCCTATGGTTGAGGATGCTCAGGATGTATTTTACCCCTCTCTTTTCTAGAACTAAAACTTGGGAGACATACCAGAAGAATACACATGCCTTTTACTTTTGCTTTTTCTCCTTAGCATCCGGCACTGGCCACTGTCGGTGATAGAGTGCTGAGCTAGAAGAACCTCTGGGTCAGCCTTCAGTTCTCATGCACACAAAAAGGAACTGGCTAGCTCAGTTACATAGCAGTAGTCCCCTATATTGCTGTCACATCAAGAAATCGTCTTTAACAGAAAATGTCCTCTTGCACATCAAAACCTGCCTTCAGAAGCCCACCTTTGGTCTTGAAATCTGATTCCCCAGTGCTGCCAGGATCTGTGCTGTGGAGCAGGACCAGCTCTCCCTGTTTTGCAATTTGAATGACCCAATGGATACTACACAAGTCCGGGTACTCCATGCCCACCTATGTCAAATCTGCCCCCAACTTTGATAACTCCAGGATTATGGGATATTCCCTGGCTACATTGTCAACCTGCAGCCTGACCTTGGGGATCTACTCCACCATGTTTTCTCTTCTCACGTTGACATAGCCTGTACCTTATTCAAGGCAGTCTGTCCCATATTTGCATGTAAATCAACTGGAAGAGGTGAGGTATTAGCATCAAGGAATATTAAAAGTAAAGACAACATTCCTGGAAGGCTCTGAGACCCAAACAATTGGAGACTGATAGTTGTGGGGAAGCATCATGACATGTTCACCCTGTTGCTTTTATAGACAGCTGTCATTGCCACTACCAACCCAAGATGTTCTGACCTCAGGTGGGAACTTTTGGTGCATTAACAGCAATCAAAACAATTGTAGCAATGACATGCCAAGAACTAAGAACTTATAAATAGGAGCTGACACACATTTCTGACTGCATTTTAAAAATGTAAATCTTGAGCAAGGCATTAACCTGTGATTTGGACACAAACCCACTGGCCAAAAAATCCCAGATGCAACTTCCTCTTCCATTCCAACTTTTGGCAAATTAAGATCTGGAGCTGGACATAGAACTAGTAACTGGACCCTTTCTCCCAGGGATTTTCAAGCAAATTGGTCTGATACTTGGCGATTGCATTAGCTGTTTGATATAAACTCTTACAGGACAGTTGGGGCATGCTGTGAATTGCATTAAAACCTGAGTTAGAGATCTTCACAATGGAGGGAGGTGCACGTCCTTCAAAATCCAAAACACATTTGAGTGCGTAAAACAAGCCTCTTCCTGTGGTTTGCTAATATATTCTAGACATTCTTGTATGATACAGCATCATTTCACACTCCTCAGAGTGCCAGGTTACTTTCCTTTTTTAAAAGTGACATTTTATAAGGAGATGTCATTAATCTGAGTCACTAGTTTATTTTTGCTTGCTTGAGCTCTGGTTTGTGGTTAGGGAAACGGTGACAGTCATAAATTTAACTTGGACTCTGTGTGAAGAGGACCTAGGACAGGAATGAAGAAATGAAGAAACCCACCAACTGAAGGCAATGACAGTTTTCAGTGAGAACAGGACCCATACAGTACCTGTATTTTAAAACATGACCAATGACTTCACATGCCTCAATTCTGGGGATCTGGATGCTGCTTAATAAGCCTTGGGTTTTTTAAAAATGAGTCAGACCTCCAAAATAAGAATGCAAAAACAGAGACTTCCAAAATCAATAACAAACATAAAAAGCAAAATAAAAAACTGTGTTACAGAATTTGATTCAGCAGCATAAAATAAACAAAATAACCCCCAAAACCAACAAAACCCCACCAACCAAAAAAATCATCTTCTGGTTTTGTGCTGTACAAAGGTAAAAAAATGATGTTTCAGTGCTTCATCTTTTCTTAGTATAAAAGAAAAAGAAGTTGTTTCCAGCTGACTCTGTACAGCTGGAGGAATGTTCTTGGCAGGAAAATGTTTGAAGAAATAGTTCATTTTAAGCAAATATCATGGAATATTTATAAGAAACTAATTTTGTCTTCACAATCATGTATTTGCCCTGAAACTTGACTCTTGGAGTTTCAGCCCCCCAATAAGTGAGACAAACAACAGGGGATTTTTATCTTCATCTCCAATTTGGACCATTAGCAACAATGCACAGACGCAGAACACTAGGTAAAAACCTGCAAATAACAACTCTCTGTGTCTGTGGACTGGACAAACAGACAGGCAGAGCCTATCTGGCAAACAGACTATTTGCTGGGAGTGGCCTGTCCAGATTGAGCATGCGCACACGATATACCAATGCCATTTGTTGGTCAGTTATGAAAGTCCCTTGGAAAAAAGGCATTAGATGGCCCATTTTCCTGTACTCTAAAAATATTGAGGGCTCTCAAAGTCATTTTTATAAAGTAATATGGGAGTTAAGGATTAATTGAACTTACTGGCTTAGGGTATCTGCATTTCTTCACAAAATTAATGTGACAAATTAAGTTTTTATTTAGTTCTCCCTGGCTGAGAAAGGTTGCAATTATGTTAGAGTGTTTACAGCTAAAATATATATTTGAATAATAAATATGTGTTTCAGAAACCATTTTAAACCTCCTTTTTTTAACACAGTCAACTCCATTTCAAGCATATAAATATTTCAATTACAAAACTTGAATACATGTAAAATAAATTAAAAATATATTATTTACATTTCAAATTATTTATAACATTCGCTGCTTGACAGCAACAAACTCACCCTTAAAATGAATATTTTTTTGGCTTTAAACTTTGCTTCTGAACCATGGTAGGATTTATATTTTTAAGTATCCATGCATCTTGGGTATTTACATGGATTTCACTGCAACAAAGTCTGAGTAATATAAAAACTTTATGATAATTATCTTCACAGCACCTTTCCAAAGAAGGTGACTAATCTTATTACTATGTCAGAGAAAGGGAATTGAACTTTAAGCAGATTATGTGATTTGCCCAAGGTCCCATGCAAAGCCTCTGGCAAAATGATGCTTAATTTAAATATTAGACTTCATCCCCCAAACCACCTGCAATTATAACTGAAAGTGAAGCTAGAAAAATCCATGTGGAAACACTGCAAGATTCACTCTTTTTCTTTAGCTTTCCTGCAGCTTAGTTAAAATCATGTTGCGTTTGGATCCATGAAACAACAGGATGAACTTGAGAATTCTTCTTGAATTCAATGACAAAATAACCTGGCCAGGTTCACTCAAAACTGGGCCTGACTGGCTACTCAAGATGAAGCTGCCTCAGGTTTGAAATGGTACTGAAATTCAGATCAGCAGTTCAAGTCTACACCCTACTAAAGGAAAACAGAAATATTCTTCCTGGGGACTGAAAATGCACCAAACATTTTTAGAAGTGGAAAGGCAAATGAAAGAACTCATTTTGTACTTCATAGGTGGCTAGTATGTGCAATCTGAATTATTTATAGATCACTATTATTTAGGGATCACTCAGACAGCTCATGCATTTTTGCACGTTTGTCTGCTTCTTTTCGAAAGATTTTTTTTTCCCCCCATAGGATTTTCTATTTCTCTCATAGGTTATGAAACTGAGAAGCAATTCTGTAAGTGAAAGATAGTGAAACAGCTCTCACCCAAAGCCGACTTGCAACTGTGAACGTTACAGCATTCACAACAAACAGACTGGCTTTGGGTTGGACCCCCTCTAACACTATTCATTTTATGACAAGGCCTTGCAACCACCAGCAACATTTTGACCACCACTCACTCTCCTGAGATTAGAAATTGCCAATTAATGGCCTCCACTGATAAATAGAATAAAAATTTATAATGAAAGATCCAAGTCTGCAGTATCAAAATCAGAGCATTTTCCTCCCAGCCTCTTCACTTTTCCCTGTTAAATGTCTGTAGCCATAATGGCTTTAATCCTAACACACAAAATGCTTACACTGGACCCAGGGGGCACTTTCATGATCACATAAGGGCTTCAGAATAGGGCTCATTTAATATATCTCCTTTTCCGGAATGCCCTTTCATCCACACTTGTTCTCAAGTGGAAGGATGAGAAAGGGAGAGGGAGAAAGAGAGGGAGGGGGGAGAAAGAGAGAACAGTGAAGCCCACGAAGGATGTTAAGAGAATACTCTTCATATGGAAAAAATGCTGCCATATGTGCAATGGAATCAGTAGGGGGAATGTGCTGGATATGAATTAATATAGATTGTTGATTTAATATTTACAGGATATAATATAAAGCATCAGATGATCCTCATGTAAGGTAAGCATTGTACAGCTACTTCAGAGATACTATTTTGTCTGTTAGTGTGTTTGAGTATTGAAATAATGAAAATAACAATTTGTTATAAAACCTCAAAAATACTTTTGGAAAGCCATAAATGTAAAACATGAACCTTTCCCTGGAGCTGCCTTCCTGTGCCAGTGAAGCCAGTGGGAACTCTGCCCTGACTTCTATGGCCCTGAACACTGGAAGTGGCTGTTCAGATGCTGCTTTCTACAGGCTTTTGGGGAATATCAGACTCCACATTTATTTATGTGTCTGGAGAAGAAAGGATTTAAGAAACTGGGAGGAAGAGGTACCGCAAAAAATGGCTAAGAATCAAAAAAGGGGACACTGTGAAACTAGAGGACCCCACGAGGTACGATGAACCTGTACTTTCCACTGTGGATACAACACTGTGTATTCGGTTGCTATTATGAAAATGATGCTTACACCAAGCACCTGCACTTTAAGGATATGCTATTTATAAGCACTGAATTTCTGCAATCTCCACCTCACTGAGGTGCAGCTACAAGCAGCCAGTTTCCCTGGAAAGCAGGATCACCTAAACGTTTGTTTCCTGTGGGCCCTTAGCTATTGTGCTAAATGCAGAATTATTCACACAGGCATTTATCCTTCCCGTTTCTTGGAATAAAAGACACTGAACTAAATTCAGGGGCAGCGAGAGGAGATGCAAATCCCCTGGCTTATAATGGATTTCTGCCACAGGTAAATTTGACTAATTATTTTCATAAAACTGAATGAGGAAAGGATTCACATCTCAACATTTGCTGCTGATTTAGCATGTGGCATAAAAAAAGGACAGGCTAGCTGTAAGCTAGACAAAGCTATTAGACATTACCGTTCAGACAACACCTACCTCACTCCAAACCAGCATGGTGCCGAATATGACCTGTAACCCATCAAAGAAATTGTCTCCTATGATGATGACAGTGGCACCTCCTGTAGTCCATCCTTCACTTGGACTGATGGCTTTGATACATGGTGTAGCTGCTTTTCAACACACATGAAAAAGAGAAGTATTCTGCTGTTAGAACCAGATTTTAATGACAGAAGGCTAGAGAAAAAATAAAATAAAAGGAGCTTTCATTCCCCCCCCTTACTAACACAAAGATTTCAGCAATCACGTTCTTTCTAGTACACATGCATGACCTCAAACTCTATCTTTGGAAGTATTTTCTCTCAATTAATTTCTGTTTGGTTTTGTTATCTGCATTGAAAAAATTAACTTTTTTAAAGCCCAGATTTACAAAAAAAAATAAAAAAATCACAGCATGATGGGCAGAAACCAACTGGAAATCAGGACAAATCCCTATTTTTATTCTGCATGAAAAGTGCAATTCCTGAGTTAAATCAGTCTTCAGTGAGCTTGCTTTGTTATCCATCATAACCTAAATTCATCATTCAAATCCCATAAATATTATGGAAAATATTGACTAAATAAAAAAGTGTGTAACCGTCAGGAATTCTTTAACTGTTCTGCAATCAGATCCAGGTTGTTTTACTACTAAACCACCCTGCTCTGCTTAATGCTTTGGCTACGACAAACCCAAACCAAATCCCACAACCTTGCCATTGAGTGATTCCAATTATGTTGCATCAACCAGACAGTTAAGAAGCAGGTGCCATGATCACAGAGTCTGTACCCACTTTTACTAGTCACTTTCTTGGTACTACATGTACTAAATTCTTCCCAAGGGGATGCTGAAAACTCAAGACCTGTTTCAAGTCGTAAGCTCAAATCTTGGTGTAAGATCTTCTGGTATAAGACTATCTAAGCAGAAGCACGCTTGACTTCACATATTGATGGGATAGGGCAACAAAAACATCCACATATTGATTGTCCTCCTCTGCAGTACTGGGGTACATCAGAATTTAACTGTGGTGAAGCAATGGGAATAACATTACTATAAACTGACCAAGACAAAAATCCCTTCATACTCTCAGCTGTAGAGTTTCAGGGTAGTCATACAGATCAATGTAAAGACGCAACTCCATCCCAAGTGCCACCAAGTTCTCTGTGCTAATACAGTATGAGGTATAAATATGACACCACTGCCATTAGATAACATTTTAAGTAAAGCAGGTACTTCAACAATTTCATTGGCCATGAAAAAAGATTCTTTCAGGAAGGGCAAAACTCTCCCAGTAAATCTCAGTGCTGGAAAGAAAGATTTTTTTTGGTATGAACCGAGAGAAGAGGCTGCCTCCACTGAAAACACAAGAAGGGCTGACATTGCCCACACTGATTCTGCAATGTCAATCAGCAGGAGTTCATTAACTGCATATGTGTACCTGCATATATACCTCTTTCTTTGGGGTTGCTGGCATGGGCTGTGAACTGTGAATTGCCACTTGGTTGAAAGGCTGGTTGAGCTGTTACTTTGGTTTGTAACTTCGAGTGTTTGATGATGTACTCAAGGGAGAACACTTCATCAGGTAAGGATTTACCAGGAGGAGAGGGGTGTGAAAGCCACCTACATTAACACCATCCAGGACAACACCCTTGCACCTGTGAATTACTTAATGGTATCCCTGCCCTATATTCTTCTAATTGTAAATTAATTTACTTTTAACAGTAAAATAATTCACTCACAGAAGCCTTTAAAATGCTCCAGACATAAAGTGCTAAAGAGACCCTGTGAGTATTTTGTGACCTTATGGTGGGTTGGAACCAATTGCAAGAGTGGTGAGGCTGGTGAGAAGCTCCTTCCTCCCAGCCTCTGGGCAGGGTGGGTGTGGAGCTGGGAAGCAGGAGGGAGCTGGAAAGGGAGCTGTTGATTCATCCTTAGCAGTGAGTGTTTCTGTAGGCACTGCTACAGACTCTCACTACCAGTGATGGAAGGCATGCATGAGGAGCAAACACACCCTGTCCCTACCTACTGAAGGTTGCAAGTGTCAGGCACAAACTTTTCCACTACTTAAGCTGATGGGGATGCCAGCTCCAGTGAAAAACACAAACACACATAGGCAGAAAAAAAATCATTACCCTACTCCAAACTTGGCAGAGCACAGGCATTAACTTCTACATGAGCTAACAAAAGAAACATCCTAACATTACCATCATGAAAATGTAGCGCACACACAGAAGTAACTTCAATATGTTTAGTTTGGATTCAAGTTACTTGTATAAAACTGTGCATAAAAACCATTGCAAAGTCCAAAACCAAATGCTTTCCTTTCAGGCGAGCCCATAGCAAGGGATTTACAGTGAAAGCAGCTTTTCAAAATGCCATCCAGCCATTTCACAGAATCAAGCTTTTTCACAAATAAAAATTAAAATCACTTCCAAATTACACCCTTTCCAGTATTTCCAGTTGATTGTGGACACACACCCCCCACAATAAAACCTGAAGATAATCAGTTTCCCATGTGTCAGAGAACGAGCTACTTTTCTCAAAGACTACAAGCAACTTTTTTTTTTTCCCAAATACCAGTGAATAAAAACTGTTTGAGACTATAAGCCATTAACAGAAAACATATGCAGGTTTCACCGAAAGGGTTGTCAAGCATTGGAACAGGCTGCCCAGGGAAGTGGTTGAGTCACCATCCCTGGAGATATTTAAAAGACATGTAGATGTGGCACTCAGGGACATGGTTTATTGGTAGGTTTGGCAGTGCTGGGTTAATGGTTGGACTTGATCTTAAAGGTCTCTTCCAACCTAAGTGATTCTATGATTCAAAATTATAAATTCAATTAACTTCAACAATGAATGCAAGATACTGTTCTGCAGTTACAGGTCCCCAGTAAAGAGTAAGCTATTATCTCCTATTATGATGTTCTTTGCAGCACCTACATTGCACTCAGGGGCGCAAGGTGCTGCGCTGTCTGTGCTGCTTCACGTGTTCTATACATGTGTGTGCTCAGTATCAAATAATGCCAAGTCCCATGGCAGCCAGGGGGACTTTGAGCAGAAACTCAGGTCCTTCTGACCTGAAGTCAGGTCCTTCTGAACTGTGGCTGTTCACTGGGACACTCTTGCCCACAAAATCAATGTAACCACCCACATGTGTAATGTTATACATTAATTTTACCAAGGAATTAATTTAATAAATTAATTTTGTTAATTAAATATGTAGCTATTGTGCTGAATCAGTGCCTCACCAAAACTCCTGACATACCTGAGGCCAAAAAGCCAGGACTTGGTGGCTTAATAAGCAGTGCAGGTTGGTATCCTTTGCAGGCACTGAGAAGCAGCATAAGTGCTGTGCATTCCAAAAAGATTTCAGGGCATTATTTTCCCTTGTAAACAGTCACAAAGACCAGTGGACTTCCCAGCTTTCCCCACACAACTTAGTTTAAAATGCAAGTGTCTGTAAAGACTGGAAGGGCTGCAGGGCAGTGCTGCCCCACAAGGGAGGCTACACTGAAGGCTGCATCCCAAGGAAGCCCAAAGAGACGTACTGAGGGAGGCATCCAGACTGCTACCTGTTTTTGAAGGCACAAAAGCATGTTTATATAATGACATGTTTGCAACTGCCAGTGTCGTTTGGGACTTTGGTCTTACTAAAACCTCGTCCTTCCCAGGCACTTTCCTTGGAGCACAAGGAAGAAGCGTGGAAGAATTGGGTCCCATTTGCCAGCATCACCACAGGTAACACTTGGAGGAGAGCAAGGCAATGACCTCAGCTCTATTTATGCCCCTGGTACAAATGTCTGGCCAGCTCAGGCCCTCAGCTCTTCATACTTCTTCTGTTAATCATTTGGCAAGTTTCAAAGTGCTGTCTGGAAGGTGTTTACTTCTGTGCAACCCTAGAAAAACAGAGCTAGGCAGAATAACCTTTTCACTGAAGACCTTGATTTTTCTACATTTTGTTTTGGTCACAAGAGAAACAAAAATACACCGCATTTTTCTGCAGAATGCAAAGTTCCAGAATTTTTATCTGGAATTAACTATAACATTAATATTTCCAAGAAAAACAAAATATTTTGTTTGAAAATATTTTCATTGCACATGCTCTTCTGTGACACCAGAGCATCATTTCTAAAATGGTGTTTTCAAAGCAAATAGAAAAAAAGTTACGTAAAATCTAAGTTTTTCTGTAGAAAAAGAGATTTTAGCTGAAGTATGAATCTTCACTGACAAAAAAATGCGGTGAAGGACTCTAGACCAGTTGCAATAAAGGCAATGAAGTGTACATGATTGATAACATGAACAGACTTTAAGTCCAGAGAAGAATTATAATAAGAAAAAAGAATAATTATACACTCTTACGCATACGAATATTTTCATTTCTGTTAATGAACTGCTGGCAGCCAACTACAACCAGAACCAAAATGGTTTGGTAGCCTAATGGTCAGCTCATTGGCACGACAGCATTACATTTGCTGCATCTTTTCAGAGCAGTCATTGGACTGAGGGAAAACTAAATATTACCCCTAGAACTGCAGGCATGGACCTTGCAGCTCCTTGCTGAAGGTGATGTGGCTACATCCTCAACCTGCTGAAATGGCCTAATGGTTATGAGTTGTAATGAGCTGTTCTCCTTCTTTGCATAATATCAAGGCAAATCAGTGTTAACATCTGACATGTTTCATTGCTCTGTTCCTGTGGTTTGAGTTAACAGATGTTAGAGAGAGGCACTAGAACCCCAAATTTATCAAGGCCAATAGGAATTTTGCTTTCAAAGCTAAGGTCTCTATCAATAAATTTTAAGGATTTATGAGCAAAACCATTAATGACTTTCAAGGGAAACAATGTTCTTTGAAATCTTCATCTTTTCTCAGGATACACGTTGTTAAAATCTGATCACCCTCGATACAAAGGATGGTAGGTACAAACTTCAGCACATGGGTAGCAAAAAGGTAAAGTTTTTGCTTGTGTGCTGTGCGTGCCAGTGTGTTCCTGTGTTCCGTACTCCCCTAGCTACTGATATAGAGGGGATTTTTCTTCCTTCAAACTGTGACAATAAAATGATTACCCCGCCACAGTTTAGCATAATGGTTCAGAAATGCTCGTGGCATATTGCAGAGTTAAAGTGGAAATTATTAGGTAGCTCTTCTTTGTTATAATAATGATCACTCCACAAATAAAAGCTCTTCTCCCAAAGGTACTGCAAGGCACAAAATGCTAATTCTGAAGATTATGTGTGCGCTTTTATTAAATATTACTATGCCCTGTCTGTTTGAGGGCTTCAGTGCTCTGATTGTTTTATGAGTGCCATGTTAATGTCAGCCCCATCTTGCTAGCAGCAGGCACACATTTTAGCTTTTGTATGAGAGTTGATCAAAGGCCACGTGCTGAGGGAATTGCTGAGAAAACACGGACAAGAGATAAAAATCTAACAGATTAATTGGTTTAAATTTCATTTCAGGGCGTTGAACTTTGGCTCAGGACACTAGTACTACACTACCAGTCAGGGCCTAATTACCACATTTCCAATATGCCTCTGAACAATGCTTGGAAGGGAGAATAACAGTACTAATAATACTAATAACAATAACAATAATAATAAAGCAACAGCAAATATCTCCTCATAGCTTCTTGTACATGTTTAACAGCTAACTCTGTGCACAGGCAATTGCACTAGGAAATCCCTCTCCCCCACATCACCATCCATCTGCCTCCTGAGCATTTCTGTTTGCCTCAAATAGCACCTGAAGACATAAGAAATAGCAGATGCCCTCGGGAGCATCGAACATATGAATTTACAGAATCAATGAGCTACTGATTCAAGTCCCTCACAAACACACACTAGACATCTCATATTCTTAATTAGGGACCTGCATTTATAAACAGAGATAGCATTTTATCCTCCAACAGAAATGATCTATTCCACTGACAAAAAACAGAGGCCAGAGGAAAAACAACATATTTACCAGAAAGTTTATGGGTGGCCTTGGCATAAGGGTTAATTGAGCTTAGAGGTAAACGTTCACTGAGGTGAATTAGTGGGATGCACAGCTATCAGCAGGGCTCTGGGACTGCTCTTATTTAGCTTCTGAAACGTATTTGCTCTATGATTAATATCCAGTTTGTGCTGGTGACTGTAAGAATGACCTCGCCTGCAGTTTTTATCATGAAGTGTGGTTTCATCCTCCATTATTCCATAGATGAGGCTCAGACAACAGTTGCTGCATCACAACAGGAGTTTAAATGATGGGGTACATGCTTTAATTTTTCTTCTCTTTAAGGGCATTGTGACATGCATGGATTGTTGCATAAAGGCAGTTAAAACTGGGAGCTCAGAGGAGCAGGGGATTTATGTCTCACCTTAGAAGAAGTACTGAAAATCTCTAGAATTTAACTTAATTTTCTTTTTTTTTTTCTTGGGTAAAAACTAATTCCAGGCTAAATATATAAATGAGCCACAGATTAACCCACAGCTTATGGGGCTGATCTTGCAACCTGTTAAATGCTTTCGCCAAACTACCAATTTCCAGAATATCAAGACAAATCAGTGTTAAGCACTCAAAACCATGACTTATTGAAGATGTGATTCAACAAACCACTTCGGTAAGTGCTTAAAAACCCATCTGAAGAAGTTGCAGAAGGAACTAGATTTTTAAAGATATTTGGGCAGGGCAGGCCAGTGCACAACGCTGCCAAGAGCTATTTAGTGTATATGGAACTGGGGTTTCCCATTCCAAAAATACACTTTGGTTACATACAGACCACCCTGTGCAGTGCTGAGCTCATTCAACCTGACACAAGAACTGGCAGCAGCAAAACCAGCATACTAATGTTGATATGCCAGTTTCAGGCACTGAGCTGCTATATCTGCTCAGTGTAGAGTCAAACGTAGCAACAACTCAATGCTAACCCTAGGATTTCTACAGCATGTTTATATCATCCGGTGTAGATCTTCCCTCAGGTACCTCATAGCTATTGAAATCACATAGAGTTTATGGCTGAAGAAGACAGTGCCCAGGAATGGACTGCTCCTCAATTCCTTTCCCACAGAACTCTAGAGCCAAAGGTGTGCAGCACTTGCTGGTATGCTCAAGGCCTTTTTGATCACCATTTTAAGTTTGGCAAGGTATGTTTCTCCTTAAAGGGTGAGAAAAATATTGTTTCTTCCCTTCTTGAATTACAGATTTAGAGATGTTATACAGGGAGGAAGGGTTATTTCATTCATTATTTGTTCCACATTAAGCACCTTTAAAGACTGATTTTTGTCATGGGGGAGAGTGAATTTTTTCAGAACTGAAAATTATCATTTTTCCCAAATTTGCCAGTTTGAGTGAATAAATCAAATATCCAAGGGTTTGGGTTTTTTTTTCCCTAAAATAATATTCTCATTCCCAAGAAGCAGCAATTGTTATCATTTGCTCACCTACTTTGAGTGTGCTGAAAGGGTGAACCCAAACATGTTGTGTCCCCTTGCAATGACACCATTCCCAGTCTAGTGTGTGGAAGCATTGCCGGAGCCTTATCCAGCACAAGCAACTGAAAGCAACTGCAGTTTCTGAAACCAGCCTAGATGGGAAAAGTCCACAAGACCAGCTTAAAGAGTTAGTCACAGACACTTCAGGGAAAGGGAATGTGGCAGAGTTTTTACACATTGTACTGGAGCATTAAATCTTTACTCTTAAGCTAAACAATGCATTTGCTGTTTATCTTAGCAAAGTGATGATCTTCCTGCTTTCCTTTTTCATATCACAGCCTGCACTCTCTCCTATTCTCTCCTGACAATAAGCAGCTGCTGTGCAGGAAACAGGGTAACAGAGGTTTCCCTCTCAAGGAGATAACTCATGCAGTTTTATGCAACACAGGCATGAGGATGTGATGCCCCACTCCCCCTTCCCAGCTCTCTCCTTTACAGCATCTTGATATTTGGGACTTATCATTTGTGAGCTTTAAATATTACAGCACCCCTCCAAAAATGGCAACCTCCTCCTGGGTTCTTCATGACATCTGCACTGGGTGAAATCACTGAACCAAAAATATACATGCCGTGCAATCCCTCCAGGTTGGGGGAAGGGAGGGAAGGTTGCCTTTGTTTCTGTGTTCAAGTAGTGAAATTAAAGGTATTGGCTGTGGTTTTCTGCCTAACATTTTAGATGCTCAGTTCCCATTAATGAGAATTGAAAATGCAAATTATTTGGGATAATATTCCACTTAGAATCAATACTTAATCCAGTGTTTCTCTTTTAGCCTTGCTGATGCCTCAGCTAGCAAAGTTACGTTTCATGGAGTCCTCTGTATTTCTCTTCCCTTAATGATTTCCAAAGCTCTCAGTTGTTGATCACTGTCTGAAAAAATGATTGCATGGAAAAAGAAGGCAATCCAGAATAATGAGAAATGTGTTACAAAAAAATAATCTGCTGTGTATTTTACTTAAAACATTTCCATAAACCCAACAATTTAATTACCTGTGTATGACTGCAAGAAATGCATTTTCACTCATTCTTTTAAACCCTTTCGCATCACAGAAGAAGTTGTGGGGGGTTTGGGCTTGTTTGCTTTTTTTCCTTTAGGAGGCACCTCCTGCTTTCCAAAAATTAATAAAACAGTAAGAGCCCTCAGTATCTCACGGCAAGCTGGTAAAAGTTGACCTCCAAAAGAAATCTGTCATGTTCGTTTGGCAAATAATAAATTACTTAAGAAAAATGCAATGTTGCAAAAACACTTAAAAATTTGGTTTATTTCACTATATTAGGTCAGCCAAAACAATACATATATAAGTAATATATATTATTATTGAAAAAATATATACATACTTTGTATATTTTTTTACTTTTTCAAGAAGTCTAACAATTTTAGTGTGATTTTTTTTACATATGTTCTGGCATTTTATTTCAAGGAAATTTATAGCAGGTTTTAAGCTATAATTTTTACATTCATTATTTCTGCCCCAAGTTGGAAGATTTTCATTTTGAGTCAGACATAAAGAAACTGTTGTGGGTGCCTCAGACAAACATAGGACTCTGCCTAAACCAATGCTCAGCACTAAAACTCTGCTCCAGCATTGATGCAGTCTCTGTTATCTCAAAGCAATTTGGTTGCACACAGGATATATACACATTGGGTCAGGAGGAGAAACAGCACATCCAAGAACATCACAATAAGGTGGCAGTGCTTCCAGCTCCGCAGCTGGGGACAAGTTTGCTTGGACCCAAGCACCAGATCAGTGACTGTTGCAGCACGCCCTCCTCCCTCAGGGATACACAGGCACATTTTGACCCCAAGAAAGACAACTGCTTTACTTTGGACCCCTAGATTATGGCACCTCAATCTCTTCACTCCTTCCTCCACCCCATGGGGCCGCTTGCAAAGGCACAGGAAGAGTGTTCCTGAAAGATGGGAAGCCAAAGGCAGTGGCATGCAGGGGACTGCGGTGTGGTATACACATGGGATTGCACTGGTTTATCTGAACGTGGGGTTTAAAAGTTTTTTTAGTAAAACAAAAAAATCTTATATGCTTCCCACATTTCAATTTCAATGGCTTCCTACTGATTTAACTTCCGCTGATGAAGTTATAGAGCCAGCTAAGCCAATATGACTATTTTAAAAACAATAAGCAGGTCCAGAAAGGAGACTGCATCTGTTTAAGTGCACTGAAGTTTAAAAATAGTCACACTGATGCAATTTCTGTGTGAGGATGAAGACAACCTTGCGAATGGAAGCCCAAAATGTGTAATATAAATCAACCCTAAAAATTTGTCAAAACAAACATCTCTGCCTAGCTTGCATACCCCAAAAGCTACTTACTTTAACTTATTGGTCCTTCAGTGCTGCTAACCAAGATCCTGAACTAGTAAAGCATTTCATAGGATGGAACAAGTCATTTGCTTAATGTTAACACTGGTTTACTGTTCTGCTGAATCCCAACCTATCAGAAGGGCAGTGGGTTCTCTTTTTAAATTCATGCTTTTTTTCACTGTCACCCTGGTCTCATTTTCTATCTTTCATTTTCTATCAGTGCCTTAAAACTGTAAATACAGCAATTTTCTCTAGAATCAGAGCATAAGACTGGATAAAAGCTCCTAAAGCACAGCATCCCATCCCTGCAAAGTGTGAAAAACTGAGCATCTGGAGCACAAGAGCAGCCAGTCCTCTTGTTCAGATGTATGCTGGTATGTTATAGCCAAACTGGCCGGGTTTGGCCAATGATATATATAGGTACTGTATCTAAACAGTACAGTATCTATGCACCTAGTTCAAACTCAATCTAAATTCTCACTCCCCCAAACTAAACATCAGTATCAATTACAGTTTTATGTAATCTTGCACTATCACAAAGAAAAAAAACAGAACCCTACTTCTCCTGAATCAGTTAAAACCTCCACTATATTATATATATATCATATAGCGCAACAATCAGACGTTTGCTGATATGGATTCTACAGCAAACAAAGAATTTATTTTATCCTTACAAAAGCAAGAGCCCCAACCAAAATTAATTTTTAGCTGCAGTCTCTTTGTTCAGCAGAATTCAGAAAGTCTGCCCACAACAGAGAGCTCGCAGTAACCATCTTTCAGAAGCAGAAAAACCAGCATGGAAACACAAAGCAGTTGTGGCAGGGACAGGGAGTCACTGTAATCCAGTTTCTTCAAGGGAAATTCAAGTACCCTAAGAGTTCTTATTCCTCATCTGATTTCTCTCACAAATCACAAGCTGCTCTCTAATGCAATTTTCTGGAGTCTGAGAATCATAAAGTCAAATACAAACAAGTCTAGTGGAAAATGTGTGGCGCTAATCTTGGCCTCCGTTGTATTTTTAACAGGCGCTGAATTTGTGCGCCGGATTATCCAGATGGCCATACAGGAATCATCCTGATAGGATTAAATCTTTGTGCTGAACTCTGCTCCATCTGTTCTCAGAGGTTTGCCTATTGCTATTGGAATACGAATGTTCAGCCTGTGTCTAGCACCATGACTAAAAGCGCTGTTTACCACATACACACACACACACATATGTATATGGGCACACACATATCCTTGAGTACTTGATTAGTAATGTGAGATGAAGTTAGCCTGAAGTTTACCACTATAGGAACATATTGGTTTTATTATTCATTTGAAGAACAAAGTATGCAATATCTAAATTCAAACAAAAAAGCTTTTTTGTTGTTGTTCTGGGACTTGTTCAATTCATTAAACCATAATACTGCCATAAATTTATAGATGAAGGCATGACTAAACATAGAGCAGCAAGGCTCTTCATCTTTGAAATCTATTAGTGTACAAGAATGTATGACACAATCGCACTTTGAAGATACCATGGTTAAATATTTCAGATCAAAACAGCCAACAACAAAACACATGCGTGCACAGAGTTGGTAGCTGTTATTTGCAGCTCAATCTAGTCACAGGCCAAGAACAAAAAAGTAATACTCAGTCCTAGTAAAAGAAAGGCTTATTCCCATTGCTTTCTGCTCTTATTGCCTATTAATGACAGTCTTCTGCATTCATTGTTGCAGCCTGCCAGATGCAGCAAAGATCCATATTCATCATGTGCAAAAATTGTGCTCAGGCTGTCTCCATGACAGGTTACACAGAGCTGCCAACAGAGACACCAAGGTCCAATGGATGGCCTCAGGTTTCCAGGCCCTGGGCCAAGGGAAAGGGTAGGGAATCTGGTTCTTCTGTAAGAAAAGCATCCCAGTGATCAAAAGGTTTACCTAAATTGCTGTCCTGGACAGAAATACACTACAGACTTATGACTACCTGGGATGAAGGAGGTGGATGAGAAAAATTAAAAAACACAATGCTGCTGCTGCTATTATTATTAGTAGTAGTATTAGTATTATCATTATCATTATCATTATTGCTGCTGTAGAGGTTTGATTCAGGAATGCAACATGATATTCAGCCCATGTTTGTGATGGCAGTGGGACAGCAATGGAGGCAACGTAACCTGAACTGCATTTCAAGCCACAGCCCTGATTGCGTTGCAAAGACTGAGACCCCCTTGTCTCTCCTGTGCAGTGTCTTTCAGACTGTTTCTTCCTCTGTTCTTTGTGCTGCTCTGAATGCAGGGTCAAGCACCCCCTCCCACCCATTTAGGCTTTACTTGCAAAAACACAAGCATAAAAATATATTTATAGTTCATAGTATCTGTCCAGCAATGACACCACATAAAACCAGCACGCTGAAAATCTGAGGAGTGAATACTTTGGACTCAAGCCTACAAAAGCTTAGAGAAGTTGTTCTTTCAATGTGTCTGATAAAGTCATGCTATGTTTTTATTTATTTATTTAGGGCCATATTCAGACCACCTACCAAAGGCATTGCAGCACGTAAGAAGTCAGACTCCAGCTCTGACTGAGTCAGTCTGCCTAAATTAGGATCCTCTTTCTGCTATACAGTGAACGGGGACGGGCAGACACCTTTGGAAGCCTGGAGGCCTGGGAGTTCCACGCTGGCTCCCAAAAGTACCAAGGGGCCTCGGCAAAATGATACTATAGGGAGGAGGTGCCAGAAACAACCCCATGAAAACTATTTGGCAGCTGATACTGAACAGGCACCTGACTCTGGGCTTTCCAACAGGCACCTCTGCTCAGGCTCGGGGCTGAATAAGGAGGCAACACAATCCCAGGAAAGGGATAATTTTCCCCAAAGGGCCCCTAATCAGAGCTGCTTTACCCTTCAGTGCCTCAAAGAGCCAAACTGGTCAGAAATCCTCCTTCCCCCTCTTCAGCTCCTCAAAAAGCTCAGGAAGTTGGGCAATGCTCTCACCTGAACGTACCGCAGCAAAGCGCTGTGACCTCAAACCCCAACCCACAAACTAAAGCTGCAGCTGGAAAGACGAGCAGTGTTGCGGTCAGGGCTGCAATTCACCTCCAAGTGCTGGCCTTCCCGCTCAGTATGGATAAGGTAACACCAAACCTATGAATTCCATATGCAAGCCAGGTTTTCAGTGAACAGCAACACAAGCTGCCTGTTCAGTCTCCAACAGCAGGGGAGATCTAGCACGTCTGCTGGCATTTCACAATCCAAAAGGGACCTCTGCGGGAAACACACTTTGCTTTTTCATGAGATAGATATAGAACCTCTAAGAGAGATGCTACAAAACCATAATATATGGTATTAACCAAACATAATTAATTTTGAATTTCTTTATACTCTCGTTGCTAGCAGACACTTTAGCAGTAGTACAGTAAAAAGCACACAGGCTCCCATAGCATTTGGGACCAGAGTTTTGGAAGAACCCAGCTATCCATTGGTTCCAGTATGCATCTAATGGAATTGTCAAGGTACCTGCAGACAGGCACTGAAATTCTGTAGCCGGAGTTTTAAAAACCCCACTAAATACCTGCCTGCAGCTTTAGGCACCTTGGTGCTTCAAGGGTTTGGCTTTAGGTCCAAGAACTGCTGAAAAGATTGCTTTGGGTACCTATGCTTTTGGGTGACCATTTGACTCAGAAAAATGGATCAGAAGTTCAGAAACTCCTAAATATTCACTTCATGAGGGACAGTATCTTGTTACGTACCTCACAGCGTACCTTAATTTGCAGATCTGAATATTTGAATTACCCTTGAGAAAGAAATTTGAACTGCTAAATTTCAGACAAGTTTTTCATAAATTCTTGATCTTTTTAACAAACTTCCTAACCCTATTCATTTTGCTCAATGAGGTCATAAACCAGCAGTGCTTATATTACAGTCACTTTCACACTAAAGATTTGGTTTGTCACAAAGAGAACTATAAACTCCTGGAATGAAGGTGGGAAGCAGAAAGCACTAATTGTGACACACAAAGCTTTCTGGTTATGCTCAGCAAACAGTTTGGGTTGAGATTTTAAAAAACACTTTATGAAGTTGCACTACTGACCTAATGAAAGCACACTTTTTACAATGGCATACACTCCTGAAAATCTTGTATTCTGGATTTGGGCCAAACACAAAGCCTGTCTCCGTTCCAGTATCAATTATTAGTAGTTTATTTTTATTCTCTACTACTAACGTTAATAATTTTCAGATGGCAACCCAGATTAGAATAACCACTCCAAACATCCCACTCTGGTGGTTCCATTTTCTGCATCAGTTTCCAGGTTTATGCTTTTAACTCATTTCCTCAGACATGGAGGAGCTTTGTCAAATACTCATTTTCTTGGGGAAACCCTTGGCACAATGGATAGTAAGAGAGAGACTTAAATGCTCACACTGGTCTTCTCTCAGTTCAGTGAGAGGATGTGCAGCCTGAGAGGAAAAGAATCACAAGTTCATTATCTGTGAATTTTTCTAACCAGAATATTTTAAAATCCAATTTGGTGGAAAACTGTCACCTAAGCATTTAATCCTGAGATTGTTAGCACTCAGCTGATGCACAGCTTTAGACATAAGTTCCACAAGAACACAGACCTATCATAGTCACCAATTGCTTTGCGGTATTTAAATACTGAGATGCCTAACATGAAACATTTGGAGGTATCCAGATACCTGCAAATTGCTGTGAACACCATTCCTTGGTAATCATGACCTTGTACAACATCCAGATGAGTTCTCAAAAAAATCAGTAGTATTTGGCTTTCATTTACCAACCACGATTCACAAAACCTTTTCCTTTGTACTCTGCCCAAATCAGCAGGGGACTGAAGTGAAAATACATCTTTTCTCAACATAACGATAATAAAGGTATCCTATAATAAAAAAGCTAAATTAGAGGAATTTGTTCAGAAATAATATTAGTCGTATTAAGATAATAAAATGTTTTATTATCTGCTGGTGTGTGCATTTTGGAAGGTTGGAAAAATGTCTGGCAAATCTTCAGTGCTGTATGGTGCAGTATCTCTCAAATATTTCTCTAATCCTAATGTTATTCTTCTCCCCTATGATGCCATTGTCTTAGTGACATGGTGGCCAGCAAAACAAATTGAAATGTAATGAATGCTCATTATCTATGAATATTCATTGCCTATTTGAGTGCTACTGAATGTTCTCCTGTACTGGTAGCTGTGAAGTTTCTGCCAAACAGAATAGCAAAGGTTTTTCTACTCACATAACTACTCCAGTTCCTCTGAGGTATGGAGAGAAACCTCAGCCCTTCAGAAAGTGATTGGTCTAACTCTCCAAAAGAGTCAACTCTCATGGTGGTTGGAGAATTTCCATCCGAACTTTTCTCCTTTATCTGTCTGCCATAACAAAACAGGGTGGGTTTTTTCACTCAAATCTGTATCAAATTTTAATGACAGTTTTCCGAGCACAGTTCTGAAAGCTCCTCTGAGAAATTCACAAAATGTGCTCTATCTTCATCCAGACACTATTTTTCCATAAATTCATGACATCCTTTTAACAATAGAGAGTAACAACATATCGCAGCTTAACATCATTTAGATATTCTGGGGGAAGGGCTGTTTTATTTGTTATTTGTTTGAAAAACATAAAGGGCAGCTGCTCATGGGTAGAAACTGCCCCACTTTATCTTTTGAAAACCAAGGTGTCTCCTGCTCCCATTGTAGCATTTTTAGCTTTTTCAATTGGACCTGACACTAGATCACTGGTTAAGTGACTGTGAAGTGGGAATCCTTTCTACTTGTGGTAATTGGAGTACCCAAACTTGACTTTTCAGGAAGTATTTCCATGGACATTATGTAACACCTATCGTTTTTGTTAAAGACTAGAGTATTTCAAATGGTATTCTCTTAACATTCCTGCAACAAAGCACCAGCAGTGTTAGTACATATAAATGTACGAACATTTTAAATCATGAGAAGAAAGTCGCAAACTCAAACCTCCAACTCCATGAATTACCTACAATCAAACGGCAGAACTGAAATTCTGGAAACTCCTTGCCCAAATCAACCATTGAAAATCCACCTCCAAGAAAATAATTTAAATCCTGTTTTCATTTAGTCTCAGACTAAAAATAAATTCTGAAAAATAAAAATTGCTGCAGCCAGATATTCTCAGCTTTTGAATACCTCTCCTTAATGGTTGATTTATGACCCAGACAAATGGAAACAGAAGATTTTCTGCTTTCTGCTAACAAGGGCAGCTCCACCTACCCACCCACCCAGCTCTTGTGAAATTCTCAGTAACATCCAAAAAGGAAGCAGGGTCTGGGCCTGCAGGCTGCTGCTGTGCTCTGGTGAAGATTAAAAAAAGAGACATCAGCATAATTCAGTGGGGTACAATTTAGTTACTACAGTTTTGGTTACCTAAATTGGAGCTGTATAAGTCCGAGCTCTGCTGTGTTTTGGTAACGTGATGGCTCCCAGTATTTTACTCCTGAAGGGACTGTTTCAACCACACAGCCTGGCATCTCGCATATTGCCCACCAGAGAACCTCACCTAGCAATTCCTGGGTAAGGAATTACTCAAACCCTTAACCTCTCCCTGACATGCCATACACTTTTTAGGAAGGATACCACATCCTGGCTTAACATTTGCAACCTCCAGGGAACCTTCAACAGTTTTGGCAGCTTCAGTGGTCCCCAGAGTTAAAATCTTCTTGAGAACATATTGGAGTCTTTAGCTACAAATCCTTTCAAGTGAAGCACCTTAACTTTCTGGCCCTGTTTTGCGTCTTCAGAGGGACAAATGCTTGAACTCCACCTCAGTAGACATCTTGGACTAATCCAGCCCTGGTGTGCTCACTTATATTAGAAACATACAGAAAGACCACAGGGCAGCGAAAAGGTTAATATTATACACTCAGTGAGGTCAAGCTCCAAGAACACATAACAAGCCATTATGTAAAAAATTGCCTGAATTTATGAGTCACTGCATTTATGAAGGAACCGATATGAAAAAGACAACTTGGCAAAAATAAAGAAAATTATTTCCAGCTTGAAATTTTGCAATCCTTCAGTATATCAAGGCTCACTTACTGTTATTACTATCCATGTTGTGCAATGTTCTCAAAGTCACATTTTTTCCCCTGTGTATGCATAGAGATGTCCAACAACCCTAGGTATTCTTCCCTCATAGAAAATAAATTAGAAAGCAGACGTAACTCAGAATAACATACAAGATCCCCTCAAGTAGACTGGTACAATCCTAATATTTTTTTCAATATTTCCCTTCTAAATAATAAATCAAGCACACCACATTTCTCTATATGGAATGATATGGTGCAGAGAAAGCTTGTGTGTTTATATTTTTCACATAATCACAAAAACATTCTTAAGTGAAGCACTAAGATATAACAGGTGCTTACACCCATAGATGAAACAAGTCAAACATTAAAGTTTCTTTGTTTAAACTTGGCCGGTTTGTGAATGCAACTAATGCCTAACTTTGATTAAGAATCTGAACCTATGCATCTAAAGGTAAAGCCTATCAAGTTTTGAAGATTTAATGTTTCTAAACTTGCTAATGTTTTCTGCTTCCATCAGTACTGTATTAAAAATTTCATCAAGTAGCATGGACACATGCAACAACCAAGGGATTCAGGATTGAAATGGCTTAAATGGAGCTGGTAGAGGCATCCCCTTCACGACTCTCCACACTGCCAAAAACATAGTGGATAATATTGTGGTAAAGCCACCTAACAGTGTAAGAACCAGGTCATGGAGTCAGATTCCTGAGCATCTTTCAGGAATCATCAAACTGCTGTGTCCAGCACAAGTAGCTAAATTCAAGATATAAAATGACTGTTCTCAACAATTCTGTTACAGTCATAACAATGATACTTACAGGCAGCCAGCCTCAAAGCTTTAGTTTAATGATTATCTTCTCAAAACAGTTTATAAGGTGGGGAAAAACTCCTTTTTTATTAACCTAAACAGAAAATACCAACTAAGACACAGCGTACCAACCATTTTTGCTTTCAAATCTGAAGATTTAGTGGAAAATCTGTGAATGTGCCTACTGTGGTGACTACGGGCTCTCAAGTTTGGCCAGGATGGGCAGGATTGGCAAGAAAAGCTCTTTAAACGCCCCACTGGGGATGAAAGAATCTATCTTATGTACCCAGCTGAGGCACAGCAACTACTACCCTTCACTTACTGTAGGAGGCTTTACACCTGCAAGCAGTGAACGGTCTGAGTCACTCATTACCATCATGAACTAAAACAACATTGTAAAAGCTTCACTCTCTCAGGTACCACAATCGTATGATCAAATAATCTAGCCACACACTATCATTTCTAGTATAAGGCAGCTACTAATAATGGTTTTGATCTATAATGACCTATTTCAGATACACACACACACATAGATTTATGTGTATTTTGTATTAAAATAATGGCAGGACACTGCTTTAGAAATCATGTCTGTCTCTACTTCCATCTTACTTCCATCTACTTCTCATGTCTTACGAATTGTTCCTATTTCTGCCCTGCATCTTTCATCTTTTGCTGCTGTTGAGGTAATTCAGAACCAAATCACCAGCAAACCTCACCATCACCTAATTCTTCTGTGCTCTCCTACGGAGGAGGAGGAGAAGGAAGGAAAAGAAAAAGAAATAAAACTGTCCCTTTAAAAACCCAAGCATTTAAGCTGCTTGTCAGTCGTCTTCCTGACAAGGCCACTTGAATGTATTCAGGAATATTTGCATAAATGCTCACAGTGAGTTCACCGTGGCAGCTAGCGCTAATGGTACATAAAGTAATTTAGTCACTTCTCTTAGGCATCCTGTCAGGGTGATAAGCACCCCCTCTTTGCCTTGTTGCATATTAGATCATTAGATAATAAAGTGTTAGAGCATGCAAACTGACAGGGTCTCAGGGACTATCATTTTTCGAGGGCATTACATTCTGCCAGTAAGGAAAAATAATAGAGAAACTGATGCTGCAATTGGCTTTACAATGTTGTAAACCATTCAAAGATTTGGGGGAGAAAAGAATTTTTACTTTGCAGCAATATGAGACTTTTAATTGGAAACTTTGCAGACATCTGCAGTGGTGGACTTCATGCTGGTAAAACTGAAAAGAGTAGTTGCAAACCCTTTCAGAATTCTCCCCTTCCATAAGCTAGTCACTTAAATTCCATTGGAAAGATTTTTGCCTTTAAAATTGACACCCTGGGATGAACTACAAGCTGAAACGTATTTTACTGGTTGGGGCCTATTGGCTCTTTGCCATACATCTTACTATATACGTACAATTTAAAAAGGTCAACCACATTGGCTTTCTGGTTTACCATAAATATAAAACAAGTGAGAATCCAACTATTTGTGAATGAAAAAGTGATAATTATTGAAAACCACAGATTACTGTGGCTTACCCTATTTATACCACAGAAAGATGTATGAAATAATTGGCCTTTGCCAGCTATTACTTTTGAAAGATAGAGATATTTGTTTGAAATATGAGCTTCTTAAGAAGCGCACTGGTTTCAAGCAGGACAGTGTGTAGAAACGAAACCCTGATCTAGGTTCCTAGTTATATTCAGAGAAATGAGCTACGAAAAGGAACTTTCATTTTACTGTCCGACAAGAAAGATATAAATAGAGATGTGTTGGATGTCCCAAAAATAATCCAGGCTACCTGCTAATGAGATGGTAAAACCCAAATGTGGAGACACCAGGCTCCTGAGTGGCTCCAGAGGCAAAGCTTTCTTTCCAGTTTTTTGGCACCCTAAGTCTCTTTTAAGTGTTACATAAACTGCAACTCTGTGTTTAAGAGAAGAATGTCCCAATACAACTTTGTAAGGAAAAAATAAGCTGGATATTGTCTAACTAAACTAGGCAACCAGCACACTCTCTTGCTACATCCTCTCGCCCCTTTCCCCAGTCCTCACACAGTCAGGCATTCATCCCTATTGCAATCAGATATTTGTGTTAAAGCATTAAACATCTAGAAAAGTACATGGGAATACATTTGGTCAAGGGCATATTATAGGTAGAACCCAGCATCTAAAAAGCTATGATCAGAAGTTGCTCACCAGAGCAATAAACCAGAGACAAACTAGCCATTACTGCGTTAGCTTCCCATTTCACCGTTGACAGATACTGTTCAGGGCAATCTGTCCTTCCCCAGAGGGAGGCAGGAAAGCTGGAAAGAGGAAAGGCAAACAGTTTCTGCTACTGACACTTGAAGATACTATCTGAGATAAAAAAATCCCAAAACTGAAGAAAAATACTGAACTTTGGGACTCAAACTAAAAGTAAAAATTCATTTCAGTGTTGGAAACTGTTACCTGTTCCAATGGGTTTAAGGTTTGTGGTGATTGCCCAAAATTCAATAGTATTAAAGCCAGTTGAGATTTTTCCTGTCTTTGTTTTCGTTCAGTTAAGCGGTTTAGACATCTGAAGTCAACATTTAAAAGAGCTACTGAATTTCTTTTTAATTCTTCCCCCTCCCCCGCCTTTGGATTCAGATGTGCACAGAATTCCTGGAAATTTGGATTGAAGGATTTAGGTTAAAAGAAAGGCCTCACCAAGCCTCTGGGAAGCGTTCAATTCTGCAGTGTGGATGTTACTATTCGAAAGTAAGAATTTACTAGTGGTCGCTTTATGAGGTTGCTCGAGAGGTGCCTGAGGAAGTAGATGAGAAAAATCACCTTTCCCACAAAAAGCACACATGGAGATGTTTTGCAGATGTTGACTTTAAATGTTAGCACAGTAACTAGGGTTTGTGCAGATATGTAAGCATAGCATTATCTCTCTTTTGCTTCTTTTTCCTAAGAGAATCCCTCAGGTACTAGGAGTGGGAATAATAACTGTGGTAACATGAGATGCCATCACACCATGCATGGGAATAAGAACATAAATGGATGAGAAAGTAACTATCGCCTTGACCAAAAGCATGCACTGAGAAGACTGCAATGAGGAGAGAGGGAAAAAAAATAAATAAATAATTTGGCATCTACTTTAGTAGGAATATAAGTATAATATAGAAGTGCTTTTTTGAAAGAATACATTTAATTCAAAGATTACAAGGTTGAACAAAGAGAAGTTTCCTTTTGTAATGTTCTGCCTTCTGCTAATTAATAAAGCAGAGCTCATACATTCCTTACAAAAATTCAGCAAAAATTATGACAGTGGCTTATTAAATTAGGTTGTTGGCAGGATGAAAAAAAAATTCTGTAACATGAATTATGGCCGAAAATGGCTTATAGCCTACATAAAAAGTTAGAGCTAAATAAATACAGATGTAAGTTATGTTTATATAATGAGAAACGCTGCTGAGCTAAGAATTTTAGGTTAGTAAGTGTGAACTACAGACCCGATTCTGCAAACACTTATCAATACCCTCAACTTTACTGACACAAGAAGCCTCATTGATCCCAACAGGACCATATGTGTGCATAATCTTAAATGTATGCATAAGTGCTTGCAGGTCTGATGCCTGAAAGCTTAAGCAGAATAGAAAGCTATTTCCACAGGAATTCACTGAGCAGTAGAAACCCACACATTTGCCCATTTCTTAGTATTAATAATTTCTTTTAACATATCTAGTTAACATTTTTCTGAGTGGCATTTGCATTCCCAGAGAAAAATTTATCTGGCTTTCTTCAAACTCTTTGGAAAAAATCTATTTAATTATTCATCAGATCCTTGGCAAATATTTGTGAAACAAACCAGCATAAAGGACTGGTGCCTTCTACACTCAACTACTTCAATGGAAGCTGAGGGTATACATCTCTTAGAGGGAGCAAGCTCCTATTGAATTTAGGGTTACAAACAGCTTTGAAGACAAAGAGCTATTCTACCAAGCTGGAACAGGGAGAGGGGAGTGAAATGCCCTCTGTTTTTGTTTTGGTTTTCAGTAGTAGTCATCAGCTTTGAGGACAAAGAGCAAAACAAAACATTAATCAAATCCAGATTTTTTTAAGTACATTTGTACTCAACAGCTCCCATTTTTAAGCACCTACAGTCACCAGCAGATGTTCTCTTCCAGGACCAGCTGATCCTACGGAAAAGATTACTGGCCCCCAAGTTGCTTCCAGCCATGTGCCCCCATCCCACCCTTGCTGGGGTTTACTGTCTGTTCAGAAAAGCCAGACGAATTGCCTTGCACCATTTCTCCTTCAATCATATCAGCAAAATAAGCTAGATTGGTAAGCAGCTATTATTTAAAGGGCTTAACTCAAATGAACTTCTTTCGACTGAAGGAGACTAGGGAGCAATCAGACAGCCATCTTAGCTGGCATTTCCATGGTGGAGAATAGCCTGCAGCAGGGAGGACAGACAAGCGGCTGTGGCACACAGAGAACAGCAACTTTTTCAGCTGGTACAGCTGAAGCCAGAAGAGAACACTCATCCATGGCTTGAGTAAGCAGATGGATTTCCAAAAAGGCTCTGCTTTCATTTAGGGCAATTCAGAGGAACAGCTGGATCTCCTAGAGACCTCAGCACCTTATAGATAAAAGAAATCCCATTCAAAATTTGGGTTCTATGCACTTCAGAAAATATGCAACATGCTTGATTTGCACAATCAAAAACCCAGGAAATTTGGGAAAGATCAGGCTCTGATTTGGGTGCTGAATAGATGCAAAAAAAAAAAAAAGAAAGAATAAACAAAGAAATCACCACTCTTCACTGACACAGACTCTGCACCATATTTGCCTACAGGTTCGTTACTGCACTACATTTAGTGCTGACCTACTTGAAAAATTCCCCTGTAGTCTGGAGGCCAGTCTCTTTGAAATATCCAGTCCCAAAGGTATAAATTGTTACAGGACAATTTGAGACTGATAGCCAGAGACACAAATCAAATAAATCCACATTTAAAGTAGCAATGGCAACCAATGAAAATGATATGCCTACCATGTTCCAGATAAGAAGGCGTACCTTCCGAGGGATCAAGTCTTCGAGCTCTCCGCCCATGCTTGGAATTGTTGTGTACAAACATATTGTCCGACACTGCCAACACATGGCCATCAACATTGACTGTTGTAGACACCACAACCTGCAACCACAAGAGCAAAATGGAGGAAAATTTGGATATATATGTATGTTTTTCAAGAAACATAGAGTGTAATAAACTCAGTTAAATAAATAACAGCTGGGAGCTGTAGAAAATTGCATAGCTATTTCACATAATAACTGGTGCTTATGCTGTACAAATCTAACAAGAGACGCTATTGATGAGTGGGTCTTTGGCATCGAAAGCTTTTGATGCAGTTTTAAGTCAAATTGCAGAGTTTGTAGCTGCATGGCAGACAGCACACTGTTAACCATCATTTTAACAAGAGGATCTTTATTAAGTATTTTTTTCCTATATACAAGGGCAGCTGTGTTTCACCCTAAATTATCCTTCAGTTTCCATGCTGAAGTAGATAGAGCTGTTGACATTGCAAATGAGAATCGATTCAGAATAAAAGAAAACAAAAGGGTATTTTGTGAAGTTGTGATGAGAGTTGTTGCATGCCTACCCCCTTCCCTTCTCAACTGCTGTCCCCTTCATACAGTCACTACAGGTTGTTGGACTTGCCCAAATTTCTCCCAAGCTCTGTCTTAGGGAGTACATATAGGTATGTTTGTGTACACATACACACTTGACAGTAGGGTCTTGATCTGGAGAACACAACCCTATTCATCCAGTGTTGGAATTATTTGTATTTCTCAACTTATCTCAGTGTCAACACCTGGGATTTGGTTTGAGGCAAGGGGAGGGAGACAGAGAAGCACTGCCCTGGAGGCAGGATCCAACACTTCTGCTCCCTAGAGCAGCCCCAGGTACGAGAGGAGCCAACCCAGTAGGGGCAAACAGGAAAGTGTTGGGTCCAGAGTAAAAGACCCAACTGCTCAGAGGTGTCCAGAGGGACCCCTCAACCGTGAGGATCAGCAGGCACCGTCCTATAGGAAATCCCCAATCAGGCTGAGCACACCCAAGACATGAACTGTCATGGAAGAAAGAGGGGCAAGTCCCTGGCAGAGCTGCAAGCTCATCATTCCGGGTCTCCTCGACCCTGCTCAGATCAAGCAGCCTCATAGAATCCCCGGCTTTCATTCAGCCATCCCTCCCATAGTCTTTTCCCAACAAAGTATGCTATTCCCAGGGTTTTACCCCAGCCAAAGATTTAGCTTTCAGCTGGCTGCTGATTTGCCAGGAGCACACACCGCCTTCAAGAACTTTGACTAAAACAATAAGAAGAAATGACCTACACTTCTCCTTACATTAAACAGGGAAAGGGATTAAAAACTGAAACCCACAGAGATATGTTTATTCATGCGACCTCTTACAACCAAATATAATAATTGTCTGTTAATTGCAGTTTCAGCTCCCACCTCATGCTTCGACATGTGAAACAGCAATCAGCAGCTCCTGTTTAATCCACCTATTATGTTGACTAATTAACTTTGCTCGACAGTTTATTTCTTCCTCCATTATCAGCCCCTGTCAGCCGCAAGCACACTGCCGCAAAGGGGGACCTCAGCCCTTTTGATTGATCACCGATAGATTGACATGCAGATTAATTTAATTAGAATCACCTCACTTGAGAAATGAAAGACAATAGCAAGGGGGCTAATAGATCTGCTCTTATAATGAGGCAAGCCTCCAGAGCCATGGCAGAGGATTTCTGATTTATTTTGCTGAATTCCCCAGTCGCTCTGAAAGGCTCTCGCTTTAATTGTTCTTGGTTTTGAGAGGCTTTAGCCTCTGAAGAGGTGAAATGCTTTACAAGGATTGGCAAACATTGCTTCAACTCTCTCAGGAAGCTGCTGCCTCTCAAAGTTGGTCAAATGGGGACACTTAAAGGATCGCTTACAACAATTAAATTTCATCACTTGAATCAGATCTAAACAAAAAAAAAAAGTGAAGATTTTCCATCTATTTTTGACCACCAATTAAAACGCTCAAAAATTTGAAGCAAGCAAAGCCGCCAAACTGCCCACTGCTAATCCCAAAGTCTTTGTCTTTGAAAAGAGGAATACGAAAGAGTAGTTTACATCTAACAGATCCTAAAATCGTCTCTCAGAATGGCATTCCAGACAATAGAGTTTTGTGCATGTTTTAAATGAAAGATATTAAAATACAGAATAAATGATTCAAGAGCTCTTACAGATGGAAATTTGGGAAAAAGAAAGCACCAAACACTATAGGTAAGTTTTTCTGAAATCAAACTAAGGGGGGAAAAAAACCCTCCAAGCCCTATATATAGAATTCCAAAAGGGATTTCAAAAGTAATTTATCCATTGCATTCCTGAGGGATAGATTAAAGTTTATGATATTTTCAATAAAATATGATCTTATAGTAAGTGGCTCAGGGTTTGCAATCTTATTTGTGCACTTGCAACCATTGTAAATTCGTTGCAACTGGGATTTTGAGCCAAATCCCTAGCTGGCATTGCCTGTCACAGCTCCATGATTTATGCCAGCTCCTTATCTTCTTCTGTGGGTCTGCTGAGATGCATGTGAAAATTAACACTATTACAATTAATAACAATGGCTACAACATATTTTCCCCAATCCTAAAAACATATAGGTGCACACAGGTTTACCACTGAAGCAAATCAATCCTGTGATGAAACCCAGAACTTTGAATGTTTCTAGAAACAGCATTCCAGAAAAATAACAGGTCAAGATTAATAATAACAAAATAGAACTCAAACCTGCGAAAATTGTGTATACAAGTAGCTGTCGCTATGCACACACCTTTCTACAGAAGACCTCAAGGAAACAATCCTTGTGGGGTCAGTTTTATGTGAGTAAATCTACATTTAAATTCTCCCCCTCAGGTTTCCACAACTGTTGATGTAACATATTTTGCATTACTTAACAGTGTCTTCCTACCTACCTCCTGAACAGAGAGTTTGATTTACTGCTAAGAGACCACATTGGTGTGGTTCTTCAGTGTTGTTAGCAGAAGAAACTATAAAAGGAATCTCTAAGAGAAACTGTTTCCAGTCTCAGGAAATGCAGAAAAAAAAGTGGTTACTCATATGTATCTGTCTGAAAAAAAAATGATTATTCACAGTGCACCTGTAAGAAGCAGCACACACTTACTGCTCAATTCTTCAACTGCAAAATCTCATTAATACAGGAATACTAAACATACACTGCACTAATGAAATATTAATGGCCCTAATTATTAAAAGAGAAAAAATATACCTTGAATATTGTGTGCCACAGTTACGTACTTGGATCACTACAGAGCACTTACATGCTTACAAGTTCTACTCATATTTTTTAATCTAAAAAAATACTACACTCTCCTCATTTTGATTTAGAAACGACTGGGATATGTTCAAGTTAAAGCATATGCTAAAAGTAATTTGTGAAGAAATCATAAAATTAGGGGGAGGGGAGAGCCAAAGTATATGTGGAATGGGCACCGAGGCATCCTAAAACATAGACCATAGCAAGAGGGAAAGGCACACTACACTTTAATAAATGATTAATGAGGTGCTGACACATTAATGTAAGCACAGGGACAACCAGGCCTGCCAAATCTCAAACCTTTCCAAATTTTGTCAACAAAACACAGTTTTAATTTGGGACAGGCAAACATGGAAAATGATTTTGAGCTTTAGCTTTAGCCGTTCATAGATTCTGATTTAAATCCTGTATCAACACCAGGGGAGACAGAGGTATGAAAGAAGCACATCGGTTTACAACTTTCTTCAATGAAATTGGCACTATCAACTGCACTAATGTATCATTCAGCTCTGTGAATTATTCTGCTTGTCATTAAATAGTTCAGTTTGTGAATACTTTGGAGCTTAGTTTAAAAAAGAAATATTCAGAGACCAGGAGCCTGGTGATCAAGCTATTTATTCACGTTTAGCACTAGGCCTGTTTATTTGTTATAGTACTTCACCTAATATATCAAAATTAAGCATTGCATGACTCCTCATTTTTAACCACAGCCCATTAAGCTTTGCTAACTGATTAAGACATAGCATGTTCCTTGGGCTTTCAATTTTCTCTGATGTATGGTGGGGGATCTGATATTTTTTGTGATGTCCCCAGCATTCAGCAGCAAAGGCAGAGAAAATCTGATTAAGACTATTTTCAGGTCTGAAGTGTGTGATAGAATTAAACCTGTAACTCTAGTGTTTGCTGCTCTTCTGAAAGCTATGCAGAAACGGTTTGAGCAACACCTTTATTTTTCTTACCACTTGGTGACCTCTTCCTACAGCGTGTTGACTTCTTTATTCTAGTAACTAAAAAATCACTCTCGATTTAACAAGACTCTTAAAAAGGTGTCTAACTTAAAGCACATAAGTACAATATATTCAGTAATTTTGCTCACGTGCCCAAGGACAGGCTGGGCACTTAATTACCTCAGCTCTCACTGCTATTTTTCAGCCTTCTTTTTTTTGCCTTTCCCTTCTCTGGGGATGGAGCCTTGCATGTCCAAATTCCATTATCTGGGATTCATGAAGCATCATCTCTGTCTCTTATGCAAATTTGCAATAAGACACAAGTGGCTTCAATTCAAACATGAGTGGCAGTGTCCCATGGAGGCAAACCAGCAGCCTAGGCTGAGAAAGAGGCTGTGGTAACAGAATCAAACAGCATGGCAATTTCTAAGTGACTTTCAAGGTTTTCATAATAAACGAATGTTTGGGGGTTTATGCAGTGACTCAGTCTGAAAAGTTTCCTCTAAATTAAAACTTGACATGTGTCAGTTTGCAAGCAGCTGTGCTAAAACAAGAACAACAAGATAACTAGGGCACCTGGGTTTCATTAATTACAATAACATACAAAACTGTTTAAGTTGTATGAATGAGGGTTTAGTGCTGAAAAATAAAGTCTGGGCAGAGTTCACCCATGATACCATCTACTTATTATTATTATTACCAGTAATTGGGGCACTACAGCCCATCCCACCAAGACTGATGACTTATGTGATGAAGAATGCAAAACCAGACTGAGCGTTTACTCCATGGGGTTTCTGGAATAAAAAGGCAAGGTTGGACAAAGGTGACAGTATGTGATACCACCAGTTTTGTGCAACTGGGCTGATGAAACAGAGATGAAATTATTTTCTCAAAGTCTATCAGGGAGTCTGCAACACAGCTGAATACTCAACTCAACTGTCTTGAGGTCCTGCACAGTACCTGACTTCTCTCTGGCTGTTTCCTTCTGCTAATAGAGACACAACTAACGCAGACAGGGCCAGCACTGCTCTAGCACACACTTTTGCTGGCACTTGACACCACTCCTCTTGTCACATCCCTGGACATCTCAGACATGCAGAGAAATGCATTTCCTTCCAGGTCCACAACTGCTTTTTATGTTAGGCTTATCATACTACTACGTATACACGTGAAGTTCAGGATAAAACTGCCTAATTCTGAATGAAATTTCTCACACAGGTTTTCTGAATCAACACATACTCTGCCTCTTCCCTGGGCTTCTTAACCTAATACCATATGATAACCAGACAATTCCCTGCTGCAGGAAAAAAAGTAAAAACTATTAAGAAATGAAATTTTCTGCAGGGCTGATCCTTAGATAGCACCTGGAAATAACGTACTCTCATGGTTTTTAACCAGAACGTCGACATAGCTATTAGAGACCTTCTAAGTCACTGGCAACACTTCAAACCTAGCTGATAGCAAACCCTCCACTGACCTCACAAGGGCCCAGATTTCACTTGGCTCCTATACAACATTGTCTCAAACATCTAGGTGCATCATAACTACTATGTGTACATTTGGTCCCTTTCAGCCTAAGAAATGATAAACAAAGCCTGGACTCGGTAGGGTCTGGCTGTTTAACAACTTTAGGGCTAAAAGAGCAACAAGTTCAAAATTAAAAAAAAAAAAGAAAAAAGGAAAAAAATGGAAAATAAAAGAAACAAAAGCAGCTATTGTAAAACAATAATCCTGGGCACTTAACAGAATGCTGCAAGCTTCAATACCACCCTGTATTATAGTATCAGTGGTTCGCTTGGCTGAAAGTGATTAATTTCTTGAAAATGCTAAGGTCACACTAATTGACATGACCTGTGTAATTAAGCAGTCTCTGTTTACACATGGAAAGCTCAACTGCTGTGAAGCTGGGTTTGTATGACAGAATGTCTTTACAAGTCAAGAGATCAACAACCTTTCCTATGTCCTACCTACTCGCTGACACAGGCTCCTGATTGCTGTTCTGAGAGAACACGCGAAGGCATTACCATATGAAAATCAGCCTCAAGCTTGGACGAGCACAAACCCAGCAGAGTGTACATGTTGTGAAGCAAGCTCTGACAGGCCCCAGGGGTGACTGCTTGGCCTAAATCCCTGTGCTGGTGAGAGTCCTTTTTCCACTTTCTCTTTCAGTGATAATGCCCTCTTGAATCACAGGAGAAATGTGACAAAGGGAGGAGTGTGGCGTGAGAAGCCAAGGGCTCTGCCATGCTAATGCTTGCTCTTATACTGATTAATTTAATCCCTGTGGCCACATATCCTCACTTCTTCACTTCTGTGTTCAAAGGGGCAAACAACAGCCTTCTGCCTTCCAGCATTGCTGCAATTAAACAGTCCAACAAAGGACATATGTTCAACATATAAATAATATTGCCATTTACATAACATTTAGCACTTTTATTTAAGTGCAGTAATGCTGAAGAAGAAGGAAACAAGGTCCTGAGCTACTGCAGAAAGCAGCTGTCTTTCGGAGTTGTCTTCCTCCAAAGATCCATGTGGTCCACAGGACAAACATCCTAGTTCTGTCTCAGAACCCCGAGCCAAATCCCCTCTGGCAGACTCTATCATGTTTTCTCCCTGGGCCACACAGGCTCCTCTTATCAAAACAGAAGGTCCTTTGCCTCTGTACCCCATAGTTTTATTCAGCACATACTCAGGTAAAGCATTATTGGCACAGTCAAAGGACTATATTGGTCCTAAGGACCAAGATTGAAGCAACTATTACTCAGCATTGCCACCATACCAGTCTGCTGCCAGACCTGGGGAAGGCAAGTGCAGACCATCTTCCAAAGGACAGCACTGTACTTGATCTCAAATGTAGTCATGGACATAGATGCAGCATAACAAAATGTCCTTGGTGATCTGAAGCTGTGTTCCCAAGTCCCACTGCCATATCCTGCAACAGTGGGGAAATACCAGCCAAAAGCATCCCAAGAAAGATACACTTAATGGCAGGTTTTAACAAGTGCTGACTGCAGAGATGGACCTTCAGCTTATGGATGAACTTTTATGAGCCTTTAATGCTGCTGAAGAATAACTGCTGATAACAATCCTGATTTTGTTAATTACTTTTATATCCTCCTCTGCCCCTTCCAATAGACCTGGTGCTCATTTGGTGTTTGCATGAAGGCAGATAGTTCCCCAGGCAGAAAGGAGTATCTCAGAGCGGCATAGCCCCATAACCTAAACCAACAGTGAGGTCATTTTGATTTTTCCTTTCCATGCTTTCATTTCCCATGGAAATGACATTATCTTCATTATTGTCCAGAGCAAGAAACCCCAATTACTTCCTGCCAATTCTGCTGTGACAAGAAGTCTTCAGGCAATATTTTGTGACCTTTTGTTTTTAGCATCTTCCAGTGAATTACTAGGTTAGTTTGGGTCAAAGCACTTCTGTTCCTAACAGACACTGATTTTTAAAGGAGGAAGCGTGTCCAACTGACCTGGAACCGACGCATGTCTCGAGGGTTTCCTGCATTTTTTAGGCAATTTTGGTTACATTTGAGGAAAAATTTCAAGAAGAACCTGTGGAGAAAGAGAAACGGACATTAACATCTTATAAACGGTGTGTAGCAGTCATATGCAACATCTGCACATTTGGTCCAACAAAGCCTTATTTACATTAGTTTTCAGACAAATCCTCCCACTGACCAACCAAAGAGGGAGCAGAGCTTCCACAGGCCCCAGTCCAGCAAAATGTGTAACCACATCCTAAACATTTAAGGATTAAATTAATATATCTGTTCTAATAGAGCCATTAAGGTTTGCAAAGTCAGTCCCTCTCATGGTGAACGCCAGCTTTGCCATGCCATCCATAGCAGCAAGGAAGTAAGAGGCACATATTTCAGCACCGCCAAAAGAGGACAAAGAAATAACAGCCAAGAAAATTCCCATACGTACAAATGGGGTTTTGTTTTAAAAGTTCGTTGTCATGTTCAAATTTTGATATAATACAAAAATTCTCAAAACATTCCCTACAGTTGAAATCTCCCACAATTAAGCCCAGTTTGTGCACAAAATTAATGCTCAAACAGTGGCTAGTGGGAGACTCAAAACTCTGAGAGGAGAAGGGGGTAAGTGTTGATTAAAAGACTGACTTCATGGAGAAATGAAATATTTGCTGTGCAGTCTATTTCCTGGCCATACACAGTTCACTGAAGTAGCTATATGACCCTGACATATATCTCTAGGAAAAGACATTGCATTTTACAAAGCCAAAGAAAAAAGCAAACATTTCACTGAAAATATTTCCTTCAGTGTTATGCATCAGTGGACTGTAAACTCATAAAGACAAGTCAGTGAATAATAGTGGGTTTCAGATTCCAGGCTTCCTCCCTGAGAGCCAAAGTTTGTCAACCTTTTGCCCAAAATAAACTACAGAATAAGGTCTACTGAAGCTCAGCCATACAAAATTTAGTCCTATAGCAAGTTTAAAACTCAGCACAACCAGGCAGAGCAGCATTACTCTTGCAATAACCATCAGATGACTAAGCAGAAGCTATTCTGACCTGTTTCCCTATGCAAAACTGGAGCAAGGAATTGCTTGATTCTGTTTTACTTTAAATCAGAAAGTTAACTTTTGCAAGCACCCATCTTCTAGCATCCATACTGAATTCCAGGTCAGCTGAATTTGCACACACTTCCACCCAAAAAGGCAAAACTGCAGGGTAAACAGCTTCAGAAAATCCCTTCTTGATGAGGAGCAGTTTTTGCTCTGCTCTAGTTGTGATGCTGCCTCTCAACAAGGCAAGTTTTGGTGCTTGCTCCTCCATGCCAAGACAATCACACTAGGCAAATGGCTGCAAAGACAAATTGAAACTACAAGGGACTGTTTTCATTAAAGAAAAGTAAGGCAATGAGGATGAGTATAAAATGTGATGACTGGGATTATCAAGGACTAGATCTCCTGACCGAGGAAGTCCCTTCTAGACCTGTATTCCTAAATAAGAGCAAGCGATCAACATAAACCAAACAGCTGCCACACTTGAACAGGGGTTTGGAGACACTGTGCTTGTTTATACTAAAATAAAGAGCAGTGTAAGCCATTACATTTTCTCATCAAGCAGGTTCTGATATTCAGTAACGAAAAGTTGGTGTTATTTGTTGTACATGCGTGCGTCCGTTTAAGCCTCTAATGGCCAGCTGTGACAGCCTGACTCAGATTGTGTAGAAGGAGCTGTCAGCACAAATCTTGGCATCTCAAATCCAGACAACTGCTTGCCACCAGGCAAGGGTTTGTACTCGTGCCAGAATGGATTCTGAGAGACAAGCAAACAGGGCATTAATTCTGCCAAAGAAAAATGAAAAGCGGGGAGAGTTCAGGATCTTACACTTCAGATGATGGGTTTCCTGTCAGCAGCTGGTCATTTAGCTCATGAGCTATGAAGGGCACGGACATCAGATCCCTCTTGCCCTAAGCTGGCCCTGTCATGCGAAATGCTGGCAGGATCCGGAGACCACTCCTCTGTGCGAGATGGCTTGCTGAAATAAAAAGGCCGGCCATCTGTTGGGAGGCAAAGACATCCCTGTCAGCTGGTGCCTACAGCCTCGAACAGGCCCTTATGTGGCAAAACCTCTCCGAGCTGCTTACTCTTTGGGAAAAAGCTGGCACTGACCTGGGTTTGCTGGGGCATTTTTGGTGGCTTCACCAAGCACCAAGGCCAGCAGCTGCCTACCCGGGCTGCTGCAGCCCTGGAGAAACACCTTGGACCCAAGGGGAGTTGGGACATGGAATAGGTAGAGAAATCTGCATGAAAAGACAGCACCAGCCATGCAGATGTGAGAAGTGCCTTCCCAGTATGGCTTTGCACAGCACACGAGTGCATGACAATGGAAGTTGGTGGGTTGACTAAAGGGTCCCAAAAGAGATTGAAAGCTCTTTGCAAAGCTTTCCAAAGAAACTCTGGGCCTTCCCTTCTGTTACAAAGTCTGAGCTAACATCAAGTTCAAAGGCTTGGAAAATCATTATGACATACAAGAGTTGGCTTTTGGGGTCCTAAAACTCTAACCCAAAGTTTCAAAGTCTAACTCCATTTGCACTGTGTTATCTCCCCAGATTCCACAGAAGCTTCACCAAAATAAACTTCAGAAGAAATGAAACTCATCTATTTAAACCTATCAAAAAACCTCAGGCAGGCAAGCAAGCAAGCAACCAAACAAAACATCCTTTGAATTAAATTAACTCCAGAGAAAAAAATCAACTTAAAAAAATAACAGTATTTTGGGAGGAATTTCCAAGACCCCAAGCTTACCCAGCCAAGTTCACTCACTGCATTTTAAGTAAGAAGTCACCAGTTTACAGAACACATTCTGCCAAGCACCGTATTTTTATTCAACTGAAAGACAAAACAAATTATAGGCTGCACTTTGCTTTGGAACACACCAGAGCTGGATCCCCCTGGCTATGTGAAAGCATCCCACGCTCATCCAGGCAAGAGCCGAGCGGCTCCCGAGCTGGCATGGCACGTGCCAGCAGACGGTCTCCCCCAGCTCTGGCATGAATGCGGATGCGAACACAGTAAGACAAGAGCAGACGGAGCAGTTTGATTCACAGGGTTCAGCCCAGTTTCTCAGTCCCTGCTTTACACCACTTGTTCAGGTGCCTTTTTCACCTGGGTCCAGTCCTGCCAGCCTTGCTCATTAGAAACACTTCACTCTGCAAACATGTCAGATTTAGATTGACAGGACTAGTCCAGGAGAAGTGCCAACAGAGCTGAGCTCTTTGTAAGCATAAACCTCCATCTCCATTTGTTTGCATCTGACTTCTTCACAGTAGGTTATTTTTTCAGTTCTAACTTTCTCTGTGCTTGGCAAGGCTGTATAGCATTAACACTAACCACAGAGGATATATAGCACTAATACTAACCACCAAGGTCTGAAATTCATTCCCAAGATGAAAAAAAAAACATGCAAAACACAAGAGTGTCAATAAAATCTTCAACTTTAACTCTCCCTCCAAACTTGTGTGATTGCTGAACACCAGCTTTTCTGCCACACAAGACTCAGTCATCAATTATACTTATTGCTACCCTTGAAGGTTTATTTTTTTGCATGAATCAAACAAAACATATTTCTGCTTCCCTTCCTGACTACCAACATCCCTGGTGTGAAGACCATTTGTGCATATGGAGCAGAGAAACACAAGCCAGCTCCATGCAAATCAGCTCAGGTCCAGAATCATGCAAACTTTAATAAAGCACGTGGATTTAATGACTTACATTGCTATTAAATCACAGGACTCCATGCTTTGCCCCTTATACTGCACAGACATGGTTAGAGGGTGTGCAGTTTTGGAGAAAATCAGTTAATTTTAGCTCATATTTAAGCTGCTTTATCACTGCTACTTCTAATTCCTGACCACTGGCTCCCTCCTCATTCCTGCTCCTTCCATCCTCTGATTCCCCTCATTCAGCTGAAGGACCTAGTGAGCACGGTACCAGCTGGAGGTCACTCCACTTGTATAAAATACTCCCTGCCATTCACTGCTGGCCATTATGCACTTCACACTGCAACCCCTTGGGTTTGTGCAATACCCTTCCCAGCAGCACCCGCTCTTTGTCACTGCTAAATAACACCGTGATTTAAATTAAATAAATACACAGCAGAAATGGAAATACTAGCAATAAAGATGTAAAAGGATTTTGCCCTCCTACTTTTCTTGCCACTACAAATTAATACCCATGTCTATTAATAATAAATGAAGATTTAAATTAAAGAAAGCAAGCTCTGACATGATCTTGGTTGGCTTTTCTGTCACTCCCCTGAAGGAAATTTAAAGGAACTCAAACACGAAGGCTTAGCAGTAGGATTTTCTTGCCATTGCCACAATAAATATGTCTGTGGAAGGAGAAAAAAAGTTGGAAAGAAGACCTGCTGCATTCCTGATGCTGAAGAAAAGCTTGTTTGTTCCCAACACATTGGAGAAGTTGTTCAAGAGCAGTTCATCCATGTGAAAATACGACAGCTGTCATGCTGCCAAGGTCAGCCAGACCAGTGGCTATCCAGAAAGTGAGTGCCAGTTATACAACTTAAACCTGGCTAGGGCAAACAAAATTGACAAAATGCACCTTTTCTGAGGTATAAACACGTTTGAGAGAAGAGGGTAACTTTAGACTCCTGGCTGAAACACAGCAGTTAAGTATATGTGGGTTTGCAAAATTAGCAAAACCAAAATACATGGGCCGGTGCAATAATTAGCAACTGTCCATCAGATAAAAGGATTGCACACCCATTCTGTATGACATACCAATTCAGCAGAGTACTAAATATGTGCATAAATTTAAATACACAAGCAGTACTGACGGAGACAAAGGTACTACTCACATACTTCAGTACCTTGCAGAACCAGCTCTGATATCAGCCTCCCTCCTTTTTTTGATTGTCCTCCCAGGAAAAGATGATGCTACAAATATAATTGTCTCAAACAATATCTAATGAGTACTGCAATAAGTTATACTGCACCTACTGTTAACTAATTCTACTTAGTAATTTGCCACTAAAATCAAAATATAGAGAAAATGCATTTAATGCAATTTTATTTGGAAAAGTAAATAATAAAAATGCACAAATGTCTCCTTAGAAATTTCAGAAAAGGTAATTTTTTTTCCCTTTGAAGTTGATTCTTCTAATCAAATCTCGTATTTCACAATGGAATTTTCCCAACATTAAGCTAAATTAAAGCATTTGTGTGTGTGTTTTCTTGACCAATAATTTCTTTAATTTTCCACATTTTTAAACTTTACTTGACGGGACCACTTTTTTTTATTCCACTTTGCCAGAGAAAAATTGTTGAAATAATGGAATTTCCTATGCTACAGAAAACCTGAGCTTAGCCCAGCTCTACTAATAATTGCAGAAAAAAAGAGGGGGAAAAAGTTCCTTAGCATTTAAGATACAAAGATTCCCACTTTCTATCAAGTCTAATGTTGCAATGGTTTATTTTTTGTTCTCATTTGGGTTTTGCTTGGTTGTTGGGTTGTTTTTTTTCTTGCAGACCTTTTCACATACAACTAACTGGTCATGTCAGGTACTCTATTCAAAAAAGAAAAATTGAGTCTTACACTGATATTTACCCACATGAGGCTGTGTATGGAAATCAAATATGGGCATGGGGAAAAACCTCCTATTACCCACATGTTCACAGCTGGATTTTACTTGGCTCTTTAGTCAATAAACAGCAGTAGCTACCTTTTGTGGCATTTTTACAACAGGAAATTTATTCTGCAGAAGAGAAATCAAACACCAGATACAGCCATCTAACTCTCTTCTAAACATAACCTTCCTGAGTTGTAGAACATCCTAATTAAGAACAAAAAAAAATTCCAAATCTGCTCTCCCTGGATTCAGAGTTCTCACTGATTTAAAAATGGAAGCAGAACCAGACCTGTATTTTGCATTTATAGGATGCTGAAAAATCCAATAGATTAAAAACAAACAAAAAAATACAACAAAAACGGAAAAAAAAAACAAAACCAAAAGCCTGAAAATTATTTATTTTACTAGAAAATATATGTCTTCTTCCTGAACTGCAGAAAAGGCCTTAAGAGAGACAACATGACATGGAGAATAAGCCTCAAGCAGTTAGAGTCTACTGACTGAGATTCTTCAGGCAATGCCATAATAGAAACAGAATAGTCTACATTATTTTTGTGAACTTGCTCTGACTCCTGGAGCTAACATTGCCTGGGTTTGCTGTTATCAATACAGTAAATATTCAGCACAGCACAGCAAATAGCTGAGGAGGCATCCACGTAATCACCAAATCAGAAGATAGGACTGCCCAAAACAGCCTTAAATTACTCATTGCTTGCTTCAGCAAGTGTTCCCAGTCACTTTTCCTCAGGTCTGTGTGTTCTGCACAGTGAAGCACAGCATATCAATTTTTCATCTTGCATCTTCTGGATTTCTCTAGTGCTCTGATACTGAATTAAAATGCATCAGAGAAATTTAGAGCAGTTTGGGAAAGTGTGTTTGGCATTTTCTCCCATGAGTGAGTTAAAATTCCAAAGACACTGTTTTGGTTTCTTCTCCCAGACTTTTAATAAGAAAAGAAAGAGATAACGCTACCAAAAAACAACATCACAAAACAGAATTAAAAATAGTCCAGAGGCAGGTTTGAGTGCTCAGTTTTCTGTAATTTAATTTTGCCCCCAGGCCTGACTTTTTAATAATTTTTTCTTTCTTAAAGTAGTGGAAATCTGAATGTTCTTATATCTCCTTGCTTGTGCCCAGCTCCATTATCTCAAATTTTTATTACATTTGAACTGCAGCTACCTTCCTATCTTACAAAAAAAAAAGTCAGAAACACTTTATGCCATCTGTGTACAGAGTATACACAGTGTATTTGGTTTATGACAGCTAGATGCAAGATAACTTAACATACACACTCATCCTTTACATTATATTGACACAAACAGCACTGAGATAAGCAGCGCAGTGCCTGCACCCATGCCCCATGCACAGCTCCAGCTGCTAGCTTACACATCACAGAAGCCTCCCAAAGCTGCCTTTATTTGCATGCTTCAAATCACAGACTATGCTTTATGAGCTGATAGGCCAGGGCTTTAGCTGAAATTGTGACAAACTTTCTAGCATCACAGTGCATTATTATCAAGTGAGTAAGTCACATAACCAACAGAATTCACCCTTCGGTTAAAACTAAAAACAAACAATATTTAATCACTTTGCTTCAGTTTAACTACTTTTCCTTTCATGCTTTCCCTATTTCACTCTTGCTTCACCCCTTATATACTAGGATGTAAAAGTGGGTTAACTATTTTTAATTTTTAGAGAAGATGCTAGGCTTCAGTCACTGGAAAAAAAACATAACCCAGCTCTGTGGTCTGTCATAGTTCACACAATGCCATTGAATTAGCAGCCCTCCCAGAGTCATAGTTTTGCTAAAAGAACCTCTGTTCAGTGTAAGTGATGACAGATAACAGCATTACTGTTATTGCAATGTGATATCAGTATTTGGTTGCCTGCTACCTCATGGTAAACTACTGTAACTTTAGCATGGTTACCAAAAAGCATCAGCAGTATCAAACTCATAGTGTGTCAGAGAGCAGTGTTAATCCAGCCATCTGAAGCTGGTTTTCTCACAGCAGGCATGGACCTTAAAACTTGTCACCTTGAGCCGAGGGTACTGATGACATATTTCTTTCGCCAGCTTACTGAGGAAGTTACAAAGATTCACATGGTAAATGCTTCACGTGTGGGAAAAGCATTTCCCACCTTTCCCTGGATCAGACACATGTAAATCACCTGCATGTAAAATTGCGTCCAATATGCCTGCATGTACAATAATTAATGATTCCTCAAATAACCTGACACCGATAAAGTCCTAAAATAACATTGATGCACCACTGCTATCATTTGAATCTGCGCAACCCAGAGGGTCAGGCTACTTAAGGCCATGTGTGTGGTGCCTTCTGGCCAGAGCCTGAGCCTCTAGAGCACCGAGAGAACTTTATGGACATTTAGAGGTAGAGTGCTACTCAAAACCCATCTGAACAGATGTATCCTTGAATGGTTATGCTAGGTGTAGATGTTACAACGGCATTCCCTCCAGAGACCTGGCACAGAACCTGCTCCGTTTTGTTCTCAAGGTGTTTGATTTGCTTTGCTTTGTTTTTTTCAAGTGGAAGATGCTTAATGTGAAAAAAAACAGGTCTGCTTAGACTGACATGGAAGTGATTTTTGACCAGATTTACATGCAGGACTGATAGCCTGAAGAGAAAGAAACTACAAAGAAAGATGCTCTTATTTACAATAACCCACAGTGTATGCCAATTATGAAGCAGAAGCACGTAAGAAATGAAGAAAGTGATTAATGAGTTCAGTCATGTCTCAAAATCATTAAGACTACAGAATCCAAGGAGTTTCCAGCTCCAGAGAAACTGAACAGAAACTTAGCACATATGCTGAAGTGTGCCCATGAGATGCTGACTCTGTGCAAACTCAGGGGCTCTGGACTGCAGCTGCTTCACTGCCTCAGAATCATCGCCAGCACAACAGACATTGTAAGACCACAGGATTTACTGCTGACACCTCAGTCTCAGCTTGTGTATCACCAAATCCTCAGCAGAACAGCAACAGCACTGGGCAACTTAGAAACGCGGCTGTAAATCTCTCATTCGCTCAGTCCTGCTATGAAGATGGGTGGACTTTACCTCACCCAACCCATCCAAGTCATTACAGAGGAATAGTTGAAGAGTGTCAATATGATGAAAGATTGATGGCATCCCCTCCTAAGAAAACTTACACTTTAAAAAGCAAATGGAGTATTTGCTTTGAGTAAAGTAGCAGCAGTGATGGACCTTATGTGGGGGAGAAAAAAAAAAACAATAACTTCAAGTTACTGGGTTATTAAAAGCTAACTTTTAATAAATTAAAAACAAAACTAAAGTGGGAACCTGCTCAGAGTAGGTGATGAAGGACAATCTGACAGACATTCGGCTGGGAGACGTGATTTTACTTTTTGTAATAACCTTCTTTGCTCTCCAGGGGGGAGGGGAGGAGGGGAAAAAAACCAAAATAATTAAAAGGAATCTTTTAAAGAAACTGGCGAGGATGAGTCTAAATGAGTCTAGAATTAACTGCCCATGCAAATGTATGTTTGCATTTATACAAGAACAGGTGCAGCACAAAAATGGTGTGCAAGAAAGTCAAGTGCTGCCTTTGGCTTCTGCCCACAAGCTGGACATCCCATTCAGGGGTTCCCATTGTTTCAGGATATTTAAGAGTATAAAGCCTCACTTCCTTTACAGCAGGGAGCTCTGGCAATGAGGATGGATCTAGAGTATAGTTGCTATTTTGAGTGCTGGAAGGAAGCAAAGAGCTGTTTTGTGGAAAGGCAGAGGCACTTTCTTTGAGCTGCGCATGTGGTGGCTCAAGAGAGAAGATATTCCAGGGGCTTTTGAAGGGGATCCTGAACTGACTCTAGATATAAAATGATGCATAATTTTTGGTGTGTATATGGACAAGCAATCCAGAAACTGTAAAATTCATTGTAAGTCACCACAGAAGAGAGAGGTTTTGAAGTGATATGAAGTGGACCGCAGTATATAAAATGCTGGAGATGTCATCAATAACTATTGCATGTATCTGCTACCTTTAACATGGCATTGAAATAAATTAATTAATCTTGGAAATAATGACCTCTGGAGCAGACATGTAAAATCAAATCATATCTGCTTATACCACAAGTTTTGGATTAAGTACTTCAGAGCTTTTCTTAAAGCAGTGGGCCTTGAATATGTAGGAAAAATACTTTTGCTGATGCTTTCTTCTGTGTCAGAGAGACGTGCAAAAAGCATTATAGCTGGTAGCCACAAAGTTATCTTTTGCGCTCATTTGGAAAGGTGATGCAGCTCACAAGAGTATTTTCTTCTGTCCTTGAAGCCAACCACTCGGTGAGGATACCCAAGCTGAAGGACAAAACCAAATGACACAAAACCAGAGTAGAATTCAGATCAGGATGCTAGTGACAAGTTACAGCTGGAGCAAGGTAAGGACATGAGCTGGCTGTACTGCAATATATTATGCTCATGCCAGTTTGTACTTTGTTGGTTGGAATTATGAGAAACAGCATATTTAGCACAGAGTTCAATGGACAAAAGACATTGTAAGGACAGAGGCACAGCATTAGATACCCTACTCAAGGGAGCATACAACAATGTGTGTTATCACTGGAAAAAAGGTGACTCCGTTAGCAACCGCAGATATCTTCCGTGGGTGCTAAAACACCAACAATGGGATCTCTCATGTATTTCTGGATATCTGGCTGTGTCACTGAGATGTCCAATGCACTAGGAATTGCTTGTTACTTAACAACCTTTCACTCCTTAGCTCTATTTTATGTTCTATTGATCTTTTGAGAGCAATAGTGCCAGCAACTGGCAAAGAGTAAAGAGGATCAGCAAAAATTTACAGCTGCCCTATCTAGCACCTCCCTGGAAAAAAAAATAATTCCTAGTTAATGCAAAAATAACTAACAAATCTCACTCAAAATCTTTCTACCTAAAGTAGCCTAAAATTATCAAGAACTCTACATAAGTACTGAATATCGATCATTCTTTTTTCACTCAATTCTGTAGCTCTAACAAAGTTCTACTAAAGACCTAATTGCATAATAACTAACTTCAATGCTATAACACATTATCCTTTCTATGACATGCACATCACTAATGAAAAGGCTGAAATTCTTTAAGATAGCTGGCTAAACAATGTGAACCTAGATGACAAGATCAGGGCATGATCTCAGAGATATTAACATAAAGCTAGAGAAAACATGAATTTTCGTCTTCTCTAGTGAGTTGAGACTCCAGGCCAAGACTTAACTAATACAGGAAATAAAAACACAGCCCTGTGCCCAAAGGCTTGATGAACCTCATTTGCTGAGCATACAGTATCAAGTTTTAAAAGCCTGCTTTATATCAAAATAAAAATTAAGAGGGAGTTTGAAGAAATATTGTGCAGTGCCACTGACAAACTTATCAGCAGACACATGTTAGACAACATGCTAAAATACCCTCACATCAACTTGTCAACAATAACCACCAACTAACAGACAACTCTGACAAAATAATACTCAGGGCTTGATTTAAACTGAAGAGGAAAGTACAGTTAAATATACATTATCTAAACAAGTTGCATGTGACTTTGGCATATATTAAATGAAATAACATTACTCCAAGTTCAGAAGTATAAATCATTCTGATTACAACTGAATAACCAAATTTCTACCTTCAAAGTTTTCCTCTACCATGCAGAATAACTATGACAAGTGCAAAACAGTCCCACTGTTCCTGCTCCTGAAATGAATCTTTCCTGCCATTCTGGACCTGCAGCATCACCTATCCACAGCCAGATTTAGCCTTGGCATCTTCCAAATCCTCCACCAACTTTTTGCACAGAGTTCTTGGATATAAAGAGGCAGGTTTGGTCCACTGTATTTAGAAGAGTGTGACGATCCCTTCATCTAAAAGATTCACGATGCTCAGTACAAGCTAGCTGGAACTAGCAAGGACACCGAGGAGAAAACTTTCATCCTTGCAGTAAGTGTCTTGGGACTTGTTATGACTACAGGTGGCCAGACACTTGACTCTGTGTCGCTTCTGAAAGACAGCACCTCAAGCAACACAGTACTCCCTAGTGTGCACCTCTTCAGTAGTATCTAAAAGGGAAGCATACCTCCCACTGAGTCACCAAACACTGCTTTCCACAGTAGCTTTTCCTTAGAGGACTCTTCTTTTAAGATAAAAATTGTCCGTCTAGTGATACAGTGATACAGTGCCAATAACTCCATGTGCTTTTGTGTATTCTGAGGGTTGCCTTTAAAAACAGATTTCAATACATAACAGGTTACAGTCAAGTGACGGGTCACAAGTTTTGAGCTTTGTCTTTTGATACAATTTTTTTGCAACTGGACATGGTCACCTCGATCTCCTCCCAGTCATTTAGAAGGCACATTTTAGTGTTCACCTACATGTCCCTTTCGAAGCAAGGGACAAATACAGACTGCATTCCTTGGTAACAATTTCAGGTTATTTTTTAAGTTCCATGTCTGAAGATCACCAAATAATGAAATAAAAAAATAATATTTCTTCTCTTTAATCAGAGGAATCTTTACCAAATTGTGCACAATAATGCATTTGAGATACAGAAACCAAGAATGAAAGTGGAAGTGTCAGAACACCCACGGAAACGTCCTGTCTCCATCCCATAAAGAAACACGCTTTTAAAATGTCCAGGAAAAAAACTTTCTGGAATCTTAAACAGGCTAATAGTTCAAAGTACTGATGAGTCCAAGCCAAACCCCCAGATTGGAAAGTTCCTAAGGTCTGGGCAACATTCAGCTGTAAAAGAATGAAACAAAAAAATCGGATGAAAACATGCACACGTTTTGTGAAGTTCTGATCTGAGGTTGGCAACAGACCACAAAACCAATTTAGACCCTGTCTTGGAGACCTGACCTCAGGACAAGGAAGTCTCTAGGATAAAATGAAAATCTATTCCTGAAACGCAAGAGAGGCTGATTTCTCTCTTGTTGCACTGTCTTTTTGCAAACTATCTCCACCCATTACTTCCTAAAGGACATTGGCAAATGGCACCCCTTAGGCTGTATAAATCTCTGCAGAAGGAATAGCATAATTTTTCTCCCATCACAAACCTTCCAGTCTAATATTTGACAGCCTAGATCAGGTGCTGTCCAAACATTTATTAAAACATTTTAAATGATGAATATATCCAATTATTACTATTAATGCAGCTAATACTGACTAATGAGGGGGAAACATACTAGCTTGTGTCCTGCAATTCATTACCCCTGCCTTGTCAACAATTCAAAGCCCAAAACCTAATCATCCATACCGGGCCCTGTTATATTTCACACGTCACATTTAATAAGTCACTCAGTGCCTATAAATTAATGTAACATGTCGGCGTTTATGAGTGCGGCTTTGTCGCTGTTAACAAATGATGTGCTGGCCTGGTCTGCTGCAGCTCAGCAGTGAAGAGTGATGGAGGATGATTTCTCTCCAAACTATAAACTACACACTGGGGACCACAGCAACACACAGGTACACGTAAACACGAGCACATGTGTGTGCACACATGTACACACATACTACATAGGGAAGTGGTATATAACACAAAGAATGTGCACCTGCATCTGCTTTTATAGGCATATTTCATACATTTTGATGCAGCATATTTATCAGTCATTGTATTTTATCAACTTATATCATACCTATTCATGGATGCAGATCTATGTACACTTAGATACTAGGCAGTATATCAGAATGTATAAACAACTCTTCAGCAAGTTTACCAAAACCACGTCTACTGTATGTAGCATATTACAATTTCACCTGCCCTAGTTTAAGCCAACCAAGTTTATATAAAACATTACTACACACAAGTGAGGGTCAAGCCAGGCTTAAAACTAGTCAGAACACCTGTAATATCTCTATGCTTATTGCTTCCATTGCCAACAGCCTGAAACAGAAATGAAACACCACAGACTTGTGTCGCAAAACATGATGCTGCAATGTAGGTAACTGGCACGGCACCAAAGCTTTCTTTTCTTTTTCTTGAGCAAAACTGATTTTTTACAAGAGTATGAATAACACATAATTGAAAAACTTAAAGGCACACAGTACATGAAGAAAAATATATAAATGTGACATACATGCACTTTTTAATATTCTTCTTCCTATTTTCCTGCAAGAAGTGCAAACTGACAAATTAAAGTGCCAGTCTTTTTGGTTACTTTGGTTACAGCTGTGGCAGGTTCAAGGTTTGATGAAAGACATCTGGATCTACATATGGCTGCATTAAGTACTACATGCAGCAATAAAACTGCATGTTGCAAATGCGCACTGTGGCCAGGAGGGAATTTGTCACTGGAAGCAGTTTTTATAGACCTCAACTGGTTTGTCAGCAGCAGAGGAAGAAGACAAATAAGGAAAGGACCTCTGAGAGCTGAGTTCCTAGGCCCTAGGAAAAAATGAATCTTATCAAAGCACAGACCAGGACTCCAGTTTTAGCTTTGAAACAAAGGTGTCCCAATGGTAATGCCAGTTTTACCCTTTTGCTCTCTTTTACATCAATGATGTCTCCTGTGTTACAGCACCAGATTCCTTATGAAACAAAAAGTATTCAAATACACTTGATTTGAAAGGTTTAACTGAGATGTGAATGCATTGGTGTTGAGCCCACAGCCAGTCTGGGAGAGATAGATCTGACTTGATTTTCTGGATACATTTTTTTGCCTCTGTTGGGAAATGTCAGTTTGTAAAAAAGAAACTTCTATAGGAAAGAGTCATGTCTGAGGGTCTGTCAGTATGAAAAAATCTTCAGAGAAAAACCTCCAGTGTATCAAAACATCATCTTCAGAGAGTTTAAAAATGAAAAGCATCCATTCCTGGTGAAACATGTACCTGGCTTGCAAATTTTAACTAAAGTTAAAAAAAAGTTAGAAATACATTTTAAAAGTTGGCATAGAAATTATAGCATTTTTACTTACAAATTTCCCTTTTTTTCTTGGGCCACTGACTCATAAATAGCACAGCAATGCTGGTTGTGTGTGGGTTTTGTTTGTTTTGCAATCTTGGTTTCAAATTATAAAACCCTTGAAAGGCCTCTGGACCTGGAGATAGGTTTCCTGCACAGGTCTAACAAAAACCCCACAGATATTTGCCCTGGGACCCACTGGAGATCAGCCAATCTCTGAGGGAGCATCACACTTACAACAGTGACGTGGCAAACCCTGCACATATACAGAGCACCGAATTTGGGACTATTCACAGCTACTGAGATTTACATTTCCCTGTTAAGAACAAAGAAAACAGGGAGCAGTGCTGACACCACTAAGGTCCCCTCTGCCAGCCAGGGCTGCGAGACCTTCCCAAGCTTTCCATTCAGACAGCTCAAGGCTTCTTGAAAGGCCAGTTCTGGGCAGGAGCCCAGCTCAAGCACTCTGAATTGTCTTTGGAAAAAGTCTGTCTTTCCATAGTCCCTGTGGAGTGTGGCCACCTTCCTGATTTGGGCTTCTTCACTGTGCTCCAGGGCTAAGATGTGCAAATACCTCTTTGAAAGATGCTCTTACAGAATAGTAGATTTTTTAACCTCTCTATAAATACTGTCTCTGAAATGTCTATGCTTAAACGGTGCTCCAAACACTTCAGATTTTAACTACTGACAAGGATTTGCTCTTCTCTTAATGTCAGCGGCCATGACTCAGTGCTTCAATGTCCTAATGAAGTGGCAATACTGACCAACAGGGCAGCAAAGTGTCATACTTATTTTCCAAAATCAATTCACCCTCGAAGAGCCAGCCAATAGTTAAAGTACTAGACCAGAACACAGAAGACCTAGATTCGTGTCTCTGCTTGGTGTACTTTGTAAGCCACCAAGTTGCTTTTAGGCTGCTAAACGCGCAATTAAACCCGCTTGAAAGTCCTACTGCACATTTTATTGCATCTTCAGAAGTCAAAACACCTTTAAAAATCTAGCTTTAAATCTCTCTGTGTCTTCTTTTCCCATCTTTAAAATAGGGATCATGACACTTCCCTAGCACACAGGTACTATAAGGATAGATAAAGACAAAGACACTTTCTAAAAAGTGTCACATATCCAGGATTCTCTCATGTACTGTTGGCATAAAAAAGAAATCTTAGATATTTTTAAAGACTTCTGATATATAAAGGGGAAATGATGTAGGATTTCATAGACCTTTTTATACACGTCTCTAGAAAATCATTCAGCACAGCCAGTATCAGTGAAAGCAGCACACTTACCAGTTTGTTTTTCTAGGTCGTGTATGGGGGTTTTGGCACTTGATACCTTTAGACTAATAGATATGATAAAATTTTCTGGAAAGGCTTTAGCACCACTGTTCCTGCATTCTGTGTAATTAGGCACTACCCAGTGCTGAAGGAAACCAGTTTGGAGTACAGTCTGAGGTCAGTCATGGCGCGGCAGTGTGCGGTGCATAACACCGAAGGCCAGTTGACCAATTAAAGCTAAGTGATGTCTTGGTGTCCCAGCAGCCTCCCATTTGCACAAGTGTGAAAGGTAATAAAGACCCCGAAAACCCAGGACCATGTTTCAGCTAAGAGACCTGTTACCAGAGAAAATGGGGAAAGGGGAAAAGCAAGACCCTTAAGATATTTAATATTTTAACAATTTCACTAAAGAAAACTTACTTGGTAATTGGATATTAAAATGTGTGCTCTTTTCCAATGCCTAACTCAGAAATTACATGGCGCAAACCCTCCGAGTAACTCTATGACCACACCTAGGCAAGCAGAAGCTGAGACCTTTATTCCTGACCAAACCCAAATGGTTTGAGTAGCTCAGCTGTACAGCACCCCACATCAGTTTTTGTTTTTAAATCCCATTCTCCTCAGTGACAGTGTCCTGTCATTCATTTACCATCTTTAGTCCTTTCAGTCATGAATTTTGTGGGGCAATACTATGTGTATACACAAATGCCCTACAGGAGGCCTCCAGGTAGTTCTGCAAAAGACATGATAGATAAGAATAAACTTCATGATATTGTTTGGGTTTTTTTTTTCCTTATTTATACATTAACCTCTAAATGGGTAGGAAGAAAAGCAGAAAGTGATCTGGGTGCTAACAGGAAAGCTCAGTAACATATGCATGCCACAACAGTCACACTTAGCTCTGAAAACTCAAAGAACTCCATGAGAAAGGTGGAGACTTTGCAACAAAGCTGCTGCACTGGCACTGCAGGAGAAAGATTTAAAAGAAAAGCAAAAGAGGAAAAAAGTAGAAGAGTAGAATTGCCCTGTTGCAAGGGATTCATGGAATCTCTGAAATCCTGAAGGAGAGAAATCTGCATGACAATAACGTTGTTTCCTTCTTGGAGAGACCCACAGGGCTCACAAAATCATACAGAAAAGAACACAGCTCTTTTCAATTCAGCCCATTCTATAGAACGGTGAATGTTGCAAGGCTTATACTATAATTTATTGTTCACCAAAATGGTTTGTTTTGCACAAACAATTCTTTTTGCTCTACTCTTTTCTGGCAGTTCCTTTTGGCTTCATCCTAGAGCTGCCTTCATCTGCACTTTGCTTGACTTTGAGAGAAGTAAATTTTAAATCTTCACCTCAACTGCTCCCTGCTGCTCTCAGGCTTCCCCTGAACAGGGATGTTGCATCTGTAACCACTGCTAAGCCATCACCTTTTCCTCCTTGCACCATACCTGGCTGGCTCCTCCCTTCTGAAGCATCAGAAATCACTCAGACCTCTGGAGAGCCAAGAAGGGAGCAAAGCGCTGCCAATACAAGACTCAATCCATTGCCACCAGAGACAGAGGCACATGCCTGAATCCCTCAGTGAGGATCAACTTTGCTGAGCTATGTTAGCAAAGTCTCTGCTGGGGAATACCCATGCAGTCCAGGAGGAGAGGAGCAGCCCAAGCCTGCCAGCTGGAGCAGAGGCTGGTGCTGGTGTTTGGGAACCAGCTCCCTGAGGGAACCAGGCAAGCAGAAACTCAGCTGGGGGACCATCATTCCTAATCCCTGTGTGAGCAACGAAATGAGCTGCACTGAAATGAAGGGCTTTAAGCAGCAATCCTTTCCACCCACCTGCATGGACTCACGTCTCTATAAAAACCCTGGCTAAGTGTGTTTTGCATGATCCTGTGCTCTTTCACTGACACCACAGACTTCAAGAAGTCTTTCCTGTGCATTCCTACTGCACTTCCTTATTACAGCAGAGAGACAATCTATATTAATTACGTACTTAGTCCCTATAGGCATCATGGCAGTTAAGGAAATGCCAATATTCTCTTTTCATAGAAGAGGGAAATATGTGACTTCACAAGGCCATGCAAAAGTTTTTCAGAAGAGCATGGAAGGTATTCTAGCGCATGGACCAGCACTCTGGCTCTGCTGGGCACTGAATTTCTACTCCAGAAAGTATTTCTTTTAATTAGAAAGCAGAAGGATTAAAAAAATGAAAATTAACTCTACCTCAGCTGCATTTTCCACCCAGAACCAGCACTTGGTTCAGAAAGTAGATAAACCAAAAACTGAGCAGGCAAAGAAAACTCGAAGTGCATTATATGTCCAAGCTAAACTGATGTTATTCCACATAGGCAGCAAAAAAATAAAGTCAAAAGTAGGTCAGAAAAGCTTACAGAATTAATCACAGGAAAGATGAATAGGAAATTTGATGAAATAAGATCACTTTTGATGATGAATTCATAGTCAGTTTTAATTGAGTACAATGAACTTGAAAATACACTTGGTGAATGTCTGCATTACCCGGAGTTCTGTGTGTTTGTTAGCAGTTAAGATATACAAACTGATCAATAGTGCAAAACAAAGGAGCTCAGGTATGCATGTGCACTCATACATCACTTCAATAAATTATCCTCGATGTTACAACTGGGGGAAGGGAGGGGGTGGATTTAGAACAATCATTTTGGGATCAAGAGCTAAATCATTTCAACCACATCTTGATTTCTGCAAAACTCGGCAGGAATTATGAGGCTTAACAGCATCTCAACAATTAGCATATTATAAATACAAAAATGATATATTAAAGCGAGAGGAGAAAAAGGCCAGCATTTTACACCTACAGTAATATAATTCCACTACTTAATGCAAAGTAACAGGCATTAGAGTGTTTGGGATCCTCTTGTATAGTGTTATCTGTTCTATCAGTAAATGAGACTATGTGAACAGTACAACCTATAAATAATTCAAGGCCTGAGATGGCAATTATAGAACCATGCACAACCAGCATGAATATTTTATGAAGGCTAAAACAGCCCTCAGAATGAATCATGGATAGATGAGCACACACACATACACACACACTCAGCTGTTGGCCAAGTATTGCTTCCAGACATGGCTTATATCTGATCCTTAGTACATCCAAAAAGAAATTTCCTGAACACAAAAGTCAGAAGTTACATCTGTATTTTTATATATTAAAAGATATTAAAAAAAAATAAAGTAAATGTAGTGGAAAGAAAATGTTATATTGGTGAGAGAAAATGTTTGTTTCTTTCCAAAGATTCTGGTAAGAATTCTAAACAAGTTTTTCCTATGCACAAAATGTGGTTGATAAAAGCAAACTATGACGTACAAAATAAGGACCTGCAAGGGCTGGGCAGTACATGGGTCTTCAAAATCTGCCCCTAAAGAAAGACTTGCCTACACGAAGATATTTACCAGTAGAGATAAACTGGTATAACTTTCCATATGGGCACTATTATTGCAGCACAAGAGCATTCACATGGGAGTTACAGCAGTATAACTACTCCAGCATAATTATACGGGTATAATTATGCCAGTAAATTTCTCTGTATTAGTAAGCTCAGAGAAAACCCCCCTGTAAGGAGCATGGCACTGCTGCACCCGGCCTCAATGCACAGCCAACAGGCCTGCAGCAAAATACACCTCAGAGCAGAGCCTCAAATCCTGTTTCCAAGCCAGGGCACTGAGTGGCATTATGAGTAAATTGATAACACTGGCAAAAAAAAATAACCTTTTACATGCATATCATGCACATGGATACAAAGACATGTATGTGAACACATACACACTATAGATATATTTATACTATATATAAATATAGTATATATAAATATACATACGTTTATTTATATGAATTTACATTTTAGAACGTGTTATAAACACTGTCTGATTACTCCACAGATCACCTCTTTGAAATGAGGATGTATAATTTCTCCCATTCTCTGACTGGTAAAACTAAAATACACAGTTAAAACACCACCAGCTATTAAAAGAAACTGGCCTAGAACCTGCATGACCATCAGATAACATTTCTACGCCAAATATAAACAGATCTTCTATAGCTTGAAGATTCCACATGTGCGAATATAACTGATGAGACTGGTTTTGGGTGTATGGCAGTCTACACACACGCTAGAGAAATAAAGATTAAGACTGAAAACAGAAAAATGGTAGGGCTAATGAGGGAGCATCACATGTTTCTTACTACTCTTAATACATTTTTGCTCTTTAAAAAAAAAATTAAAACCAAACAAACAAAAAAAAACCCTAAACTCTAATTGGGTCTTTCATTTGCATCTAAAAAAGGATCTTTTAAGGCTACAATTTAGAACGATGCATTGCAGACAGGCTGCTGAGTCCTCCTGCAAGGATGTGCCCATGAATAGGGTCACAGTGTCACAGACAGCACAGGGAGCACAAACTAACCCATCTCAGTGCCTTTTCCTGCACAACCCCTATAATTTTGTGGGTTTGGCAAACACAAGGGTCAATTGTGTCAGCCAGGGTCAAGCTGCCATTGTGGGGGGTTTGTGGGCAGGGTTGGTATCTGAGGGAGAGGGGTTGTGTCATGCTGGGTCAAGATACTACAATTGTGGGTGCCAATTTGGCAGCTACTAGGTGGGTTACAGTTGTTTTCGGGGGGGGGGGGGGGGGGGGGGGGGAAGAGATGACGGTACAGGCAGCTCTGGAAGACAGTTTGAACTGAAGCTGTTTCTAGGTTTGGCACTGAGAAGAAAGTGAAGTTAGTTCAAGGAAGTTGAGGAGATTGCAGAGGCACAAAGCATCTGGGATCTTGAAAGGTTTAGGATATCTGTAGGGGAAGATGCAGCCTCTAAAGGGATCTATGTCTTCAGCAACTTTTCTCACCATGAATATAGCATCTTACTCAGCAAACAGGTGCATTTTCTCCATAAGAGCCTGGCAAACAACACATCATTCAGCATATGCACCCATGAGGAACTGGTGTATTGGAAGAGAGGTTTCACAAATAGCTTTTACAGCCTAATTCTGCTTTGTTTACAACCACATCCTAACTTAGACTTCTCTCACTTCAGACTTTCTCTCACCTGCCCATGGATTTGGAGATGCTGTATTGAGAGTCTAACTGTAACTTGAACACGATCAAACTCCTGGTATGTATGGATCCAGCAAGGCAGAGCTGTGGAGTTTGGTTTTTTCTCATTTAAAGGCAGTGAATAAAAAAAAAAAAACAAACCATGAACAGAAACACATACCTTGAGACCACAAGTCCAAAGGAAATACCCTGCTAATTGCAAGGGTGTATTAAAGTCATGAACTAAGTAAACTAATTTGCTCTTGGCATACTTTCTATACCTCCCAGGTTTCTGTTTAGAACCTCTGTTTAGACATTTCACAATCTAAATTTGGTGAAGTTTGAAAAAGGCCTTCACAAGAAGGGGCAGGGGGGGCAACTGGTGTACTAAGCAGTTTTGGGAACTTGAGATGGCTTTCTATTAATTTGCAATACAGATTTGATTTCTAACTCACAAAATCTGAATGGTTAATCTTTTATTTTCATTATTTTGACGTTTCTGTTTACCTTTTAGAAATGCTATCAGAGGCACAATGTGGCATTGGAAAGCTAAATGCTAACACATGTAGTGCTCTACGACTGCAAAAATTTCTCTCATACTTTTGCAAATACCACAGCCAAAATCAACAGTACAAGTTTGATTTTCTTCATCATGAATTGACAGCTTATTTATCTCTAAGGAAGAACTTTCTAAACCTGTTAAGCTTCCAAACAACTGAGGAAGGATTCTGCTGACTATTCAAAAATATTTGTGCCTCATAAAATTATAAGCTAAAATGTTAAATTCTTTGTGCGTTCCTTCCAAAAGAAAAGAAGTATGCACTAGGAATGGCAACAGACTTCACAAAAACACAAGTCAAAAGATTGGTCTACAGAAAAATTTTCTTACTAGCAGGGCATCTTTCATCTGATAGTAAACCTGTGTTTATCCACACTGTGCATAAAGTCTAGCTAAACAGTCTTTATGGTATCAGCTGATCTTAAATACATATAGACCTTCAAACACTTGGTCAAGTCTCATTAAAGTCAAAGTTTAACACATGCTTCAGTATGTGCAGAACAATGATGGATTTACATTAAATGCTCAATTGCTTTCTTGAATTACAGCCTTAACCACTTCATACTCCAGTGAAGGTAAACACAATCCTCCTCATAATGCTGGATAATGCCAATGCTTTATTACAGCAATGAGAGCACAGGCATTGCCAAATTGCCATTGCCTGCAGCAGAAATAATGCTTTCTGGTGGCTGTTAGGCAGAGTGAGATGGTACATAAACACTGTCCCAGAGCCATACAGGAGAGAACATAACCCTGTCGCTGCACTGCCGACTAAAGCAAACCCAGGCTCTGTCTGTGCATCAGCATCTCCACCGCTGCTGCCTTCCAGTGAGCTAACTGCTTGTTTGCAGTAGAGACTTTAAATCAATACACAGGAACGAAAGTATCCAGCAATGCTAACAGATCAAATATTCAAATGTGGAATCCAAGTAACATTTTGCTTGCCAGTAAAACGCCCAATGTAACCCATTCACCCATGAAAAGAGCTGTGTCTGAAGTCATCTTTATTTACAATGTGTTTGTGCCATATGTTTGTTTGGAAATTGGAGGATGATTTAGAGTAGGTGGCATCTCTCATAGCTCCCTTTTCACACACTCTGATTTCAGACTCCAAAGGTCTGAACCTCACAAGGCAGTTACTGAGGAGCGGGGCAAGGCACATATTTATTTGCACCAAAACTACATAACGTATTTGCTGTGAAAGCACTCTGTTAGCCTGAGCTTGTAAATCAGGAATTCCCTCTTCAAAACATGGAGTTACTTTGCTCCAAAACTGGTATAACACAGAAATTGGACCATGTGCCACTTTATCTCCATTGCCCAAACTCAAAGTGAGTATAAAAATTACCGATCCACCAGGAATATGCTAATGGGATATGAGTTTTTCTGAATGTGAAACTGGCCAAAATGCAGATTCTTTGTTTGACCTAGAGCCCGAAATACTGAAATCTATTTTCATCTGAATTCAAAATAAAACCCAGCATTTTGTGAAAAACCAGAAATTGTACCCTCAATATCAAAATCACCATATGTAAAGCATGACAGAAGTACACAATACGGTGGGAAATATGTAAGTTCCTCAGACATTGTGCTGGCCACCAGGATGCATACCACAGCCAAGCGAAACCTGATAACAGGAAAAAAAACCCAGACTTCAGGTTTTCCTGTTTCAAGCTCTCAGACCACCCTATCCTTGGAGCTAATGGAGAAATCTTAGATAGCAGGAAAGAGCGCACAAGGAAAACATAAAACCGCCAGAAGCAGGAGGTGTCTCTGCTATGTCACACAAAGTGTCATATAACATTTTCATCCACTTATTTTTTCTGAAGGGACCCTTTTTGATCACAAACTGGAAGTAAAATATCACACCATAAAATTAAATATATGTTAAAACTGTGTTTGAATGTATTCAATAAAAAAAAAGCTATTATTGAAAGCACTGTTCCATCCTGAAACTGGTATTTTTGTAAGCAATTGCATCCAAAAGGGATGGCTTGTTTCTAGGTTACTCTGCAGAGTGGCTGTCTCAAGAGAGATGAAAGAGCAAAGGTAGGTCTTTCCTGTATATCCCTATCAAGATATTAATGGATGCGATGGGAGAAAGCCTGAAGTGATGTCACTGGAGGCAGAGTGCACACTGTTATATGGATTCCATAATGGAGCAGGAGAGACAAACACAAGAGAGGGAGAATGCGATGAAAATCAGGCAAGCAGCAGCAAAATGGAAATTCAGTTGCAATAGAAGCTTTTGTGAAATGGGATAAATGGACAAAGTCCTCACTGACAGGATGCTGATCGTATAAAAGAGCAGAAAAAAAGAACAGCATCTGATACTACAAAACAAGTCTACAAGAGACTCCACCTTTCAGAGGGTCCCAATCCCATGTGTCCCTCTTTGTGGGCCCATTCAAAACCACCATCCTGTAGGGTCTTTCTAACCTACTGCAATACAACACGCATAGCATTTTTACAAGTCAGCAAAGCAACTCATTTTTGAGGATTGTCAGAAAGCAACAGGAAATGCACCTTGCAACATAAATGGTCATCCAGCATAGAAAGGAGATTGTGTGTTAAAGTTATGCATGCATACACATAAAACCAGTTCCCTGGGGTAATAGAGATTACATAACACCCCCACTATTTACTAAATGTAATTTCTGTTTTACTGAAATAAATGAAGACAGGTAACTACTGTAACCACAGAATCATAATAATGAACCGGCCAACAGATGGCAGCTGAACCAAATCACCTGATTTAAATAAGATCTGCATTCCCTTCAATCGGGCAAGTTTCACAAACAGATTTAAGTCAACTGCCAGATAAAAATCAAGCAATTTCAGAGTCATGCTTGCTTGTAATGGATTATAACTTTATTATGAATTATGTCTCTGAACCTGCATGTTTACAAAACCAAACAGCAATACTGTGGCAACTGAAGGGGGGGGGGCATCATATCAGTATTTTATTTTGCTCACCAATGTTATCATTAATACAATGAAAATAATGTGCTCTGCATGAATACGGCTTCTGATGGCAGCACTTTGGTGAGAGACTGAGAAAATACAAAGCAGAAACAGAGTCCTCAGGCAGTCAGTGAATATGAATAAAAAAAAAAACAACAAAAAAAAAACAACACAAGAGAGCTTTCTGGCCTGAGGTTAGAGGCAGAGGTTGGCATTATTTTACATTAGAAACAATTCACATTCAAAACTGTAATTGATAGCAGTGAAGTGTTAGGGAAAAGAGACTCTGGTGTTCAGGCAGGCTGACCTGCCAATCAAACTCAACCTTTCTTTGAATGAATAAAAGCTTCATTGCCCTATTATGTGGATCTGGGCAGGCAGCACTAAAGTACCCTGTTTGTCAAGTTTATGTGCACTGCCCCAAGCTACTCAGACACCCATGCTCAATAATAACTTGAAATCATCAGTGATTTTTGATAGGGTTTCTTTTAAAACATTTAGTGTTAATTTTACTAAGTCTCTGGGACTTAAAGAAACAGGAGGGCAATATTTCCACTCTGCTTTGTACAAAGACTGACAGACAATTGTGCTGCTGCTATAGTTAAGGTAGAGAGAGGCTGTCGGCTGGGGTTTTTTTAAAAACATCTGTGAAACCGTGTAGTCTGAACGCTGCAGGCAACAGCTCCTTATCATTACAGGGAGGAAATGCTTGTCTTGATACTTTTTTTTTGCCTCTCCTCCAGGCAGGAGAGCTCTTGTAAATAGAACAATTGGCCCTTTGCTAACCATTTGATGGGAGACTTTGGTTTTTCACGATTCCTTTCTTCTCCCAATTGCTGCAAGTCCATTATGCCCCTTCCAGCACCAAATCCACTGCTGCTCTCATCTTGATGCACTTATAAGCACTGGAAACAACAGAATTATTTACTACAATCAAGTTGGTCTTTTTGTTTGCAAACGGACCACCTTTAGAGGTCTGCCTGTCTCTGCTGAGAGTTTTGGGTGACTGTTCAATGCTGAATTTGGCCAATGGGGTTGATCACCTAAACTGCAGGGTGTTGTTTCTTGTCCTTGTTTGGGGAGCACCACCTTGACTCATGTAAATGATTAGAAAGCTCATCTGTCAGGAGATAATAGAGAGGATGGGGGAAAAGGTCTGTAAGCAGAAGGTACAGAAGCCTAGGATGTTTAACAAAGGACCCCTCTGCCCTGTTTCACAATTGCCCTAGGATCCTTTCCCTGCTTCCTTTCTCTCCTAAAATGGCAAATGGGTGTCTAGCCACTGTGGAACTCAGGTTTGTGATTTTTGTGCAATGAGAAACGTTAGAGCTCTGCAAGGTATGGTGACAGGGGGGTTGAGGACTGATTCTGATACCTCTGTTTGCTGAGGGAAGTGCTGAGAGCTCCTCACTGAACATTGACAAATACTCTCCAGGCAGACGATCTGCTGCTGCCTGCGCAGCTCACTCCCCATGCTACTTGATTAACATGTGTGAGAACGGCTTGCTCTCACAACCTCTGCAGTTTCTTTTTACCTCCTAAATATCCCTATTAGCAAGTATACAAAGCCAGTGTAATTCAGATGTTGCAGCTTTACAAGAAACTTCAAATGTAGACACAAAAACTCCTGCTGGGAAATTAGTTCAATGTGTCCAGATACTTTTCTTAATATATAAATATGGTAAACTACACATAAATACAAATAAGAGCTCCTCCCAGAGTACAAGAACACAAACGGTGTCAGCGTGAGAGAGTCACCCTCCAAAGACAGCTCAATTTCGAAACCTGATTTAGCAAGCAAAGTTTCTGATTACATTCAGCCACTGCTTTTCCAGTTCTCTTCACAAGTGATCGAGGGGAAAAGCTACTTTTGGAAGTGATAACTGAATGTTGCAGCAAACAAACCAGGCAGTAGTCTGTGGCTAGAAAAAGTAGCTAGGAAACCTTTCTTAAAATGCTTCCACAGCTATTAAAGGAGACACAGAGAAGAAAGTGAAGCAGAAAAGAGGAGTATTCTCCCAACTTCTGCCCTTTAAACTGCTGTCCCTCTTCCTTAGTCTATTGTCTCCAGGGTTTTAAATATCTTCTAAGCTGTATTTTCAAAGGGGAAGTTCTGTGTACCAGTGAACAGACAAGTTGGTTGAAAATAGATTTATCAAGCTTCAAAGGATTATTGTTTGCAAAGAGACAGTACAAACATTACTATTTCACAGTACAGCCATGACATTATTAACCTACTGTGCAAGGATTTTATTGCCAGATTGGTTCATTTATCAAAAATAAAGGAAATTCAAAGCACCATAAGGAAGCTAGCATTTCAGCAGGCTTGGCTTTCACTTAACATCATTAATCTATCTATTTACACAAGAGGCAAAAGTGTTCATTTACTGGTGTCTCGCAGTTCAGTGTAAGAACCTTGATTCAGTTTCTGAGCATCAGTACATCAATACTGCATTTGGCAGCACAGGAAACATTAGTATTTTTGCTATAAAATGAATTATTTTTTTTCACTTGCAGCATTCCTTCCCTAGCTAAGTGCTGGGAGGAGGATGACAGTTGCCGTATGTGTAAAGCGTGTATGTGCACAAATACAGCCAACACTGGAGAAAAGAAAAAGATATTCAACTACTGCAATATACATGTCATTAAAAGAATGAAAACTTTTATATGTAAGAATTTATGTCTTCATGTCATGATATCACAAGGTAAAAGCAAAGAGTGTGCTGGGGGAGGAAACATCGAACAATGACTCCTTTTTTTGTAAAGAAACTGATGGCAAACATCTCAATAATTCATGAAGAAGCAATTGATTTTTTTGGCTGGAAGGACTCGCTCCTTTCGACTTGTCCCCTCCAGAGGAAAAGCTCATTAACACAGAGGTGTGGGTGCGGGGTGTGCATGTGTGCACATATGTATGCCGTATGTGTGTGCATCTCTTGGTGCACACGCTGTTTACATGCATATTTTTGTCTAACTTTTAGACATCTCACACAAATGTGATTATGTTTTTATATGTTCAAAGACTAGAGATAGCAATGCATAAATGCACATACACACAGTGAAAATACCCTTATGAATTTTCATTACCATATTCCGACTTCCCTGTTCCCAAAGACTTTCATGAAGACCCTAAATTATAGCCTTTTAATTGACCCACCTCTAAAGCATGCAGAGTGCTGAGATCCCAAGATGCATATAGTATTTTTGCAACACATTATGGGTCAAATTCATTTCAGGTACAACCCCTCTGCAGCGACTAGTTATATTTTTTGAGAATGTTAGCCCCCAGAGTACAGTGACAGCAATTACCCCTATTTTCCTTCAGGAAACATTACAATATATTTGAACACGACTGAAAGCCCAGGAAAATGTGCTTATAGTCATGGCTCCCTCAGATGCCTAATAATGGAAATTATAATGTTTCTAGTTTGGCCTACTGGGTTTTGACCCCAATAGTCAAGACATAAAAGGAAGGCTTTTTTTCTTCTTTTATCCCTCTGCTTTTATCATTGTTTTAAAGATGTTGTTTGTTTGGGGTTTTTTTAAAGTGCTTTTTCAACTAGCTGCAAATGTAGTATGTAGCACCCAGTACTTTACATAACTGGCTTTACTTAATCCCACCCAGCCAAGGCATACAGCAATCAAACTAAAACTGTGACTTCATACACATGCCTGGATCCTGCAAGTTCATGCCCCTGCATATCATATATAGAGTCTGTTGCAGTAGGTTGGTAGAAAAGTGGAGATAAAGAAAAGTTACTAGCCTTAGGCTTGAAGGATATGCTCTCTGCATAGTGTGCAGGGTATAGGTGGTTATTCTCAATGAGGAATGTGCAATTCACCTCCTATAGAAGTCTGAGCTTCAGCTGTAGCCCATATGGTTAGAAGGTATTCCAACACCCAGTGATCCATTAATTCTGTGAAAACAATGAGTTTATTCCTTTGCCAGCCACCCCTTCACGGTTTCATCCTCAGCTTCCCAGCTCCTTTTCCTCACTCCCTTTCTACCCCTCTTCTCATTTTACCCTCACAGACAGAGGATGATCAGAGCATTGCAGTGAATTAGGTGGCTGCAGCATGACACTGCACAGTCCACATTTCCCATGTCCCTGCAAACAGGATTGTGCTGTGTCTACCTCCACTACAAACAGCATGTTGACAGCAGCCCACAGTAAGGAGGCACTGGGCTATTCAGTGCTCCTCACTTCCAGGGTTCCACATACCTAAGATATATTTCTGGACCAAGATGCCTCGGTTCCCAGCTCACTCTCCACCCACAATGAACTCACTTATACTGGGATATGTTCCTTATACTGGGAAGCTGGTATGTTGGGGCCCAGCTATCGCTATACAGAACATGCCACAAACCCAAGGGAAAGGTATGTGTTATTTCTCCTCTTTTCTATACATGACTGTACCACAGCAAAGCAAAGGGAGCTTCACTATACTTAATGCACACTTTTCTGGGCATATCCTATTGTCTAGAACTACTTATTTTTAAACAATATCAGGAAGCAAGCAACAGCACAGCCTTTGAAAGTGTAAAGTTTACCAGCATGTTTTAAAACTCAGAAAATGAGGAATTATTTTTGGTTTTTGCCAACTATGAATTGCAAACCCAAATGATTAACCTCTCCGGTGGGTTCCCTGTTTCCAGGGGAAACAGCAGAAAGGATGATTTCTATGCTTAAATCTCTAAATCAGATTGCACAGAGTAGTCCTGGCAGGTGATAGCTGAGCAGGGGATACATCCTTTTGTCATCAAAACCTTACAAATTATTTATTTGATCAGGAAGGAGAGCTGCAAAAGCATCATATATTGATGGTTACTATTTCAGGGCAGGTTGGTATCCTTTCCAGTTGCTGTAAGAATAAAGGAACAACTCTGAAAATACACTTAACTCATCACTGAGGATGTTTGAGAATAGGGACTGGTTTCTGCTGTGTATAGAAAATGTTATTTAGCATCCTGATTTTTGCTAAAGCTGTTATGTGCTACTTCACAATAACATACTTATCTGTTTATCAATTTTTTTATTCACCCCCATTCAACCCCAGCTGGCATACTGTGCATGTTGGAGCCCATCTCCTCAAGGGAACAGTTCGCAGATACTGAATAATTTTCTTTAGCTGACTTAGGAAGAGTAATTTGAGCCTGCCCTGGCTCCCCATTTGTTCTCCAACATCCATCCGAAGTATTGCTTCTAGTGCTGACTAGCGTTATTGAAATTCTCACAACAGCTATTTTACCTCTGTTTCCATGCAATTTTTGTGAAGATTTCATCACATCATTTTTTAGAGGTTGATTTCTGGATTTCATATGGTGTTGGGAAAGCCAGAAAATACATAAACTGCAAAGTGAACCCTTTACTCGCCATCATACAAGACTGCAAATAGCGAGAAACTAGTATATCTGTATTTAAAGATCTTCTGATTTTGTATGCAATCTCATTATTCCAGTGTTAGAGCACCTTGGGTTGTCACACTCCCAGCCTGACAGATTGAAGGTCCCAAGGAGATAAAAAGGATTTCAGATCCAGAACAAACTCCCTCTAAAAGCAGGGCTTCCAAAGTATAATGCCTAGGAATATAATGTCTTCCATAAAGGCAGAGACTGAGCCAAGTATCTGTCTCAGCAGTGGCCAGTATTAGCTAGCTGCGTGAAAGGAGAAAATAGGAACATGGAAAGTGTATCCGACTATACTCTCCCAGCTTCCAGCAACGAAAGTTTCAGGGCTCTCTCAGCCCAGACATTGTATCTGAGCCCTCATATTTAATAGGCTTTGTCAGATCTATCCTCCTTGAACTTGCCTCTCTTTGAACTCATTTACAGTTTTGACCTCCACAACATCCTGTTGCAATGGGTTCCACAATTTAATTATGCATTGTGTGAAAAAGTACTTCCTCTGTTTGTGTTAAACCTGCTATCTGATCATTTAACTGGGAAATTTTTACTCCTCATATAGGGAATTGTGAATGCTCATTTCATATTCCCTCTGATAATTTCATAGTCTTGATCATATCTTCCTTCACTCATCTCTTTTTTATCCTAAAGATTCCCAATCTCTACAATCTCTTCTCATATGTGAATCATCCTACAATCCTGAATATTCCTTTTCCTGCCTCCTGTCACTCTCCTCCCCCCTCCTGAAGATACCTATTTCCTTCACTTGTTTGTGTTCTTCTGGTTAGGATGCTGGGAAGTGAAAAAGCAGGAGCTGAAGGAATCATATTGATAAATGCTTTGTTCACACAACTCTGTATATTTTTTATTTTGTTTCTGTAAGATTTCATTTTCTAAGAATCAGGCGAAGAAATTGTTTTCTTAAAACATGGTCCCTTCTCTCAAACTTGATTCTAACTGCTGGACATTTACAAAAACTCCAAATATAGTATTTCAAAAATTACATATGGCTATTACATAACTGCCAGTGAAGAGAAAGGTGCTGAGTGAAGGGTAGATGCACACAAGGCAAGTTCTTGTAAGATGTGGTTTGATAACCTCTGGAGTCCAGAGTTTATCAAGGAAGAGATTTTACTAATCTTGGTTACTTTCCTTTTCCCACCTATAATGCAGTAAGTGATGCTGCTTTATTTACTTGTGTTATTTGAATTTGATCCCTTTGAACCCCACCATCTTGACAGCCTTGCACCTACTCCCAGTTTTGCATCATGAATAAAGATAATAAGGTCTGTGAGTTACCATGAGCTATTCTACTCTGTCTTGAGCTACTACTACTGAGAACTTCTAGCTGGTTGTTCCAGTATGTTGTCAATAGCTATCCCGTACACAACTCTGTAGATTAGTTTCTTACACAAAGAGCTAATTAAAGTTCATCTCAGTAAACATGAATTTCTTGACTAATCTCCATTCTTAATTGCTACTTTGTACATATTCTTGACCATTTTGTTTGGACCTCCCAATATAAAGGCTCAAATCTGTTTATTACCTTCTAGCTGCTGCCTTACATTTAATAACACAGCCAAGGACAGCAAGCTGATGAACAATGGCTTCACAAGCAACCTGCATAGACAGACTACAGTTCATCAGAAGAGGAGACAAAAATGTCCACAGAGATGCTACCCAACTTGAGCCTAGACATTACCAGTCTCTTCCAAGCAGCACAAAGAAGAAAGCAGAGGTTAAATTTATCTAGGCATGAATTTTTTTGCACTGATAACATCTCACTTGAAGCAAATGAAGAAAAACATCCAACTACTAGCTCTGAGTAACAGGTCTTTGGCCTACTCTTGAGCCTTGTAGTGAGATTCATAGTTGTTCCCTAATGAGTCTCTCCCCTTTTTTCTCTAGAATCCAACTTAGTTTTCCTGCTGTGAGCATTTCCTTGCTGCAGAATTCAGAGGGTGCAGGATGCAGTCCCCTAGAGCTCCTTTTTCTGGATTGTCATAAATGAGCAACTTCACATTATTTTCACCTTTTAGACATCAGGGGCAGAATCTGACTTGTCCAAAGCTTTACTTACTCTTCCCATGACTTGTAAAAGTCCTTCCTATTTCTTGTTTTCTGTATGTATAGTAGATGCATATCAGTCAATGGCATCTCTCCAGGATTTCTTTTATCAACTCTGAGGGGTAAAGAAGCTTTCCAACACTTTATAGCAAACTCCTGGTCTCCTGTTGAGAAATTCCTGGTCATCTATCAGAGCTTTCTCCGTTCTCCTTGAAGTTTCTTCTTTTGGACATGAAATATTTCTCACTGGGGAGGATTTGGTGGCTCTAGGAGCTTTTCTAAGTAGAAAGTTCCTTTACCATCTGTGCTTATACAATTTCAAAACTTCCCCCTAGCTCATCCTGCAGCCTCAGCTGTCATTTTGTAGCCTTGAGGTTTCCTTACCAGTTTCTGAATTCTCTTGCTTATTTCTATTGTCCTTCTTTTTAAAATGCTCAGTATATTGATTACATGAGAGCATGCACAACTAATTCCTTTGACTGACAGCAGGGCTTGGAGACAGGCTCTTCAGAGCTAACTGGGACCCTGCAGACCTTGACTCAAAAGATTTACAAATACCTTATCTGGACAGCCACAAGATGGGGACAAAACCCACAGTACCTTCCCTGAATGGGCCATACCTTTTTGCAGGCATTAAGCCAGGGAACCAACCATACAGGGAACCAACCATACAGGGAACCAACCATACAGGGAACCAACCATACAGGGAACCAACCATACAGGGAACCAACTCCAGTTGATCAAGTGCCTCCCTACATTGCCTCTTCACAAACTGTCATTTCTTCCAAAATATACAAATGTTCAACATTATGGCTGCTCAGACAACACAACTATCTAAATATTCTTGACTTCAAAATATATCCTCCTCATAATGTTAACATTCAGAAATCAATCTCTCCAATTTCCTCTCACACAAAGCTTCCGTGTGACATAAAGAAGTAGGAAGAGGTGTAGAGAGTCTGTCCACCAACCCAAAACAAAACAAATTCACAGATGAAACTAAAAGCATAGCAAGGATTTTAATGCTTGTGACACAAAAGGTTTTCTGTCACCTGCTTTATCATTGAAGTTCCATGTATTTTATGGTGCCCACAAATTTTCCATTCCTGATATGCCAGGGATTTTGGCACAGGAAGAAAGTGCTTGTTGCAGGATAAGATGCAGCAAAGCTGGCCAGAAGTAGTAAAACAAAGGAGATGGCTTGAAGCTGCATAAAATGAAACCTGAAGCTTCTTTTCAAATGACAAGCAGTGAAACAAAACCAACAGTGTCAGTCATGATGCCCTCTTCAGGTTTTGAGTTAACTGTTGAGCTAGCTAGGACACTAAACACTTCCATAAACTTCTGTTTCAAGCTCCTGGCAAACTCCAGCAAAAATCTCTGCATCCTTTTCCACTCTGTGATATAAGAGTTTTCCTACCAATTTGAGAACCAAACCCCTACTGCTACTTGACTCCAGAATGAGGGAAAGTTTGCCTTACCATGAATGGAGGGCATTCCGCAACCTGAGAAACACAATCTCAAGGGATACAGCAGGCAGAACATTTCAACATGGGGGAGAAGAAAAGACTGAAATAATAGATTTGTGTTCTCTTGGAAAGCTGAAGCAGCTGGAAATACGAATTTGAAGCAACTCAGAGTGAAGAATAAGAAGCAGGAAGGACAGAAAAGAGGATTGATTCCAAAGAGAAAAAGTTCCTCCAGTTTCCAGCAGATCTTTGAAGAGGTGTTAGCAAATGAGAAGACAAAAGACTGATCAGAGACCCAGAGCAGGAACCAACAGCTGGGAGAAAATGAGCGGATCAGGAAGGAGTAGGTGTGATTATTCTGAATATGGCTAATGGAGGAGAAGCGGTCCTTGAACTTGTGGAGGGTGAGGTCACCATCAGTGACGTTAGCTCTGCAGAGCAGTACCATTGTTCTCCCTGAAGTCTTCCCTTTGGACGGTCAAAAGAAAATAACTGTTTTCACCATCTTCTCTTTTAATTTCAAGACACGGTGATTTGGCTCCAGCTGTTTCCACACCCTGCTTTGCATCTATGGTCCATGTGACCTTTTCTCCCTCCTCCACCCCCAGCCATTTCCTCTCTGAGCTCTTCAGAAGAGCTTATACCAAACAATATTTAGCCCTAATTCATTCTTGCTCCATTTGGTTACTTCTCTCAGTTACAAAACACAAAATAGCTGCACTTCCCTGATGAGACAAACACAAAAACCTATTGAAAATATTGGCACTGTTAAATTCTTCTAACATGAAAGTCAACACTGTCCCAGCCCTCTCCCTCATTTTCAATCTCTAGCATATATATTATTAACCACCTTTTTTATTTTGCTGTTTATGAAAGAATACATGGTCGATGCGATCTTGTGTCCCTGGGATTAGGAGTTAAGACATCCCCTATAAATCAGTGTAATCTTTGTAACAGGACATTGTTGCATTGAGCATTCCTGTCTGTATGATGCATTTTCAATTACTCTACATGTTTTCTACTTAGTAAGCCAGCTTAATTCTTCACTATGTCACAATATTAGAACATGTCCCAGGTTAGAAAAAAGGAGCAATCTTAGAGCCCTTGTAAGTTGTTTAGCCTCTGGCACTTATAAATCCAAAAACACAAGGGAAATCCCTTTTCCTTGCTTGTAATATGCCTTTAGATTTATTACTTAAAGAATCTGTTCACTTAATCCTTGGCTGAGGTCAGGGTTCATCTGCATTCTAATAAAGGTTTTAGTAAGAGTAAGACAATACAAAAAAAAAAATCAAGGAGCTCTATATGCCTGTATAAGCAAGCAATGCTGCAGATAAAGTATATTCCAAGTAAATTCTCCATCAGGAAAGAAAACTAAGCAGGAAAAAAAAAAAAAAAGCAGGATGCTTTAAATTACTCTACACAAATCCAGACCATCTATCTTGGGCTGCTCTCTTCGACAGCTTGGCCAGGGTGGGCAGGCAAGGCAGAGGCTAAAGAGCTCTTTAGGGACCAAATTACTGTTTTAAAATGGGCCTGCTGCTCCAAGTATATGACAATATTATCTGAGAAATGTTACAGACATTGTGTGTCCTTCAGAGTTCTGCTAACACATCTCCTGTGATTGGAGGCATGTGTCACTACAGAAAAAATACAAGAAAAGATGTTCCCTATAAATAGACTCAAGGATATCTGGATGTAGATTAAGGAAAATGACCAAAATACGGCTAAGAAACTTATTAACATTTTATGTTGATGATCACGTTTGGATTTCCAGAAAACTAGTGCACAGATGTTTTATGTTGTCTCTGTCTTTTCAGGGGGGCTCGTTTAATTTATTGGGTTTTGTGGTGGAACAAAACAGTGCTACAAATTCCCTAAGAGGTACAACAAGAAAGAAAGAAGCAAGAAGATGCAGAAAAGTTATCTTAGTCTGCATTTCTAAGAATCTGTGTGTGAATGAGCACGTCTGTGTACATCTGTTTGTGCAATTAAAAAAGTCTTTCTTTTTGAGGAAAGATCTCAGAAAAAAAAAAAAATATCTATGTACACCTTGGGTTCTAGCTGATTCCACTGAAATTCAGGAAATGCAAGTCCACTGAAATCATGGCTATTTCTGTATTTAAGGAACAAAGGTACTGTAGGCACGATCCACATTCTGCACCTGAACTTGCTGATTTAGGAGCACAGCTCTGCCCCACATACATCCCCACAACCACCTCTCTGCAAAGGTCTTCAGTGATGTCCCTGGAGTAGTGGTGCATGACCCTTTCCAGCAGCAAGGAACAGAGATCTGCTCACCTCACTGCATCCCATGTGCAACCAGCTAGGTGTACCCATTTTCAGTAATCAGCTTATGTAACTGATGCACTCTGAGCCAACAGGAACCAAAGCCTACAGATTTTGTTGTCAAGCCCAAGATACTAGCCTCAAAACACAATGCACTGAATAGAGTTTGTTTCCAGGAACACAAGCAGATATTCTGCATCAGAGAAGTATTTTAAACACAAATACTCCACATCCTACAAGTATTTAGCAGATCACTTGTGTAAATACTACCAATATAAAATTCAGTGGAATTTTATAATTACTGTGAAGTTCTAATCTCTGCCCTGCAGATAAGAACATCTGCATCTGTGTAGCATTACCAAGTTTCTCCTACTTATCAATCCAGAACTAGAACAGAACCTACCACCCTTAGTACTGCAGATATGTCATGAATGAAGAAAATCCAATTGCAGCTACAGCACTGATTGACATGATGTTGTTACACATAATGCTGAAGGTACAAATTCAAATACATGGAGTTTGCCCTTTTTTCGGAGATGTTACTGCATGGAGCATCCCCCATCCGTATTACTGTGACACAAAACATGCCTTCTGAAGTAGAAAAGAGGAAATACTGCATTGCTTTACTTTTCCTAGAACACCTTCTCCAAACTCCAAACCAAGTTTCTATGGAGAGATAAGAAAAACAAAGTTGAGGGGATAAGAGAATTCCCTTCTTTTCACTGGGTCCTCCACCCAGCTTTGCCATGTGGGTCCTGGGCCCTGATCTGGCAGTGAGATACTGCATTTAAATTGAAAGTCTTTGGCATCAGTGTAAAGAACCAAGCGTAGGAACAGGGCGCTAAGTTTTCCTGGAAAAGGATTGCATTTAATGATATCTTCTCCAGCACAAGCCCGTTATCTGCAATCACAAATAAAACTTACATCCTTGTGTTATAGCAGGTGGAACAGTCATTTATTCATTAGGTTAGGAAAATTGCTACGTTGTCAGAGAGCACCTACTGTGAAACGTTTGCACAGAACTGTGTTCAGCCCTGTTTACAAACAGAAGATAAGAGGATTCAGAGGGAAATTTCCATACCATAAGCATCTATTAAGACTACTTGTTCTGTTTGTACAGTAAGTTCTTATTTTCATTTACTTAATCTCCCGGGGGGGGGGGGGGGGGGGGGGGTTGGAAATCAATTTAAAAAATAAAATAAATCACTCTTCACCAAAGAGGATCTCAGAAATCAGATGCCAAGCTGGGAACACCATTTTCCTCACAACAGCATTGAGCCCTCAGTTCAGCACATGCTGATATTGCAAAGGGCCTTTCCATCCTTTCCAAGCCAGAAGTAGAACCCGTTCAAGATAAATCATCCCCAAATTCAGTTACTTTTTTTAGTTATGGGTAATGAGGATCTGAGTATTTTTTCTTGATCTGTGATACATGTCTAAAGCCATTTCTGTTCTTATAACAGAGTTTATACCATCATAGCATCCCTGACCTTCATACCACTTCTGCTCATTTACACAAGAAGACATTAGGAGCAAACACGCCTCTTTTTTGCTCATGTGTGTGGTCCTGACTGGCATATACACAGATTGAGAGCCATTGTATTATGGCTAAATCACCCTTCATGAACTGAGCCCTCTTTGTCAGCTGGCACTGAGCCTCTCCAGAGCTGTGTAAGTGCATGAAGAGATGATTTCATGTCATTGAGAAAAGAACTGATTAGTTGAAAAATATGGGTTATATTAACACTTTGATAGGATTGTAAGTTCAGTTCTCCAGCTCTCTGATCAGGTAAACTCTTTATCAATAAGAACATTTCCACTGCATGTAAGCAAAGAGTTTTCTGAGGTATTTCTCATTTTCTGGACATAGTTTAAATTACAACACTTCCTGGGAAGCAAATTATTCCTATTCTGGTCAGCGCTCATGTTCCAATCCTAAAAGGAGCTGACTGCCTTCTGTTGGCTGTCTTTCCCCAAACCTCTGAAGGCTTAACTCAAGCCACAAAAGTTAGTAGCTGGAAACCAAAGGCAATCACCCTTCTCCCGATTAAATCCCAAATTGCCATCTAAAGTTCCCCACATTCAGCTTTCCAATCCCCTTATTAGACTATTTTAAAAGCAAACCACAGTGGGGTTCCAACAAAGACCACGTCTCATTGTTACAGGCTTGACTGTCAGTAACTAAAGATGTCACACATGCAGAGTGTGCCCTGTGATGAGCAACCATGTCAAAGGCGGTTCTCTGTTAAAACACTGATACTTTAAGAGTGGGATTTTCAAAAGCACTCAGCATTCACATAACTGTTCAATGGCAATGCTCCCCAGTTAGGCCAATATTGAACACTTTTGAAAATCCCATCCTACATGTTTACACAGTCTTTTAATCATTTCTGTCCAGGCTGGCAGGCCCTGAGTGCCAGAGAAAGGAGAAAAGGATTTAACAAAGCAGAAATAAAAATAAGGAAAAAAAAAATCTAAAGGTACAACAACTCCTTTAATAGGTGGCTGTCGCTTTTAAAAGGTAAAATAATTCACATTTTAACCCCCAAAAAAGCTAGCACTTAAAAACCATCTACAGACAAAGCAGTACTCCAACAGTATCAAATAGTCCAGTCCACATACAGTTTAAAGTCAAAGGCTTACTAACTAAATGAAAGAATACTGAATATCATTAGGAATTAAGACAATGTATTCTGTAACATCAGGGAGAGCTGATTAAATAGGCAGTTTGTTCTACAATTTGGTCAGTGGCATTTTGGCATTACCGTATAAATGGGCGAGGATTAAGCCATTTCTCAGCTTTCCTTGGCAGAGTCTTTTATTATTTACACTATTTACTTCAGGGAAGCCTTGGCGTATGTCATATTTATCTTGCTGAAAAATGGGGCCATAAATGCGTATCACCTCTTGAACAAAGCAAAGCATTGTGATACTAATTTCGTTCATGAAGTACGTAATTCAGCTCTTTGCACAGGGACGACATTTGTTTCCTGCTTTATTAAACAACTATAAAACCACTTTTTTTACTTCGTACTGAAACAGGGTTGGCCATTGCCACGCACACACTGGCCCTCTGGAGAGCTGCCTGCACACAGGAATTGTCATCTTTCAGCAGGCACCCACCACCATCAACTTGAACATAGAAGGGACTGCACAACCAGAAGGGATGTACAGATCAAGCACTTTCAGCAGCTGGGGATAAGAGTGCAGCAAGTTCTCAGTGACAAAGCAAAGAGAAACTCTTTGCTAACTGTTTTACTTTATTCTCACAGCAATCACTTTTTCCCACCCAAAATTCTCAGCTCAGACAATAGCTCTTGCTGCAAAGGGTTCTAGGTGATCAAAATAAAATGAATCTTGTCAGCTCAGCTAACAAGATATGGCTCCAGAAGGTTAGGACACAAGGTGAGCACAGAGCCTGCTCATTTCAGTGAGATGATTTGGGGAGAAGAGCAAGTAGAGCCATATCACATACTCCCAGAACATCAACACATAAAAAAAAGAAAACCAAAACAGGAGCACTACTGGCTGCATCTTCTGGCAAAAAATTTTCTCTTGCACCAGCAGAAATGCAGAATATTAACATCCTTGGAATCCGTATTTCCCCTTATCACTGCAGACTCTGGTGCTTTACTTTTCAGTAGTCACATCTTTAATGACCACTTCCACCCGTTGAGACTTCTTTCATGCTTCATTTCAGACTAAGTCCTAAGTGAGATCTTCACTACCCCACCTACAACATATGTCTTAGGAGCTCTACACCTGCCTGGTGTTTATTGTCTCCTGCACTCCAAAACACATAAACTGCTGTAAAGGAGCAGGAAAAAAAAATGAGATGGAGAAAAGGAAACACAAAAAGGCAACCTCCAGTTATGTACCTCTTTTTCTAAAGCAGACATTTTATACACAAATGGTTTAGGGGTAATTTGATATTAAAGAGCAACCAAGAATGGGGGAGGGAGGAATGATGTGTGCAGCTTACAAATGCAGAGAATAAATACACATTTTTAGTGAATTGAGAGTGTTTAAAATAATTTCACAGACAAGATTCACTTATCACCACAGGTGGCCTCTGTAATAGATGTTTTAGTTGAAGATGCAAAGATTCGGAGTAGCTGGAATTGTTGATTACAAGAAAGAGTGTTTGCACTTAAAATCCTATCAAAACTGATCTTTGTAAGTAAATAATATTAGACTAATCTATTCTCCAGAGGTTATTAAGTATGTACTCAGAAAATGGCATTGTCATAATGTTAATTAATCTGAGAAATGGGGTAACAGGGAAAAAGAACTATTTTCATGAAAATTTCTCATTTAATCTTCAGAAATATGTTAGACCAAAAGCTGATCATAATAATACCTAGAGTTTGTGTTGTTTTCCATGAACAAGATTATGCAAATTCTCACTTTAAATGTGGAACTATTATAATTGATATTCTAAGTAAGAGATAACCAGAAAGAGACTGAAAACTCAAAATGAAGGCAAGAGCTCTGCATCCCCTCGTTACCCAAACTGCGTCCAATACACTGTCATGTACCAGCTTAGGACTCACCATCTGTTTTTGTTCTGAGATGCTGTTGGGGCATACGGCATTCCACACAGGAGAAGATTACAGGGTCAAGACCCAGACTACCAACAACCTAGCTCAGGGCCTGCTCCTGATGAGGCAGTCACCTCTCATTAAAAAGAAAGAGAAGAGGCAAGAAATGATGGGAAGACAGACATTAAAATAAAACTAAGTGCTTTAGAATTTTAGAACATTTTTCATTCCATTTTATCCATAGCACCTACTTTGTGTAGCTGCCTGAGTGATACTGCTTTCAGGTCCCAGGCCAGCAAAGCAAACACACAAGCATTACTGAGTGCTGTCTACCAATCTCCCTTCCTGGGCTTTAGCTTGACAGCCCTTTTTTCTTGCTTGATTTGTACCAAAATTAGGACGTCATACTTTCCTTAGCCACACTTGAAGATGATAGAATAGCACTTCTCCTTACTCGCAAGCCAAAACAGATTACAGTAACAATTAACTAAAGCTGTTAGCTATCATTCTGTTTTTCTCTTCTTTGTGCTTCACCCTATTTCCCCATTTTCCCTTCATAAAACAAGCACTGTCCTTCAAACTACCAAGTTCTTACCATGCTGCTGCCTCATAAGCTTCCTATGCTACCTCCTGTCAATGAAATTTCTCTTTCTCTTCAACAAAGATTTTTTTACAGGTGCTAGCTACCTGGGATTGTTGCAACCAGCAGAAAAAGGCACATGCTGGATGATGGTCATCTAAGCAACAAAGATAACTGATACTGCAGGGTGTTTTCTCTGGGTTATTGTCTGAGAACATGTGGTACTGCTGGGTAGAGCCTGAAAGATTGAGTCATGCACCCAGTCACTTGCAGAAAATTACAGAGGACAAAAACACACGAAGAAGTGGCAGTAAAACAAAGGATCTGTGTGCATATAGGAGGGGAAAAAAAAAAAAAAAGGACAGTTTTGTTTTTAATTGCCATTTCTCTAGAAAACCCACATAACTCAGCCATTAGTCCTAAGTACTACAGCTTTGCTTAACAGAGAAGGACAAAAGCCAGACAGCCTCCATTACACCCTCAGCATCAAATACAGCAGCTCCTATTAAAGGACGTGGTTCTGTTTTTTCAGCATTCTGTTCCATACATATGGAACATGCAATGAAATAATAATGCTATGAAAAGATGGTTATTATTACTATTATTATAACTACAAGAGGAACCAAAAACTTCCATTTAACTAGAAGAATATACAATCATAAAGCCATAGTCTGAAAAATTTAAAAGTAAATTTAAAACTGCATTGGTGGTTTTATGCCTTGCTTGGTCCCCATGGTCTTGTATAGAACCTGTAAGCAAACATCTAATGTAGCAAAACATGTCATGTGCTGCTCAGATGATATTAAGGACAGGTACATATTACATCCATCTTGCCAAGATAAGAAGCAGTATAAATACAAGTATGGGACATGAGAAAATTCAGATCTATTATCAATCTGCACTTCAAATCTTGAAACTGCTCCACAGACAGAAGATCCAGCCCAGGACAGTTTTGCATCTACAGACATCATATGGGATCAACTTCTACCATATTTACTAATGCAGTGGATGCAGATTTTCCCTTTGGATTTTTCTACTGGAAAACAAACAAAAAACAAAACCAAAAAAACCCCACAAAAACAGAAAAAACAACATGCAGCTATTTCATACATTTATTTCAGCTGTCAGTAATCAAGTGCTTGTAACCAGCTCATAGAAATTACACACTGTGGCCATTCTATGTGCATGAATATCCTATACCATGCTCTCCTTATTCTGAGCACTAAAAATAATAATAAAGGGGCACAGTCAAGCTAATTTAATAAACTTACTAAACTTCACAACAGACTGGAATTAAGACTTGGAATTCTTCAGCAGAAAAAAATGGCAATATAATCCTTCCATAAGGAGGACTTCAGAACGGTGCCTATCCAATGCCAACCAAATCTACACGCTTTCTTCCATGCATCAATGCCATTTCGTTCAGACTGGCTGGCTTTTTCTGCAGTGACCTCATCTTGCCTCCTGTATTATTTAAAAAGATTTATAGCTGGGTGTCTTGTGTGGTGAAACATGAGCTCTGACCCCCAGGCTTAGAAGTTGTCAGGCAGAAACATTAATATTATGCCACATTAGGAAAGAAAACTCATCAGTAGCAGCAAACCAAATGACAAAGTGAAACATGATGCTTCTTGTCATACATGACACTGAACAGTTAAACGTACCCAAAAAGTTGTGCCCCCTAATGTGTCACCAGCAATGTTGCACCAGTGCAACAATCTGTGGTCCAAATCTCAGTTGTTGTGTCTCAGCTGGGGTTGCTACCACTAAGGGTGATACAGAAGAACCTACAGTCACTGCAAGCAGTAGTCAAATCTGTGTCACACAGAAACACAAATTCAGACAATTCTTGTCAAAAAGAACATCTAGATAGTTAGGGTGGAGGATGGAGGGATACATAACCTGCAAGGAGGGTATTAGGAGTCAGAACTCAGAGACATGAAATGGCTTCCCCAAAAAAGCATTAGAAATCTACGCCAGAGCAAGGGATTCTCCTGAGACCACATCTAGTAACCTTACACCATGACTCTCTTCACTGAAATTCTCTACAAGGCTTACATAGCGAGCAAAATCATTTCATCAACAAACGTCTGTTTCAAGATAGTGCACTGCCCACAAAACAGCACAAAAACCTAAATGAAGATTTTATAATGGCATGGCTAATGTTAATGACTTGTAAAATCAGTTGTGATGCTTCATGCTAAAAATAGGCACAAACAACCTAAGCTTCAGGGAATAATCAGATTGACACACAGGTAAGCAGGGATTTTCCTACCCGAATCCTGTGGACAGAGCTGTGGTTTGGCAGAGTATTTAAAGCATACACATACACACACATGAGCGTCTATAATCTTTTCTCCCCTTTCATACACACTGATGACAGTAATACATAAAACTAGATTCAAGGTCTGAACTGGGAATACAGAATTTGCTATATCATAAATGTAGTAATTAAAGAGTCAAAGTATTATCCACACACATTTTGTTCAGGTGAGTGTTTTGCATGCAACTGATTTGTCATTAATTAACAAAAAAAATAATTTTAAATAAATAAGAAATGAAAAAAAGGAAGGGAAGAGGAAAGGGCAGGAGAAGAATGTGAAGAAAGGCAAAGGCAAAAGCAGAAAGAGAAACTTGCTCTCTCTGCTTCTTAGCACCAGTCTTAGAAAGTCCTGTGAGCTTGAGCTACCTTCATGAGAGGAGTAAAGACATATATGTTTAATCACTGAGGCAGATACGACTTTTATAAAACCATATATTTTATTTAAATGTGATTTCCTTTTCATAATAAAAAATGTATTAATATATACTTTCTGACTAATCTCGGCAATACCTGGTAATTTTCCCACATCTTTAAATATTTCTTAGAACAAATAGTCTTGGGTCTTAGCATGTAACGTGCATGGGTGTATGAGTGTGAAGAAGGTCCTGTTCCTCATTTGAGAACCAAATTTGCTTTCTCAGGACCTGTTCATTTTATGTCCCTCTTTATAACATACACAAAACCAAAAGCTGAAGAGGCAAGAATTTTCTTCAGACATTAATCAGAGACACTCTTAAGGCACAAATGAGGCACAAGCAGACATTTTGACCAGCTTCACATACTGGCTTTGTACCTTATTGAGCTCTTCTAAAATTCTGGCATGCCAGAACAGTTGTGGAGCCCTATCATAATTTGTACCTGTCCTAACACACTGCTAGTACCAAAACTTATATGCACCACTAAGCATTGACACAACCCCTCTTCCTCTGAATGCTCTGCTCACTAGATGCACACAGGGACATACATAATGCAGAAGTCTACTACATCAAAAGCGGAGTATCAAGAGTATTTCTGGGCTTTATAGGGTGCACAGAATAAAATATCATCTTGGTTGTAAGGCCAAAAACCTCATTTCTGTAAAAGGTATACATCAGCAACAGCTTACATATTTCTTTCAAAAAAACATCTGCTGTTTTAATTAGAACCCCAAGCCAGCTTGTGGCACTGCATGTAAATCCTGGAAGTTCTGAGGGGCAGATTCTGCTTGCCTAAATACAGCTAATTGAAAAAGCCCTTTTCATTATAATCAATTTTACATAATCTCCTGACTTTTCAAAAACTTATACAACCTAAAGAAAATTCTGAGAAGTTTGGCCTAAGTCCCATTCACAAATGCAGAGGTGTGGGGCCTACAAGATTTTCACTTTCTGAGAAAATGAAACAACACAAACACCAAATTTTCCTGGCTCATTCCATTTATCCTGCTACACTTGTAACAGGACATTGACCTTCTGCTACTTTTTATTTAGTTTTATTTACATGCCTTGCAAATGAAAAAGAAAAAAAATACTACATGTAGAGAAGCAGGGGATGACAAGAAAAATGCACATAACTAACAAGTCCATATCGCCTTGTTGTAACTGCACATTTAAGTTGGGGGGGGTATTATTATTATTATTATTATATTATTCCTGGGTGAATATGGAAATCCACCTCTGGGCTTGAAAGCATAAGATGAGGGACAAGTTACAAACGCCTCTTAGGTACAGAGAAAAAACTGGCAGCCAGAAGACAAATGCTAAGATCACTTAGCTTCCCAAGTAGTGCTTCCCAAGCCTACAGACTTTCAATTAAATCAAGTTCTAATAATCCTGAATAATTACCAAATATCAAAGAGTGAAATCAGAACACAAAGGAGGGAAATATTTTCAACAGATCCGTTATTTGCAAAGCTCAGTCAACTGTCTAAACTGCAACCATGACTGTTCACTTGAAGATTCACAAATGCTAATAAAGGATAGGGTTTTCCAATTATTTTCAGATCAAACTGAGAACTTCGGTGAAACCTATTACATTTTTGAGGTTTTTAGGCTGAATAGGATGTGTCACACCAGTTTAAAGATTATTTTATTTTTTTGGTCTGGGTATTTCCACACATGTACAATCAGAAAAT